>NW_024871072.1:720000-1236474 GCF_019054845.1 Dipodomys spectabilis
GGCTATAATCAAGAACTCTAATAACAACAGATGCTTGAGGGGATGTGGACAGAAGAGAACCTTACTGCACTGTTGGTGGCAGTGTAAACTTGTTCAACCATTTTGGAAAGCAATATGGTTGTTCCTCAAAAGCCTCCACATAGAGCTGACATATGACCCAGCAATCCCACTTTTGGACATTTACCCAAATGTTTACAAACAAGACCACACTAAAGCTACCAACACAATTATGTTTATTGGACCATTATTTACTATAGTTAAGATATGGAACCAACCCAGAAGCCCCTCAGTATATGAATGGATCAAGAAAATGTGGTATATGTACAAAATGGAATTCTATGCCTCCATCAGAAAGAATGACATTTCCCCATTTGTTAGGAAATGGAAAGACTTGGAAAAAATTTTATTAAGAGAAGTAAGCCAAGCCTGTCTCTGGTATGGCATGTTCAGAATTTGAAAATGAGTAGTTTGTAGTCATAGGAATATTGAGGAACACATATATTCTGTCCTCTTAACAATTAGTCAGTTTTCAAAGTTAGGAGTTTCCATAGAATTGGACTATTTTCTGTTTTAGTATGAGATAATACTAAAATAATGTTTTTTTTCAAAATAATGAAAAGCATATTCTGAAAATAAGTTTGATAAAATTCACGTTGATGACCCTCTGATAAAGAAAGAGGTAATTCAAATTAGCAGCCAAAATGTTCATTTTTTAAAAGGTAATACACATAGAATAATATTTACTATAACAATACAGTGAAATTATATTTTATGCAGCTCACTTTTAACTTAATTTTATTGTCAAGTTGATATATAGAAGGGTTGGAGTAATTGTAAGTTAGTGGATACATAAAATGTCAAAATTTTTACCCCTCCCTCATTTTTCTCACACTTTTCCTTCACCCCAATACTCCTCACAAATCATAATGTAAATTTCTAACATGTTGTCTTGTGTGTATTGCATTGGTTTGCCTTTTGTCCTTTGTCTCGACATTTTATTGTTCCTCTTCCCTTGTCAAATGAAGAAAAATGTATATACAATACACAGGATGCTGAAATCAAATACAACAGTGGACATACCATAGAGGAAAACACAAAAGAAAAAAGAAATCACATAGTACATTAAAAACAACCACCATAAACAAAAACCTCTCTTTCCATATCTAAGAGTTTATTTTGCTCAACATCATTTTATGTGGTCATTTATACATAGCTATTGAGCCATTCTGTTCATCTGCTAGGACTATCCTAGATATTTCCTAGTTATTACAAATGAGGGAAACCATAGAATCTGTCTTTGTGTCTTGCTTATTTTTCTTAGTAGGATTTTTCCAAGTCTTTCCATTTCCTTATGAATTGGAAGCACAGAATTCCTCCGTACGTATATAAACCACATTTTGTCAATTCGTTCATCTACTGAGTGGCATATTGGTTTAAAACATGATTGCATGTAAGTATCACTGAAAGCCATTCAAAAATGACAGATGCCACCTCACCAGATATACTAATATCATGATTTCCAAGTAAGATAGTATTTTATGGTGGTACAAGTGTTGAGATATCTGGATGAATCTAATGAATATCTTGCACTGAATTAGGCAGGAAGGTATCCATTATCATATAGGATAAAAATGGTAGTGACAAAATATTTCCTTTGAGAAAGATATAGGAGGCTGCCAGAAGTAATGAAGTATTTCAGATAATTTTGAAGAATTTAGAAAGGCAAGCTCAATGATGTCTCTTTAAAGAATAATTATGTAAGTGGAAGGGCAAAAGAAGGGTAAAAGAAGGTAATAACTGACAGCAGATCATTGTCCCAAGTTAGAGTATAAAAAGACATAATCTATAATTTCCAAGTTAAAGAGAGTCCAGTTATGATGTGTCAATGGCTATTGAGGAAAAATCCTACTAAGAAAAATAAGCAAGACACAAAGACAGATTCTATGGTTTCCCTCATTTGTAATAACTAGGAAATATCTAGGATAGTCCTAGCAGATGAACAGAATGGCCCAATAGCTATGTATAAATGACCACATAAAATGATGTTGAGCAAAATGATGTTGAGGCCAATAGCCATTGACACATCATAACTGGTCTCTATTTTCTATTTTAAAGAAGAATCAATTCGAGTAGTCTTCAGTCACATCAGTAAAGCTGTATGTTCAACCTAATACTTGGTGTTACTTGTCCTACATTTATAATGAGTAGGCTGATAAGATATCCAAACATATCTAAATATATTTCAATAAAATCCCAAACTGATATGGATAGATGGGTCACTAATTGGAACTGTAGGACAAATTAGGCTTGTTTGTGCTGTAGTTCAATCTATAACCTCCTGGCTAAATAAAGTTTTCAAAAATGTTCAGAGAATACCTCTAAAAAAGTTCATGAGTTATATCTGTATTTCTAAGGTCAGGATTAAAGCATTTGTTCCCAACATTTAGAATCAACAGGACATGTTGAATTTATGGATCCAGCATTTTATGTCTTCACATTCATATCTCAACATTTTATCAATATGACTTTCATCAAAACACTGTTCTTATTGAACTTGTCTATGTCCTTTTACTTTTCAAATCCAAATGGTAGATTTCCTTCAATATCTTCCTGAAAATGCTTTCCTTCCTTTTCTTCTGTAAATCTGTGTTTATTACTTTTTTGTTTCCTTATTTATCTTTCCTCCAATCTTATCCACACTGATACTCACATTGTTCACTTTCGTCAGAACTTTCCTTTTCCTTTTCCCTTTAATAATGTCCCTGATTTTATTATTTTTTTCATATTCATGTTCGTGGATATTTTGATGATGTTCAAACAGACCTATCTTTGCATCTGTTTACATTAACCTTAGAACTATCAGAGAGTTTTTTCCTCTAAATCCATCTTTTCCACATGTAGTCCTTATCACCAAGAATGTAACTAACATAGTTAGGAGACAGAGATGTGGAAACACTTTAGATTTCCTCTTACCCTACCCCCATCCATTAGATAAATGAATGACCAAGATTTTCTCAGTTTCTGTCACTAATGTAATTTCTATATACTCCTTTTTATGCCCCTGACACCAGCCTATTGCAAATACTCATCACCAGTCACTCAGTCCTAAAACAACTGTTTACAAAGTATGCATTTTTCCCCATACTCTTTTCATATTGGTCCTCTCCAACACTAAATGGCTCTCTTTGTAAGCACACAGAGTGAAGAACTCAGACAAAAATTCTAGTACCATTATTTACTCACCACATTGACTGTTCCTCTTACATTTCTCATCTGTAAATGGATGTAATCTACTAGAAATATTGAAGAATATAAATGTTGACTTCTAGAGCAAGGAAAAAGAAAGTAAACAGTCCTTAAATTTTCTACCTTAGCTTAAAAATAAGGAAAGAGTCAAATTCAGTTTGTTGGCATAAAGTCAGAAATAGTTTCATGCAGAAATAAAAATAAATTTTAACTCCTGGCTCTGCAGCTTGTGTCATTTTATGGTAACTGCAGATAAGTTAGTGGTATTATGTAAATTGTGTCATGTATTTACAGCTGTAATCAAGAACATACTCTTAATATATCATTGGAAAACATTGGTTATTGAGTAGTATATATATGACAATGTAATTTGAACTAATCACACTAAGTTGAAACCTACATCTTAGTCGATCAAAATATGGAAATAAAAGATTTTATTTATAAGAAAATAATATCACCAAGAACAGTGAGTATACATTAGAAAGACTGCTGGAATAACATTAGGGTTTTTACTGTCTCTACCTGTTTATGTGATTGTATTTCTTGATATTGAAACTATCCTCTTTTTATTCTGTTTTTTTTTTTTTTTTTTGGTTCGTCATGGGGCCTGGACTCTGGGCCTGGCACTGTCCCTCAGCTCTTCAGCTCAATGCACTCTACCACTTGAGCCACAGTGCCACTTCCCGCTTTTTTTGCTTATGTGGTGCTGAGGAATCAAACCCAGAGCCTCATGTAGGCAAGGCCAACACTCTGCCACTGAGCCACCTTCCCAGCCTTCCTCTTATTATTGTTATTGTATGTAATCCACCGCTGTTTATAACTATGGCTTCAAAGATAATTAAAGTTTGTTTTTTTTTCCTTTTCAATCACAACATCGTCATTGTCAGGCTACACTGTGGTCATCATCCTCTCCATCCAAATTATTATTAGCATCATAAGTGCTAATTATTGAACGTTGGATATGTGTCTATGATTTTACTATCATTTGTCTTTTGATTAATAATTTTAATGTTACCAGTGTGCATGCATCCATATTGAAATTTTGAACAAATAAACAAAGAAACTAAACCATATCAGGTAGCTTGACTATGTGCTTATAACAAATTATGGAATAGATTTTTTGAAGCATTGCAAATTCCTAATCAGTATTAATTAACTTCCTCTCTCTCCTTAACTACAAACAAATATTTAAGAGTTTCGGCAGAACCTTTTCAAGTAATATACTGTAAATTTTACTACAATATCATGTGTATATCTAAAATTCCCTTGAAAGTAATAAACTCTACTTTCTATTGAAATATGAGTTATTTTATTCTAGGAAACTTTTAGAAAAATAGACTGTATATCTTTGAAATGAAAAAGGTAAAAATAGTAACATAAAATTTTTAGAGGGAGTCTGTATATATATATATGTTATGTGTAGAATGGTACATTTTTAGAGATTATTTGTCATCAGAAATATATACATGATATATATCATAGTTACACAAACATCCTAAAACTTAATTAAAATTAAAAAAAAAACTTCATGAAACCAAGTGCCGGTAACTCACCCTTATAATACAAGCTATTCTGGGTGCTGAGATCTTAGAATTGTTTTCGAAACAAGCCCAGACCGAACAGTACTTGTTAGATTCTTATCTCCAATTGACCACTAAAAACAGGAATTAGCTCTTTTCCTCAAGTTATAGAGTGCTTTCTTTGAGAATAAAAAGGCTTAGGGACAATGACCAGGCCTTGCAAACAACACCCACAACAACAAGTTGTATCACATTAATTTCACAAAAGCATCTTTTAACTGCTTTGAACATTTCTTAGAAACATGAATACATACCCCTGGAAAATTTTAAGTAAACAAGTATAGAATATTTACGTCTATGTTAAAGACATGACTAGTTAGATTAAGATATTTAGGTAATGATTAGAAGTTAAGAATAATGATAGGTAGGTCATATATTGGGACTGGTTTTTTTTCTTCTATTTTACAATAGTAATAAAATGATATTTATAATGATTATATAAAATTACTCTTGCTTGGTATTTGAATTATCATGTGATAAATATTTTTAAATTATTTCCAAAGCAAAGGAGTATCAATTCTTTTGTAATTTCAAAACAATTAAGAAAATGATTTGAAGGCTGGTTCACTCTAAGTCTATGTACGTTTTCTTGTTCTAGTTTTCACATGTTAGTAGAAATTAAAATTCCAAAAATGTAATGGACATTGGCATTCAGGAACATCTTCACATACACTAATATAGGAGTCCCTTAAGAGGAATTGTTTTATTTCAATTGTTACTTTCACAAATAAATCAAGATGATTGTGTATTTTGTTCTTTTCACTGCTTTTGGCTCTTATCTTGAGAATACGTTTTTCCTAGCAAGGTAGAGATAAGCAATTGGATTGAGCAAGTTACATATGACTTACATAAAATGCAGATGCATAGATTTGTGTCTTCTGTCATTTCCTAAAAGTTTCTTCCAGAAAAGTTTCTCAATTACTTAGAAGTTTTTCTCCTTTCCCTCCACAAATTATACCAACATCAAATACAGTGAAAGCAGCGGTTATACTGTGGGGAGGGACATACAAAGCAACAAAGAAATAATCTTATAAATGTGTTAGAAACAATCGCATGAAAGAAAAAAAAAACATTTGAATATATATCTTAGGGTTCATTTCCTTAACATCACCTTATCTGAAATTTTCTGCTTGACTCAAACATATACTAGATATTGCAAATAAGGGAAACCATGGGAAAGAAATAGGGATACAGGTGGACCCATTGCAACAATGAGGATGTACAAGTCCTTATGTCGAAAAATGAACTTTACAACTTTGGTGTGAGGGGGTGTATGGAGGAGGATTGTGTGGGGCGGCAGGGGAGGATGGGAAGGCATGGGAAGGGGAAACAAAGGAGGACACTACAATGCTTGATAAGAAATATACTCATTATCTTGCCCATGTAATTGTAACCCCTCTGTACAGTATTTTCATAATAAAAAAATAAAAATAATAAAAAATTACTTAGAAGAGATGCATAATCCCTAGGTATAGGTATTCCAGTTATCACATATACTTTTGGATTAAGTTATCTCTGCATAAACTCAAATGGACAAAATACCTTCAAAATAAACAGAAATCACATCTTTGTTTTTTGTTTTTGTTTTCTTTATTTATGGAGGGTTCCGGTCTTGGGGCCTGAACTCTGGGCCTGGGCACTGTCCGTCAGCTCTTCTGCTCAAGGCTAGCGATCTACCACTTGAGCCACAACACCAATTCCAGCTTTTTACTTTTTGCTTATGTGGTACTGAGGAATCGAACCCAGGACCTAGAGCATGCAAGGCAAGCGCTATACCACTGAGAAACCTTCCCAGTCCCACATCTTTGTTTTAAATGCAGTAGTTTACAAAGAATTTTTAGCCAACACCAAAAACATCTTTTTAGCTATTCTGCATTTTGTGTGAAGAAGTTTTAACAATAGTGTTTTTTTCCTGACATGCAATTCACTTACATATATTATCACCTTTTTTTATTTTATTTTATTTTTTTAAATTTAATTTTATTTTGTTTTATTTGTGAACATACTTTACAGAGGGGTTACAATTACATGACCAGAATAATGCATACATTTCTTACCAAGCATTGGAGCCTCCTCATTTGTTTATCCTTCACATCCCTTCCCAGCCTCCACCCTCCCCCCCACCCAATCCTCCCCCCCCCCCCCCCCCCCCCGCCCCGCA
Source organism: Dipodomys spectabilis (assembly GCF_019054845.1). NCBI lineage: Eukaryota > Metazoa > Chordata > Mammalia > Rodentia > Heteromyidae > Dipodomys > Dipodomys spectabilis. Next base: position 726,988 of record NW_024871072.1, read on the forward strand.
CCGACTTTGTAAAGCTCGTTTTGGACATAACAACTTGTACTTCTCATTGTTGCAACAGGTCCACCTGTATCCTTAAACGACTTATTTTTCCCCATCTCCTCCACAAGTTATACTGACATCAAATATAGTGAAAGCGGGAGTTATACTGTGGGGGAGAGACATACAAAGCAACAAAGAAATAATCTTATAAATGCGTTAGAAACACATGCATGAAAGAAAAAAACATTAAAATACATATCTAAGGGTTCATTTTCCTAATATCACATTATCTGACCTTTACCGCTTTTTTTTTTATTTTATTTTATTTGTGAATTACTGTAAAGAGGGGTTGCAATTACATTGGCAGGATAACGCATACATTTCTTAGCAAACATTGCAGCCTCCTCCTTTGTTTACTCTTCACCTCCCTTCCCAGCCTCCCCCTTACCCCCACCCAATCCTTCCTCCCTCTCCTCCCCACCGACATTGTTAAGCTCGTTTTTGACATGACAATTTGTACTTCTCATTGTTGCCACAGGTCCACCAGAATCCTTAAACGACTTGTTTTTCCCCATCTCCTCCACAAGTTATACGGACATCAAATGTACTGAAAGTGGGGGTTAAACTGTGGGGGAGGGACATACTAAGCAACAAAGAAATAATCTTATAAATGGGTTAGAAACACTTGCATGAAAAAAAAAAACATTAAAATACTAAGGGTTCATTTTCCTAACATCACATTATCTGACCTTTTCTGCTGGACTCATACACATACTAGATATTGCAAATAAGGGAAAACATGGAACCTGTGTTTCTTTGGGCCTGGCTTACTTCACTTAATATAATTTTTTCCAAGTTTTTCCATTTCCTAACAAATGGGGCAATGTCATTCTTTCTGATGGAGACATAGAATTCCATTGTGTATATATACCACATTTTCTTGATCCATTCATCTACGGAAGGGCATCTGGGTTGGTTCCATATCTTAGCTATGGTAAATAATGCTGCAATAAACATAGTTGTGCTGGTAGCTGTAGTGTGGTCTTGTTTGTAAACATTTGGGTAAATGCCCAAAAGTGGGATTGCTGGGTCATAGGTGACCCCTATGTGAAGTCTTTTGAGGAACCTCCAAACTGCTTTCCAAAGTGGTTGAACAAGTTTACATTCCCACCAACAATGAAGTAAGGTTCCCTTCTGTCCACATCCCCTCGAGCATCTGTTGTTGTTAGAGTTCATGATTTTTGCCATTCTAACTGGAGTGAGGTGGTATCTCAATGTTGTTTTGATTTGCATTTTTTTATGGATAGGGATGTTGAGCATTTCTTCCTGTGTCTATAGCAATCCTTCTTTCTTCTTCAGAGAAGTTTCTCTTTAAGTCTTTAGCCCACTTATTTATTGGGCAGTTGTTTCTTTGAGGATTAGTTGTTGGGGGATTTAATTTTTTGAGTTCCAAATATATTTTAGACATGAGACCCTTGTCCGTTGTATGGCTAGTAAAGATCTTCTCCCAATCCGTGGGCTTTCTATTGATCTTGCTAGCTATGTCCTTTGCCATGCAGAAGCTCTGCAACTTTATGCAATCACATTTGTCCATGGTTTCTTTGATATGTTTTGTTTCCGGGTCTCTATTCAGAAAATTTCGGGCCTGAGCCAAGGAGACCTAGGGTTTTTCCTATTCCATGCTGTAATGTTTTCAGAGTGTCTGTTTTGACATCGAGGTCTTTGATCCATTTGGAGTTGATTCTGGTGCAGTGTGATATATAAGGATCTACCTTTAGTTTTCTACAAGTAGTTAACCAATTTTGCCAGCACCATCTACTGAAGAGGATGTCTTTGTTCCATTCTATTGTTTTAGCTCCTTTATCGAGGATTAGATGGCTATAGGTCTGTAGGTTCATTTCTGGGTTTTCAATTCTATTCCATTGTTCCTAAGGTCTGTTCTTATGCCAATGCCAAGCTGTTTTGATTACTATGGCTTTATAGTAAAGTTTAAAATTTGGTATTGATATTCCTCCAGCAGTGTTCTTTTCGTTGAGGAGCGTTTTTGCTATTCGGGGTCTTTTATTGTTCCATATGAATTTTTGGATTGCCTCTTCTATTTCCTTGAAGAATGAGGTTGGAATTTTGATAGGTATCTTGAATTTGTAGATAGCCTTGGGAAGTATTTCCATTTTCACGATTTTAAACTTTCCAATGCAGGAGCATGGGAGGTTTTGCCATTTCCTAAGTTCTGTGTTGATTTCCTTTTTCAAGATTTTAAACTTTTCATCATAGAGGTCATTCACTCCTTTGTTAAGTTAATTCGTAAGTATTTTATTTTTTGTGGGACTATTAAAAATGGAGTTGCTTTCCTAATTTCAGGCACACTTTTCTCATTGTTGGCATATAGAAAAGCCATTGCTTTTGGGGGGTTAATTTTATAGCCTGCTACTTTGCCAAGGTTTTGAATCAGCTTGAGTAATTTGGGAGTGGAGTCTATGGGATTCTTTAAATACAAGATCATGTCGTCTGCAAAGAGGGAGAGTTTTATTTCTTCTTTCCCTATTTGGATCCCCTTTAGGTCTGCATCGTGTCTTTTTGCTGTAGCTAGGCATTCTAATACTAGGTTGAAGAGAAGTGGAGAGGGTGAACATCCTTGACTTGTTCCTGAGTTAAAGGAAATGGCTTTAGTTTTTCACCATTAAGTATAATGCTGGCTGTAGGTTTGTCATATACAGCCTTTATTGTATTGAGGAATGTTCCATGGATTCCTAATTTTTCTAAAACCTTCATGTTAAAGGGGTGTTGGATCTTGTCGAATGCTTTTTCTGTGTCTATTGAGATAACCATGTGGTTCTCATTCTTGCTCCTGTTGATGTGATGGATAATATTAATTGATTTGTGTATATTGAACCAGCTTTGCATCCCTGAAATGAATCCTATTTGATCGTGGTGTATGATTTTTTGGATGAATTGTTGAAGTCTATTGGCCAAAATTTTGTTGAGAAGTTATGCATCAATGTTCATCAAAGAAATGGGTCTATAGTTATCTTTCTTTGTTGAGTACCTTCCTGGTTTTGGGATGAGGGTTATGATGGCTTCATAGAATGTGTTCGGGAGTGAACTTTCTTTTTCAATTTCATTGAAGAGTTGGAGGAGAATTGGTGTGAGCTCTGCTTTGAAGGCCTTGTAAAATTCAGCTGTAAAACCATCTGGTCCTGGACTTTTCTTAGCTGGGAGATCTCTTATTGCTGTTTCTATTTCAATGCTTGATATGGGCCTGTTAAAATGGATTAACTCATCTTGGTTTAGTATTGGCAGGTCAAATTTGCCAGGAAAACGTCCATTTCTGTCATGTTCTCAAACTTATTAGCATAAAGTTTTGAGAAGTATTCCCTTATAATGTTCTGAATCTTGTTTTTTTCAGTGGTGATGTTTCCATTCTCATCTCTGAGTTAATTAATTTGGGTGTGTTCTCTTCTTTTTCTTATAAGATTTGCTAATGGTCTGTCAATTTGGTTAATTTTTTCGAAGAACCAACTCTTTGTTTTGTTGATTCTTTCTATAGTTTTTTTGGATTCTAATTCCTTTAAATCTGATTTAATTTTAATTATTTCTTTCTGGCTATTGGATTGGGGTTTATCTTGCTGCTCTTTTTCAAGGAGGTTTAGATGTGTCATTAAATTGTTGGTTTCAGATCTCTCCAATATGTTGATGTAGGAGTTCAGAGCTATAAACTTGCCTCTGAGTACTGGTTTGCTGTGTCCCAGAGGAGCTGGTTATTTGTGTGTTCATTTTTGTTGAATAGCATGAACATTTGAATTTCCTTTCTAATCTCTTCCATGACCCACTCGTGATTCAGCAGTGTGTTGTTAAGCCTCCATGTGAAACCGGACTTTCTTGGGTGGCTTTTGGTGTTGAGTTCTAATTTTATTCCCTTGTGGTCAGAGAGAATGCAAGATATAACTTCAATGTTTCTGAATTTACACAAGTTTGCTTTGTGGCCTAAAATGTGGTCTATTTTAGAAAATGTTCCATGTGCTGCTGAGGAAAATGTGTATTCTGATGGTGCTGGGTGAAATGTTCGGTAGATGTCTGTTAAGTCTAGTTGATCTATACAGCTGTTTAGATCTGTGGTTCTCTGTTGGGTTTTTGCCCAGTTGATCTATCTAGTGGGGAGAGTGGTGTGTTAAAATCCCCAGCAATTAATGTCTTTGGAGTTATATGGGATTTGAGGGAAATTAGTGTTTCTTGGATAAATTTGGGTGCTCCATTGTTTGGTGAATAAATATTTAGAATTGTATTATCCTCCTGAAGGAGAGATCCCTTAATGAGTATGTGGCAACCTTCTTTATGTTTTCTCACTACTTTTAATTTGAAGTCTATTTTATCTGGTATTAGGATTGCAACTCCCGCCTGTTATGGGGACCGTTTGCTTGGTAGATTTTCATCCAACTTTAACATTGAAAATGTGTTTGTTTTTATGGGCAAGATGTGACTCCTGAAGGCAGCAGATAGAAGGGTCTTGTTTTTTAATCCAACTAGACAGTCTATGTCGCTTAATTGGAGAGTTCATTCCGTTAACGTTAAGAGAAAGGACTGAGAGGTATTTGGGAGTTCCTGCCATGTCATCCACCTTCTTGGTGGCTGCGCAAACTGGCTTCTTCCTATGTTTCTTGGATTCTCAGTTTGGGTGCAATTTCTTGACCTTTATTGTAGTCTTGTTGGTTTTCTATGTTTAGGACATCTTTAAGATTCTTTTGTAGGAGTGGTTTGGTGGAGATGTATTGTTTCAATTTTTCTTTGCTATGGAAGGTTTTTATTTGGCCTTCAGTTATGAAGGAGAGTTTAGCTGGGTACAGTATTCTTGGTTGATAGTTTTTAGGGCATGGCATACATCATTGCAGGCTCTTCTTGCTTTGATTGTCTCTGCTGAGAAATTTGAGGTGATTCTAATTGGTTTTCCTTTACAGGTGATTAATCTTTTCTCCTTGACAGCTTTAAGGATCGTTCCCTTGGTCTGAGTTGATCCTGTGTGGATTATAATGTGACAGTGGGATGTCCTATTCTGGTCTGGTCTATTTGGGGTTCTAAAAGCTTCTTGTATCTGAATAGGCCTATCTTTTTTATGTTTGGGATGTTCTCTGCTAGCACTTGTTATACAAATTTCCTAGGCCGTTAACTTCTGTTTCTAGGGGCTCCTCTACACCCATTATCCTTACATTTGGCCTTCTGATGGTGTCTTCTAAGTCTTGGATAAATCTATCATATTTCTTGGACTTGTCTTGGATGGTTGTATGTTCTTGCTCTATTATATCTAGGCTCTCTTCAATCCCTGAGGTTCGATCTTCTGCATGGTCTAACCTGCTGTCAAGACTTTCTACATTGTTTTTGATCTCTTTTCCTTCTAATTGGTCAGCTTTGATGACTTCCAATTCTTTGTTGAAGCTCTGTTTTAGTTCTTGTATGAATTTCTTTACTTCCATAATTTGGTGTTCATTGTTTATTCTCAAATCACTTAGTTGATTGATTATGGTTTCCTTGGACTCCCAGTCCTTCTGTTGGGTTCCATTCAGCATTCCCTTTGTGGTCCCCCTGATTTCCTTCAGCTCTTTGTTAATGGATTCCATGAATGCCTTTAGTGATCTTTGTGTATTCTCTTCCTGCTCTTTTGATTCCTGCATTACTCTTTGATTAGCTTCCTCCTGTTAGTGGGATTCCTGCAGTTCTCTTTGAGTGTTCTCAGCCTGCTCATGCCATTCCTCCCTTTCTCTTTGAGTATTCTCAAGCTGCTCACACAAATCCTGTATCAGTTTTTGAGTAGCTTCCTCACACTTATGATATTCCTGTATAAACTTTTGGATTGCCTCCTCTCTCTCCGTATCACGCTCATACAGAGTCCTTTGTATGCTTTCCATCTTTTCATTTATCATGTTTGCCAGCAGTGTTTGTAGAGCTATTTGGGAACTCTCCTCTGGATTATTCATTATCTGTTCTGTCCCCTGATTATCAAGATTGGGAGTTGATATACCTGGATTTGCCATTTTTTTGTGTTTTTCTGGCTTACTCTGCCCATTTGAGATGTAAATAGCACCAGATTTGTGCTCAAACACTCTCTTAAGGCAACCATCAACCAAAGTCTGAATTTGTACAGTCAATAGTCTATAGATACAATCTAGTTCAACAGATACATCTATACAACATCTAACAACTATATATTAATGGGCCTTGAACCGCAGAGAATTTGGAAAACCAGAAATTATTAGGGTTAGGGAGAGATGTGGGTAAAAAATAGGAATAGATTGGTGTGGGGAGGCATAGGGAGAGTTAACTAAGTCCTAATTTCAATGCAGGAAATAAGTTGGGTAGGATGAAATTAGAGAGAGAGAAAAAAAGAAGAAAGGGAATAGGAAAAGAAAAGAGACCAGAAAAAATAGAAAAGTAAAAATTAATAATATTATGTAGAGTCGATAACAATCTATTTAGAGAAGAAAGTGAAAATAATGAGAGAAGAGGAGGGACATTGAGGAGATGTGAAAAACTTAAAAATAAAAATGCTTATAATATTATATAGGTATAAGGAAGTAGTACTGCTATTTTGGAATTTAAGTCTCAGAGGTTTTGAATTGAGTAATAAATTTGTGGATTAAGTGTGTACACAATGGGGTATAGGGTCTACTAATTAATTACGGGTTTATCTGAGGATGTGCAGGACAAGAGTTAAGTCACATAAAGAAGAACAAAAGAGAGGAAAAGGTGAAAAGGATAAGAAAGGAAGAAAAAAAGATCAGAAGTTCAGTAGAGCTAATCAAAAAACAAAAAAATAATTAAAAAAGAAAAAAAAGAAAAAGAAGACCAAAAAAAAGAAAGAAAAACGCACATTCACGTACCCCTAAAATAAAAATTATAAGAGGAAAAAAAAGTTACTGGAAAACAATTTTTTTTTCAAAAAAGGCAAAAATTAAAGATTATAAAAAGCTTTAGAAAAGAAAAGAAAATTTTTTTATATAAGGTACCAAAAGAAAAAGAAGAAGTAGAAGAAGAAAAAGAAGAAAAAAAAATGTTCTTTGATTTTTTGGGGGGAGGGGTGGGAAAAATCCTGTATCTCCCTTGTGTCTGTAACCAGCCTCTTGTTGGAGTCTCTGGTCTGCTTGTGGTCCTGTGGCTTAATTGGTTTCTTAAGTCAGTTTGTTTGAACAGGCAGAAAAATGCTCTGCTTTACCCAGGATTTTGAGATCCTCCTTCCAGGTTAGTTTAATGGGAGGTTGATCTGCTTTGAGAATCACAATAGAGGGGGATGCAGTGATGAGGCTAGATTCTGGGTAGAGTTGAGGCATTTCAACAAGCAGTAGCTTTTCCCTGGGTCTAGTTTGTGAAAAACTCACAGAGCCCAGCCTGGAGCCATTCTCAGGGTTTCTGTTTACTGAATTTCAATTTATTGTTGATGCTGATAGAGGGAGGGGCAGCCTCTCGCTCTGATTACCCAGTGAAGAAAGCCACTCCTAGGGCTGGTGCCTGAGCTGGGTGACTTTTCCCTGGGTGGAGCTGAGTCTGGTAGGTCACGCTGCCGTTAAGTACTTGTGACCTGCTAAATGACTCGTTTTATTCCAAGGCCTGAGTTGGAGCTAGCAGCTCCATTGAGCTTTGTCGGTATCCAAGATGGAGATCTCCGGACTGGGGGGGGGGGGGTTGGCCTTCCCTCCTCTGCTCCCTGAGAAGGATCGAGGCCATCAAACTTCTACTCACACCGAGTCTTGGTTCCTGGGTAGTCTCTGGTCTGTGAAATGCAGGATGAAGATGTCTGCTCCCTATTGGTCCTTGCTGGTGTTGAGTAGAGTCTGCTCGCCAGCAGCATCTGGCTCCTTTGTCTCGTGATCTCTGTGGCTCATGTATGGTGCCCTGTGGTCTCCGTCACCCCCGCTGCCCCTGCCGACGCGACTGCTGGCAAGTGCTCAGATGTGTCTCCTTGCCTGGGTTTTCCCTCTCTGGCCTAACTCTCTGTCCTGTGATTGCACACTTGGTGTGATTCTCTGGCTTAGGACTGTTCACTGGAACTCTAAAACTACTTTCTATGTGAGAGCTTCTTCAGATTCCAGCTTTTCCTCCGCCATCTTCCTGGAACTCTATATTATCACCTTTTATTGTATACATTTTAGTGCTTTTGAAGTGAATTGTAACTTCATAGGTTTTCAAAGCCTAATTTTCACAAACTTGCATTTCTTCAAATAGAAATGCTGTAAATTTTAGAACAGACATTTAAATAGATATAAAATTCAGTTACCGGAATTTGCCCAGCATATATCCTCTATAGTGTGTCTTTTCAAAATTTGTTTTTGGGGATCATTTCCAGGGTCTCACACATACTATTCAAGTTCACTGTCAATTAACTACATTCTCTGTCCAAAGAAGTTTTTTACTTCTGTTTAATTCATTCATAGAAGTGTAATGCCTGGATCCTATACAATTCTCTTTCACCTTTTGAAGACTTTAAAACTTGTTTGCTAAAATGATTGCAATATTTTACAAATTGATCTCTATGAGAAGTATATCAATTTCTCCACAAATGCATTACTATATTTTGCGTCCTCTTTTTATATTATGGTCATACTAGTGAGTTTTCTTTTTATTATTTCTTAGACACTAAAGAGGAGCTTATTTCATATGCTCCTCCTATTGACTATTAATTTACATATGTTATTTAAAGAAATATCCTATTCAGGAAAAAATTTATATAGAATTAGAAGATATAAAAATACTTAAGTTTCAGAATCATTGTAGCATTAACATTAGAGCAGTAACAAATGTGTGCCCTCTATTAGATATGTTTTCATTTCTGTTATAGTGTCCCTTCAATTTTGAAAGGTTATCACTGATATAATCCAGTTCTTGCTTTTCTTTAGCTACTGTTTTCCATGTCAAATTTTTAGAAACCTTTACTGATCAATGTCATGAATTTTTACATTTATGTTTTATAGGTTTTTACATCTCACATTTAATTTGATAATCATTCTTTATAAGGTTTGAGATAGGCCAGGTGCCGGTGGCTCATGCCTGTAATCCCAGCTACTCAGGAGGCTGAGATCTGAGGATCGTGGTTTAAAGCCAGCCCGGGCAGGAAGGTCCATGAGACACTTATCTCCAATAAACCACTACAAAACCGGAAGTTTTGCTGTTGCTCAAGCGGTAGAGTGCTCACCTTGAGCTGAAGAGCACATGGATAGCGCAAAACCCAAGAGTTCAAACCCCATGACAGACATACAAACAAACAAACAAAGGATTGAGGCAGTAGTCTAAGATCATTCTTTAAATCTAGCGAGGCAATAGTGCCAATACAACCATTTAAGATTCTGTTTTTATTTCATAAAATTATAGCATTGTTTTCAAAATCTGTGGACCATAAAACTAAGAATTTATTTTTGATAAATCTGTTACCTTATTCTATGTGTCTGTTCTTATAGTTGAACTATGTTGTCTTCACTACTAACCATGGTAATACTATTCAAATTTGTATGAAGGCTCAAGCTACACCATTTTACAAGATTGCTCTGACTGACTTGTATTCCTTGTATTTACATACGAGATTATTGAGCAGGTGGACCAATACTCTACAGAGATATCTAAATATTTGATAGTCACTCATAGTTCACACCTTGTGAAAATACAAACCCCTGATATTATATATAGAAAATGTCTTTAGAGACTGCTCAATGTAACTAAAATTAATTTAGGAATAAGATAAGATTTAGATAACATTACAGCATAATAAAGCTGAATGATAACGACTTGAGCTGTACTGCAGAAGAGAGTGAGAGGAGGAAGAATGGTGGACCACATAGGAGCTGTATGTCATTGGTATTGTTTCAAAAAACAGAAAGACTTCAGAGAAGACAAGGAGAAAAATAAAGTGTCCTGAATCTAGTTTCTTTTTAATCCACCTGATAGTTTGGACTGAAAGTCAGATAACATGGGAAAAATAAAATAGAAAATAAAGCATTGTATAGAGCTGTTACAATGTTAAGATATTGTAATAGGAATATAATTTATTTCCAAAGAAATAAGAGAAAGAATAAAAATAACAATTGGTAACGTGGATAGAAGATGGATCACATTTTATCATATATAATTTTGAAAAAATACACTAGGAATGAAAATTTAAAAGTCATAATTTAAAATACAATTTATATTATAACTAGACAGTATAGCTCAGTGGTAAAACATTGGCCTAACATATGTGAAGCAATTGTGTGATCTCCCAAGCATTGCAAAGTAAACACAAAGCACACACACACAAAACCCACATAAACACACACACACATACCACATACACACATTTGGAATATTGTTATTATCATATTAAACAGAGGAAATTATCACAAATAGTAAAAGTATTTTAATATATGAAATCATAATATTGCTCATACTATTTAAAAGTTTAGTAGAAATAAAATAGTCACAAGATACTTGGATTCTTATAGATTGAGTAAATTGAAAATTAAGAAATAAAAGACATGAGAATTTTACAAACAAGTTTTAAATAATACACATTTTGAAACATGTGTCCTTTTAGTTTGACAAAAGATTGATGTTACTGGTGTTTTAACTCAAGATTTAGAAGATGATAACCAAGTGCTCTATATCTTGCTAGGGATGCTATATATCTAATCATTTCACTCTGGAAATTTTATGATAAGGTCTCATAATTTCTCCATCTCTCCCGAATTACAAACCCTATTTACACTTCTCACCATTGTTAGAAAATGGAAACCACAAGTTACTATGCCCAGCTAAAACATTTTTTTTTTTAATTCAAGTACAAATATTTCTAAAAACTGACCAGGTAATAAATCCTTTTTAAATAAAGTATGTGTTTCTTGAAAATCAGTATTTGTTACATGGACAAATATGTTTAGGACTATAACAAAATAAATTTATTTAAATTCACCAACCATATAAAATTTAAGAAAATAATTTTTTACATATTCACATGTTAACTATTTTGAAAGCAAAATATATGTCTGAATAATTTACATGTGTTAAAATTATGCAAAACTAACTTAACTAATCCTACAACTCTGAAAAAAGAATTACCCTAAAGAAACAAAACAAAATAAGTTCAAAATTTGATATTTAGATAATAAAGTGTACTCTTTAGTTGACTTAAGGAATTGTAAACCCTCTGTATATCAATTTTATAATAAAAAATGCAAGAACAAAGAAAGAAAATACCCATTGGTCAATAACAACAGGAAAAACATCAGTAGGTTTTTTGTGTTCAAAAAAATCAATGGAACAGATAACAATGTTCCTTCCATAATAAATGTACTCATTACCTTACTTAAGTAACTGTATCCCCTCTGTACATTACCTTTACCATAAAATTAAATTGAAATTAAAAGTAAACTAAATAATATACCAATTAAGAATTTGTAGAGAGCTAGGAAGGTGGCTCAGTGGTAGAGTGCTTGCTTTGCATGCTTGAGGCCCTGGGTTCGATTCCTCAGCATCACATAAACAGAAAAAAAAAGCCGGAAGTGGCGCTGTGGCTCAAGTGGTAGAGTGCTAGCCTTGAGCTAGCCTTGAGGGACAGCGCCCAGGCCCACAAAAAACAGAATTACCCGAAGCCATTGGTTAAAAACTTTTTAGAAAACTGCCCTAAGTACCCAAGTAATATAATTTGATGATACTATTTATATACTTCAACTTCAGCAGAGAAGTGAAAAGTTTAAAAACTGTTACAAAGTAAAGTAATAAATCAGAATATATTACTATTAATAATAATCACAAGATGAATTTATAGTGGTAGTCAAATATATAAGAAATGAGGCAATTTGCCATTTGTTTGCACTTAATAAGTGAGAAAGAATTTTCTAGGTCGTTTTAAATATATAATAAGTTTAAGGAAGAAACTATTCTGTCATATCATAAGATAATCAGATGAAGCTGATATTAGAAAAAAGAGCAGATTGTACTAAGTTCTGTATGTTAATGTACATACTTATTTTTGTTGTGGGAAATTGTGTTCAATTTGGGGTATTGTTTTTGTTAGACTGGTTAATTTTAGGATAGGGGTTCCCTTTCCACAACAACAAGCACCTGATCTGTCTTTTTAACCTTCTCATTACTGACGGCATAAGAGTTGCACACCAACTTGTCTAGATTCCTACCTTGGCCGGCCTGTATTCTGCAGCCCTTCCAATCTTAACCTGTAAATAGTGCAGTATGGTGGAAATAATACAATGCACCCAGGTATAGATTGAGAAGGAAGTCCACTAAACTTTTGGCCTGGGTTCTGTTCTCAAGCCTCCTCAATAGTTAAAGAGTTCAGATGGAAGCCCCTAGTGCCAAGCAGTAAGAGTATTGTTTAAAGAAACTAGACATATATATGACTTAGGCATGTGAACAACTCAGGACAAGAATAAAAGAGCAGTGAAGCATAGAGGACAGGCCCAATTTTAACTAGCTACTTAGAGGCTGAAGAAGCTTAGCTAGCAACTCAGGAGGCTGAGATATGAATACCACTATTCAAAGCCAGTCCAATCATGAAAATAAATGCGATTATCTCCAAAAAAACAGAAGTGGAACAACGGTTCAAGTGTTAAACCACTATCCTTGGTCACAGAAGCTTTGGGAGAGTGCCCAGGCACTATCAAGCTTCAGGAATGATGAATGAATGAATGAGCACTTGCACATGCCCGTGTGTATATATGTGTGCATGTGTACACACACACCCACACACACACACACTCTCTACACACTCTCTCTCACACACACGCGCCAATGAGTATTTCGATGCAAAGTTTTTTTTTTTACCTTGCTGTAATCTATTTCCCTGTATTAGTTTACAAATTAACAAAATCAGCTAAGCACCTATTTACATACAACTCATCTTGTTTCTCTAAAGTCAACTCTCTTTTTGGAAGCACGCTTTTATTTGATCCAAATGTAAATTATTCAGAAGGTCGATTCATGTCCCTCAATTCTGTAGAATTAGATGATTGTTTAGCTTCCTCCAAGCAATATAATTTTGTGAAATCCTGCATCAAGCAACGTATTTCCTTCACTAGAAGGGAAGCCTCTGTCAAACAATTAATAATAGGTTTTTCTTCTCCTTGCTATCATCTGTAGTTTTATTATCTTCATATATTTCATGATCTGTCTGTGTATGACAAAGACTGCTGTGAAAATAAAAAGAACCTTTGCAGCACTTATCATTTATATGCCATTCATAGATATGAAGGTATTTAAATACTACTGAAATTGCTATGGAATGAATCATGTTCACATTGACTATCATGAAAAATAAGAATTGGTTTCTCAGAACTTTAGGTAAGAACTTGATTGAAAGAAACAAAAGGAAAAGTGAGAAACAACTCAACACATACATTCAAATGAAACAAAACAACCCAAGAAAACAAATTTATTCAGTACTCAAGAACCTGCAGGAAATGCAAAGACTTAAAAAAACCTCAGCTATGACAAGCTTATGACAATCCTGACTACATGGGAGTCTACTCTTGTGAGGACAGAGGTTAAAGCCCAGACTGGACAGAAAGATATGTACACAATGCCATGCATCTGTTATTCTAAATTCCAGGACGAATAACATAACATGGAATGAGCCAAAGATCATACACAAGTATCTGAAAAATAATCAGGATAATTTAGGGCTGGAGACATTACAAAGTGGTAAGAACACCCATTTAGGGGGCACAAGACACTCAATTCAAACTCTAATATTATGGGTGTTAAAGTAAAAAGCTATGATTTTAAATAATTGGAATGATTGTAACATTTGAGTATGTGAGTGGAAAAATGCATGAGAGAGATAGAATGAACCCATGGTGCAATGCTTTCAACTTAAGCGAAAATGTTTTGTGGTACTTCAGACAAAACAGAGTTACCTTGCAAATGAGCATGGTTGTGCATTTGAGTGATGGAAATACTTTACTTACACAGGTGTAAATTACATAGATTTTATTTGGGTAGGTTGTATTTCTTGAATTAAGAGCCTGGATGATGTCCCTGAAATTTTTCTCTCAAGGCTACCACTCTACTACTTTGAGCCACAGTTCCAATTCTGATTTTCTTTGGTTGTTTGGTGATAAGAGGCTCATGACATTCCTGCCCAGGATGGCTTCAAACCATGATTGTCAGATCTCAGTCTCCCGAGCAACCAGGATGCCAGGCAATAGCCGCCGATAGTTTTAATAATTTAGTAAATTGTACAGTTACTGAAGTTATTCATTATCATAATAACCTGTGTAATATATGCATGTATGTATATATCAATGCATATGGATAGAAATATTTTAACATATTTTTGTATCTACAGTAGATTTATGAAATCATCCATTATAAAATAAAATGGAAACAAAAGTTAATAAGAAGCAGAAATTATCACGTTTCTTGTTGTTGAATGGAATACGAATTGTGAGAATCAGTTTGGGCAAACCATCTCTACGTTAACAAAATGGATACGAGGTGTTATTTCCATTCCAACTATTTGCCCATATTGTGCAACCTCACACATGAGTGTCAAAATCAAACCACACTTTTTGCCTTTGATTTTAACTCACTTGTTATAATTTACGGGTTATTTGAAGTAATCAAATAAAGATTAAAATAATATTATGTGAGGCTATGAATTAGAGCTGAAAACGATTTTAAATGTGATAGTACCTAATTAAATTACATACTTCTTACTTTTACTCTATCATGTCCCTCATTTCCACACTAGGAAAGTATATAGAAGGTTCTCACTAAATTATATGTACATTTATGAAATAATGTATTGAAAGAATATGGGCACAGTGTGGTTTTAGCTTATTGAGACCTGTAGGAGGAATTGTGTTTCTGAAGACTTCCAATACATTGTCATGAAGATGAAGGGAAGGATGTGCTTATTCTGGAAAACTGGCAAGAGGATTACTCTCATAAAGGTAGTGATGAATTCTTCCAAAAAGTTACAGTAAAATCACTTTCATAACCGTGTTCACTGCTGCTCTATTCACCGTAGCCAAGTTATGGAATTAGCCCAGATGTCCTTTGGCGGAGTGATGGTTGGAGAAAGTGTGGCACATATACAAAATTGGATTGCATCCATCCATTATGAAGACTGTTACATTATTTGCAATGAAATGGATAGATCTAAAACTATATTAAGTGAACTAAGTAAGAGCCAGACACACAAAGGACCCATGTTCTGTCTCATATTTGGAAGCTAGAACTTTATTACAAGTTTACACAAAAATATTAACCAAAGCATGCTATTTGCGGAGGAGTATTTCAAAGGTGTAATTTCTTATAAAAGTGAACTTTTAATCCAACAAAATATATATCAGGAAACTATCACTTGGAAGATGTGAGTGGAAGTCAAAAGAAAGGAATAAAGAGAGTTATGGAGGAAGAGAGTGAAAGTATAATATTCAATGTAGATAGTATGAAACTAGGAAAAATTAAAGTGGGGTGAGCTTTGGAAGGGTGTGGAAAAGTTATATAAAGATCCATTATACTTAAAAAAACTGATTTGTTGAATGGAAATTCCATTGTCCAAGTATTTATGATAATAAAAATATAATTAAAACAATGGAGACAACTGATCTTAAATTCTATTTCCATCTCTTTTAAAAAATAAAATTTTTTGCTCTATAAATTGATCAGAGAGATGGATTTTGTGGCTAGCTAGATCATTGCACATCTGTCTCTCTCTTCTTCTTTTCCTTTCATGGTTCTCATAGGTAATATGATTGATCCATAATTATCCTAATTTATTTTGCTTTTATATTTTTGGTTGCATGATTTCACTTTCTGCTCTGCCACTTCCCAACTGATTTACATAGAAGGCATTATTTCCTATTTTTTCATTCCTAGAGTAAGCTGCACATGAAGACACCACTGGTCCTCATTTTCAGTCTGTACCTTTGAATAAGGAGGAAAATTTTTCCTCTGCTCTCTGCCAATTCCTGACTCTCCAGTTAGAATAATTTAGAATAGTAAAAATGATAAAAGAGAAAATAAATAATAGTGAATAAAACAGATGCAGAAAATTCACCGGATTTTTCTGACCAGTTCATCCAATGTGAACTATTGGGGAAATACATGGACACCTCATTCTCAAAGGCACTCAAAGTCTCTGGCTACACAATTCTGATGAAGATGAGGAACAAGATGAAAAAGTGAGAAATGATATCAATTGCAAGAAAAATGGAGAAGGATTCAAGAAAATTTCTTCTTTGTTCTGCCCAAATTAATTGCCTTACTACAGTGCAGAGACTACTTTGCAAAAAGGCCACTCATGTGAATACTAAGGATAACAATGTGTATACCCTTCATCGAGAAGCCTACAGTGGATACTTAGACATTGTCCATGACTTGGTGGCTCCAGGTAGATATTCATGTAATAATTGTGAATGGCTGGACACCCCTGTACAGTACTTATACATGGAATAATACCAGAGTGGCTTCTTTATTTCATCATGATGCAGATATCAACGGCCAAACTAAAGGCCTCTTGACCCCCTTGCATCTTGCTGCTGGGAATGGAAATAGCAAAGTTATGCTAGATCTCCTTCTGTTGAACCATTATATCAAACCAGGTCTGAAGCACAACTTGGAAGAAACTGCATTTGATATTGCCAAAAGAATAAGTATGTATCACTACCTCTTTGAAGTTGTGGAAGGCTGTACAAATTGTTTTCCAAAATCCTAATGGTTTGGTTAAGTTTTTTAAATTTCAAAATTGCCAGTCCATCCTATGTGTCCATACAAAATATTTTCACAATACAAAGCAACAGCAATATCTTACTTTAAAAATTCATGGATTGCATGGTATTCTTCCAAGTGAATTGCCTGACTTTGATGTCAAAATATATTCAAGTTATTTGTATACTAATGATTTCTGTAGAGTTTGTGATTTTTTAATGAGAAATAATTTTAACTTATCTGGTGAAATGAGTAGCACAGAAACTAAAGATATTTCTGATGCTTGTCTGAAAAAAAGTATATTTTAAAATATTTAGTATTCTGTTTGTATAATATCCATAATCTATTTCATTCTCCCCTAGATATAGTACTTTGAACTCGACATTGTTTTATAATATATAGGTTCATTAATAAATATGTCCTTTCAGCTAACATTCCATATAGAAACAGTTTAAGATACCTTTAATTCCTAGGTCCTTATAGAATTTTATTTCTTTGGGATAAAATGACAATGTTATCTTATTTCAAAAGTTTTATAAAGGTTATACTATGTAAAGGCCTTTCTGAAAAGGTGAAGATTGAATACACTGATGTCAAACTAACTTTTTCTCTATGAAATACATGTATTATTACACTTGTATATTTGTAATCAACTTTTTAATAACTGTTTTTCATTTCTTGCATCTGAAGAATGAAAAATATGGGATGCTTCACAAATTTTCATATCATTAACATAGCTCTTGTAATTCGGGTAGACGTGCTGCTGAAGCATGTAGTATCCTGTAATTTAAATAATTAATGATGCAATCTTTTTTTTTTTTCTTTTCGGGTCCGGTCGTGGGGCCTGAACTCTGGGCCTGGGCGCTGTCCCTCAGCTCTTCAGCTCAAGGCTAGCACTCTACCACTTGAGCCACAGCACCACTTCCGGCTTTTTTCTTTTTGCTTATATGGTGCTGAGGAATCAAACCCAGGGCCTCATGCATGCAAGGCAAGCGCTCTATCACTGAGCCACCTTCCCAGCCCCTAATGATGCAATCTTAAGACAGGCATATATCCTTGGTTGCCTATTTGTAACAAGGAAACCTTATTGTTACCTAAATTGCTATTCATCTTATTTCTGTAAAAATTCTGTTTTTGTGGAAAAAAACTCATATTGTTTGTTCAATTGATCACATTTACAATTTTTGTCAATAGTTATTTTAAGTCTTTTTCATTTGAAATTTGATCATACTTTGAAGCCTTTATAGCTAGGTCCAAAGGTGATGCCTTTTCAAGTACTTATTTATCAACTGATTTAGCTTTGTGGAGCTAGTGGATTCAAAGTAAGCCTTGCTTAAGAGCTACTTCTAAACTTCTCCAGCTCAAAATGTCCCAAATGAGGTCTTACTGGAACAAATGTCTGCCTGACCCATTACCCTTGCTCTATGTAGGAACAGACCAACCAGAATATCTTACCCTGATAGCATAGCTTGTCTTACTGGAGCAAAACTAATCTTAGTTACAAGGGGTCATAGAGAGATGAACAGTTCAGACAGAACTGTTCAGACTAGAACGTATTTTTTCAAAATATAATTATTTATTATCCCTACCATTTCAAAAGTAGCTAAAGCCAAAAAGGTGAAAGTTGTTCATATGCATGATTACCTACTGTCCTGGCCTGTCTACAATCCAACCAGGCAGAAATTTACACCACTGATTTTCTATCACCAAATATATTCCATAGCTCCAGGAGAAGTCCATATGTTTCTCCTCGTTATTAGGCCTTAAATTGGTAATGTTTTAATCACAGTGTTTCCTCTTGCTTCTAGGCTGTACATCTCCGAATGGTAAAGATTTAGGTCTAATTCTACCAAACACTGAGGTAGAAGTAATGGAATAATATTTTAAAACAGTTGCCTTTGTTACCCTAACCACAACAGAACAATGTAAAATATTTTCTTATATTATATATACTTATATATTTTATATTTATATGTGCTGATTTTATATTTCACACAGTGAATCTTATTGGAATTAATTGATAATTTGACAAATTACTTGATATTTATTCCAATAAATAGATTGGAGTATAAACAATCAGGATTAGAATATATATTAAAATATAAAAAGTATCAATACAATGTTTTCGGTAAAAACCTGTGATACCTTCTAAGTGTTCTTGGTTTCTGAATTCACATGGTAAATAAAACAATGTTGTTTTCCTCTAATATATAAGGGATTTTACTGTGCTGCTCTGTTCATTGTTTTAACTCACTGATCCCAAACTGTTTTTCTCCATATTTCTGAAGCATTCCTACTGATTATACACAAATATTGCTGATATGATATCTAAAAGGTATTATTCTTCTACAGGATCCACGGGTCCTAGGATCCCAGGTCCCAGTTATCTGCATCATCAGATAACTAGGGCAAGAGTTCTTACCTAGGCCCATGCAACATGCCAACAGAAAGTAATTGAAGACCCATCTTAATTTATCATTTCCTATATTTCAGGGCCCCAATTCCTTGAAATGCAGGAATTAGCAGTAAGCAATTGGGAAATGTAAGGCAACTTAAAATGCAAGATGAAATCACAAAATGTGAAAGTACAGTAATTCAAACTTTCAATTTTCAGATGACTATCCCATGTGAGTGAACAAGACCACAAATGTCACAAGATTATTTGTAATACCCCTCTCCTAATGATTAATGAATGATTTCAGTCCAGCATCATCAGGCCAAAAACTAGTTCCTGGAACGATAGATCCATAATTGGTCTACCAAGGCTAGGAAAACTTGACATAGAGGTCAAATATAATTCAGAAAAACATTAATTGAGAAGATCCTTAGTGCTTCAAAAGACTGGTACTTCAGTAAACCTTGGTTCTGTAGTATAAAAATGTTGTCATTCTCAAACAAATGATAACCTACATTTAATCTCCTGAAAGTGTATTCTTTTTCAAATAAACTTTTTAAAACCACATTTGCCAAAATAACACTTTACAAGTAGATAATATTTAGTGACGTTACAAGTTTTTCAAGTGTAGGGAGCAAGTTACAATAGGGTTGATTTATTTACCCAGCACTAATGCCAAACAGGTTCAACCATTCATTAAAGTGTAGAAATAGTACCCCCCACCATTTGTGTTTTTCAGTATGTGCCTTCTAAAATTTGTTAAATAGATCAGCCTCCCATATTTCAAACCAAAACATTAGCTAATAAAGTAAATTTCATCACATAATAAGTACATTTAAAAAAGTCATGAATTGTTGCCTTATCATATGGTGTTTTATGTTTTCGCTATCTGTCTAACACAGTAAGAAATATGACTTTAAGTCTTGAATGTGGGTACTCATCAGAGATTTGACAAACATAAAATCTGTCTTCTATTTCTATCATATTCCTCTACAGTAGTAAATTTTAGTTTTCTTCTTTTCCCAAAACTTATAGGTAATAGAAAATATTATCCCATGTAAAATAAAATAATCAAAAACCATTGTACAATACCACTTATAAAACTGGTAGTTAGGAATACATTCTAAGCCATTTTTAAACTTTCTTGTTGACTACAGATTAATCTTCCAAATGGAGGGGAATAAAATCATGTCTAGGTGCTTCATGTCTCCACTCTTACAAATTGTTACTTCAGATAAATAAATTATGGAAATATAAGCTGACATCAGTTCAAGTATATGCAGGATATAAACTCCATGGAATGTATATAAACCTTTCAAAGTACTAGCAGACAAGTTTATCAGAAAGACTATCAGGAAGTTGAAACCAGAAAGGAATAATAGTAAAGACATAGAATTAATGAAAATGGAACAAGAAGCAAATACAGCTAGAATACTCAATGTACACATGTGACAAAGAACGTGGTAAATCGGAAATAAATCTTGTAGAAGGGGTTGGTTGTGAATGATAGAAGGAGTGACTCTGATCAAGGATCATTGGACAATTAGAAGGACATATTTAATTGTAATACATTTGCACAACCTTTTGAAATTCACTGAAAAAAAAACACAACAAAAAAAAACACACAAAAAGCACAACCACACAGCAAACTTTATAGAGTATAATTATGACCTCTGAAAATTTTAAATAGTTAATGAAGGACAATCTTGGGAAAAGCATACAAAGCTGTTTAAAGTAGGCTGTTTAGGGTAGAGGAGTATTTTTAACAGATTTAAATAGATTGTCTAAGGTTATAAATCACCTACATCTGCTGCAAATATTTTCTTCTGCGAATTCTCTTGGCCTGAACTGGATACTCCAGTCCTGAGCCACACTTGATAGCTTGTGAAGATAAAAAGGAAGAAACAAGATCAAGAACCCATTACTCCACTGGAGAGAAAACAGTCCTCTATGTTTTCTCTCATTTCTCTTGACTACTTTTATTCATAATTTTAAGTCAAGTGATTTTGAATTATATTTTTTCCTTCTTTGTTCTGGCAAAGTAATTGTTCAAAGTAATTTACTAAATATTATTTGCCATTTTTTTCTATCATGCTGTTTACTTGTCCAAGTGAGTCCATTAAACTTCCCCCTTTCATTTGGTTGCCACGGAAACCCAGCATCAATGTTAATGAGGACAATCTTTAATGTAAAACTTTGTCTCCAAAATACCAGTCCAAGAAGCTGTGATCACAAATATTTAGCTTTACTTTTTTTCTTTTTTCTTTTACCTTGAAAGTCTTCTTGTCTCTAAAGTGCCCTCAAAAATGGGTACTCCATCACTTTTTGGTTCCATCACTTCTAATCTCAAAGATATACTTTGCTAACAAGATGCTTAGAGGAAACAGAAGAATACTTCACTTTTATCTTCTCTCATAAGACTCTCTTTAGATACCATATCAGGATCAGTGAAGTTATTCTTTCCAAAATTATTTCAATAGATTATCTTTCTCTTGGTCTTGCATTTGTTCAGAAAGATGTATGGAAAAGAATAGAGCTAAATCATCCATACCTTGGATGACAGTGTCTTTTACAAAAGGACAATGCTCCTATGTCCTATTTCTCTGTCCTCCTCTTAGCTCTTGCCTGATTTCCAACTAATCACAGATTCTTGGCTTCAAGTCTAGTGAAGGTGAAGGACTATAAGTCCTTCCCCACTGCTACATCTTCATGGTTTCCCTTTTAAAACTCTTTTATTTGAATGTGGAATTTATTTTCATGTCTTCATTCAATCCGTTCTAAATTGTAGTGAGCTAAATAGGCTCAGAAAAATCACTTTAGGTAGCAAAAATATTAAGGCAATATATCAAAAAATTTGGCCTCCCTCCACTGCTGAAGCCAATAGGCTTAGCTAGGGCTTCTAAGAACGCGTTTTCTTGCCTTTTCAATTTGCTCAATTCGTTTCTGATCCCAAAACTTTTTGGCTTATGTAATAAGAGAAGTCTTCACTATCTCATGTTAATAAGGATATTATATTTTTGAGCTACTAAGAAATGTGAAATCATTGGTTTCAAGTATCCAGTCAGGTTTTTCTGTGTAGTTCAGTGCTTCACATGCAAAGACATTGTAGAAAGTATTACAAACAGAAAAGTGTAAACCTAATACCTACTTTCATTGTTGAGGGCACTTTCTCCCTAAGTATTTTGACCCAAATTATCTTTTTCAGAGAATTACTGTTTGGTAATTAAAGTCAATTCACAAATTTTGCTGTCTTTTTTTAAGAACGTTGAATTTACATTCCTCTACAACCTTGTTTCACATAGTGAGTAGATTTCCTGGGTAAGGACAATTCTCAAAGGAACCTACAGGATTTATAGCAAGGTTTCTGAGGTTTGTTTGTTTAGTGTGAAAATGAGCCATCTTCACCCATTTTGCTCCCTCTCGGCTAAGTCTCCATTGATTACTTTGCATGAAAGCCTATTTTCCTAAGCAATTTTAAATTTTCTTAATAGGCTAAGTTGTTAAAAAAAAAGTTTGAACAAATTAAAATTTACCTGTCATAATTTTTTGGGGGGTCCAGTCGTGGGGCTTGAACTCTGGGCCTGGGCGCTGTCCCTCAGCTCTTCAGCTCAAGGCTAGCGCTCTACCACCTGAGCCACAGAGCCACTTCCGGCTTTATTTTTCTTTTTGCTTATGTGGTGCTGAGGAATCGAACCCAGGGCCTCAGGCATGCAAGGCAAGCGCTCGACCACTGAGCCACCTTCCTAGCCCTACCTGTCATAATTTTAAAACTCTTTTGAAATTCCTTTATTAGAACCGTGAATTCATCAATCCTAACTCCACCTTTGTCATCAAAAACAGTTAACATGTTGTTTTCATGATATATTGTCCATGAAACTATTATTTTCCAGTAGCTTTGTTGTACATATATATAACCTTATAAGCTGATGCTAAGCAAAATGAACTCCAAGATATGGAAATAGAGAGTATTATTTGCAGTTGTTGTTTTTAATGTACTATGTGATTTCTATTTTCTTTTGGGGTGTTCCCCTAAGCTTTATTCCCTGCTGTATTTGATTTTGATAACATGTGTATTGTGTATATATTTACCTTAATTAGGGAAGGGAAGAGGAACAACAAAATGGTGGGACAAAGGACAAAGGCAAACCAATGCAATAGCAATACTCACAAGACAATATGTTGGAAATGTACATTACAATTTGTGAGGGATATTGGGGTGAAGGAAAACTGTGAAGAAAATGAGGGAGGGGGTAACAAGTTTGAAAAGTTATGTATTCTCTACCTTAAAATTACTGTAACCCCACTGTACATCACTTTGACAATAAAATTAAATTTAAAAAATAAGCTGCATGAAATACAATTTCACTGTATTGGTATAGTACATATTATTCTTTATGTAGTAACTTTTTAAAAATCCATACTGTTTGGTGTCTAATTTGAATTAATTACCCCTTTTTAATCAGAGGACCATCAACTTGAATGCTATCCAACTAGACAATATTTTCACAATATACTTACCAATATTTTGAAAAAAGAATAAATATAGTACTTTCTCATACTAAAAGCGAAAACAGTTTAATTCTATGGAAACCAATGACTTGTAAAAGTAAATAAATTGTTAAGAAGACAGAATATATGTGTTCGTCAACATTCCAATGACTAGTAACTACTCATTTTCAAATGTGGAAGATTGCATACCTGAGAGATTCAAAACAATACAGGCTTGCATGTTATTTAATTCTGCAATAGATGCATTTTCCAATGGGGTGTTACAGATTGAGAGTCAACAGAAAAATAACCACATTTTGGTAGAGGATAAAACTATGCAGCATCGGAAATAATTAATTCTTCAAGAGTAAGCAATTGTTTATCACAATAAGCTATTATTTTTATGACCACCAATACCAATATTTATGATATAGAGTCATCCTAGCACAAAATTTTCCAACTTTTAGGGTGCACCTCAAACTTCCCTTAATTTATATCATGAATAGCTTATCTCTATTGTGAAAAAATACAACTCTGCTAATGTGATGCCATACATGTTCTGATAAGAACACCACAATAAACTGGGTTGCATCATTTCCTCCCCACTGGTATTCTTGAGATCGGAACACTTGCAAATATTATTTATATTTATAATTTTTTAGCTATCATATAAATTCTGGATGCTAAGATCAGAAGATTACAGTTGAAAGCCCACCCAGGCAAGAAGATTCCCTAGATTCTTATCTCCAATAAACTTCTCAGCAAAAGCCAGATGCAAGTGGCACTGAGGTTGAAGTGTTAGGGCAAAAGCCTTGAGCATAAACAGGCTCAGAGACAGTGTCCAGGCCCAGAGTAAAAGCCCTAGGATAAACCAATAAAACAAAAATAAAAACAAACCCCAAACCTAACATTTTCCTCAGTGTATACAGTAGCAAATACTTAAGGAAATTGCTTCCTGTGTTACATACATGTAGAAGAAAAAAGATGTCACACGATTATTCTCTTCATACCATTTTATACCAAAGACTCCAAAAATTGCTCTTATTCTAAATTTATAAATTCATATCATCAATTTGTTGGCAGCTGTCTACAACATTCACATTATCATTTTATACATGAACTGTTGGAATTATCTATTAGCTAAGTTCTAATTATAACTCTCTTGAAAGAATATTCTAGGCACATAGAATGCAAAATCGTTTGTGAATGTCAATTAAACCCTCCACTTAAAAAGAATTTTGTAGAAACCTATAAAATTACAAACAAAACCAAAATATTTATTTTAAATCTAAATTCTAATTTAGCAAGATCTTCAAAACCTTACATTAGACGAACTTTGCTATTTTTCCAGGCTTAAGCTTTTGTAATTTTTCATCATTTCTTTGGGATACAACAGAATGATGATAACTTACTTTTTCAAATTTTGGATGGGAATCATGAGTCATTTTGCATCTAGGAGCGTTCTTTAATGAAGAGAGAATTTAAAACACAAGTAAGGATTAAGTATGAGTTGCATTTCAACAGGAAATTTGACTTCTCAAAACATAATGACAAAATTCCTTTCTTGTTTGTTTTGTTTTATTAAGACAAAATTATACACCTTGGTCCAGGGAAGGTATCACTATGTAATTCCATTCTCTAATTTCCTGTCTTAATCTCAGTGCTAGAATTATAGGCTTGTATGACATTGCCCTGTCATAGTTTCTTGTTTTATTTAATCTAGATACAGACTACCAATTCTGAACATCTTCAGTAATATTATACACCAGAGTGACTGCTTAGACTATATCTATTATTTTCAAAGATGTTCTAACATTTGATACAGGATATGAACATTTTCAGATGCACCTGCCGGATCTCTGATTCATTCCTCCGTGGATCCCATCCCTTTAATAATGATTATTGACTCTCTTACTATTTCTGATCCCTACCAATGTAATATTCTCAAACTTATTTGAAGGAAGTTCATTTGAGGACTTTCTAATATTAAAGATTATCACTTGATTCTAGTCTTATTCAGCACTATATTTATTGTTTTCTAACTTTTCTATACATTCTGAGAGTTGTTTCATTTGTATATTTGTGTGTGCACATATAAGTGCCTCTGGGTGTATGTATATGTTTGTATGTATATAGGCAAAAGCATCAAGCTCTTATTCAGCAATCTTGCTCATGACTGGTATTCCATCACTTGAATCATTGTTCCAATCCAGATTTTGACTGCTTAATTTTATTTACTGTTGCAAAGAGTGTTCTGCCCAGGCTGGATGCAAATTGAACTTCCCAGACTCCTTTACATTCTTAGGTTTTGTTTCTCCAGGAGTATCAACTTTTAAACTACAAACATTTTTTGAGGGAAATGTCTAAGCTGTCGCCCAGATTTTTAACTCAAGAATTCTTTTTTTTTTTTTTTTTTTTTTTTGGTGGGGGGTCCAGTCATGGCACCTGAACTCTGGGCCTGGGCTCTGTCCCTCAGCTCTTGAGCTCAAGGCTAGCACTCTACCACTTGAGTCACAGCGCCAATTTCGGCTTTTTTCATTTTTGCTTAAGTGGTGCTGAGGAATCGAACCAAAGGCCTCATGCATGCAAAGCAAGCGCTCTACCACTGAGCCACCTCCCCAGCCCCTCACTAAAGAATTCTTATAAAGATAGATGAACACACACATTACATATTTTGAGTGTACACTGTTAGGAATGTGATCACAAGCTGGGTCATGGTGATATATTAGGATTGAGGTTCAAAGCCAGCCCAGGTAGGAAAGGCCCAGAGACTCTTTTCTCGAATTAACTAAAAGTAAATTGGAAATGGCACTGTGGATCAAGTGGTAGAGCATTAGCTTGAGCTGAATAGCAGAGAGACAGCTCACAGGCCCAGATATAATGTGCGAAGACCACCGCCAACAAATATATATATATGTGTGTGTGTGTGTGTGTGTGTGTGTGTGTGTGTGTGTGTGTATGTGTGTGTGTGGGGGGGTGTGTGGGTGTGTGTCTGTTTGTGTGTGTGTGTCTGTGAGTATGTGTGGGTGTGTGTAAAGAAAAAAAAGAAATGTGATCTTAGCCTCCAGTTCATTTCTAGCACAATCCCTGCTCTCACAAGATGGACATTTTTCTAGTTAAATCCATGCTCTTATATCTGACTTGCATTGGAAACAGAATTATTCTTCCATTCTACTTTCTACAAAGTTGCATGATTAGCAAGCATGATTTAGAATGGGAGTGGCCTCATACTTCATGTTCCACGTAGGAGTCTTGCTTTCTATATATCACTCCCATAAATCCACATACTGGACTTGGCTTTAATGTTTCAATGTTGCCTTATTTGTAGTCTTCTATATTGTATTGAACCTTTAGACTTAAACACAGAACTTCTCTTTCTCCTATTATTGCTATTGTTTCCCTTACTGTTAGCACATGTATACTTGGGAAATAATGAACAGCATGTACACTCACAAAATGAATGTTCTGAGAACCTTATTCCCATTTAAAATTCGCCTTAATTTACAGAGAACTTATAAAGTTTGAGCTCAATGTACTCGTGTATAATGTATTTATAAGCAATATAAATTTCATATTTTCTCTTTAATAAGATGTCTCTGAAACACGTGTTACCTCAGGTCCATAGGTGTTTTAGTGTTATTGCAATGAAGCCAGAAAACATTCATTACACCTCAAGCAGCACCATCGATTGTTACTGGAAGTAACTGTTACTGGATGTAGAAACTGACCCCAGGAAAGGAATGGAACATAGAGGAAAAACAAAGTCCAAGTTATCTTGTGCTTTCCTTTTTACTGTACAAGAAAAGTATCCCAAACCTTGAAGGAAACTCTATCCCTGGCTTTTTTGAGTGTGTTCTTTACTCATATAAATTTTTTCTCTAAACTTCTACTTCATAGTGTTACAAAAAGAAATAATGTACCATTTGAAGGCCGGCATAGAACAAAAGGAAATAACGTTGTTTTAAAAGTGTTCTCCTGCAAAGGAACAAAGACATGAAGGTTTTAAAGTGTCTTATGGGTGGATATTTCACCCCTGAGATGATTCTCTTGGTGCAGGAGTCAGTTATCAATTCCTGTGGTCTGGTCCTGAGATCTCCAGAGCAATAAGGATTCCAAAAATCAGGATCCAGTCAATATGATCAGCAAAAGAAGCCTCTTCTCTGATCAGTACACCTTTAAGGAGGGTCCCAAAGAAATATCTGGGATTTTTCTTTGCTTGTTTGTTTAGTTGGTGCTGGTTCTGGGTCTTGAACCCAGAGGCTGGATCCTGTCCCTGAACAGTTGTCTTTCCTGCCCACCTGCCCCCAAAGCTAGTACTCTACTGCTTGAGCCAAAACTCCACTTCTGGTTTTTTGGTGTTCAATTTGCGATAAGAGTTTGACAGACTCTCCTGCCTGGTTTGGCTTTGAATTAAGATAGTAAGAAAGCTAAGTGACATCACCTGTGTAGACTTCTCTTTTGAAACAAAAAATATTAGATGAAGTTTATTGTAAAGCTAGTATTTGACAATTTATAAAGGAAGAGAATATGTCTAGCAAAGAAGGCATAACTTAAATAACTCAGCAAAAGTAGGTGCACTGAATCATTTTGAAATTATTTTTTCTGCTTGGGAAGATTATTGCTCTTGTCCTTCCTTTTGGGGAAACTTAAGGTAATATTTGCACTTTTTGTTGGTTGTGGGGATTGAACTCTGATCCTGGGCACACTCCCTTAGCTCTTCAGCTCAAGTCGAGAGCTCTACCGCTAAGCTACAACATCACTTTCGGGTTTCTGGCGGTTAACTGAAGATAAGGGTCTCATGGACATTCCTGACCAGGCTGGCTTTGAACCACAATCCTCTGGTCTCCTGATCCACCAGCACCCAGCTCATATTTGCGTTTATGTGCACTGAATGACACTATGAAGACAAATAATGGAAATTTGAATCAAATGATGGCATTGCAGCTTTTCAGAAAATTTGAAGTAACAATAAATATGTCCTCCTTTTCCACATTGTTTCATTAATGACTCATGAGCTAGGGGACCCTTACATTAGCATTCTCTGCCATCTGTGTAGGTGTATTTAGTATCAGGAAATGTTCATAGAGAAATATAGAAAGACTGAGATTTTTAGAAAGCAAAGAAGTTAAAGTAAGAAAAAGCAGCACAGAAGGAGATACATTTGTTAGGCAGAGATTAAGAAGTAGCCTAAGAGATTGAGAATGTTAAAGGTAATGAGGAATAAGACTAGTTGATAGCTATTTGTTCAATAACCAAAAATGGTTCTCTAAAACTGTTTCTGGTATACCTTAGTTACTATCATTTATTACTTAACTCTGGAGTTATTCCTTCTCTTCTGTCACAACTGTTAATTTGCCTCTGCCGTTTTGGTGCAATGAATAACCAAAAAGATTTCCAAATCTCACTTAGACTACCCTTCTCATTGTGATTAGCAGAGACCGTTCAAAAACCTGGAATCTTTGAATTTCCAGAATTAATCTTCACCTGACATCTAAGCACATGCAAGACATTAATTGCTGTGACCTAATGAATAAAACTTTTTTTCAACACAATATCCAAATATAAGTAAAAGTACATGAATTAGGGACTATTGTTAGGTGTCAGTTTGGCAGGAGCAATTATATATTCCAAGTATGGGTTCTTTATTTTGCATTTACAAACTAAATGTTTTTTGGTTTTGTTTTGGTTTGGGTTTTTTTTTTTTTTTTTTTGCGTTTTTCTCAAGGCTATCACTGTACCACTTGAGGCACAGCACCATTTCCAGTGTTTTTCTGTTTATGTGGTACTGAGGAATTGAATTCAGGGTTTCATGCATTCTAGGCAATCACCATATCATGAAGCCACATTTCCAGATCCCTAAATGACTTTCTTAAGTTGACATTACATTTTCATTCAGCAAATATGTACCATAATATTGGCCAGGTGCTAGAAAATAATGTAGAAAAGAATACAATATAATAAATCCAGTAAGACTAGATGGAAAATGAACAACCCTCACAGTCTTACAAGGGCACAGAGGGCTTACCTCATGGAGATGTATCAACACGATGAATGAGA
This sequence comes from Dipodomys spectabilis, assembly GCF_019054845.1. Lineage (NCBI taxonomy): Eukaryota > Metazoa > Chordata > Mammalia > Rodentia > Heteromyidae > Dipodomys > Dipodomys spectabilis. The sequence continues at coordinate 756,587 of NW_024871072.1, forward strand.
CAGCTCCTGACCCACAGCCCACCTCCAGAATGAGTGCGCCATCTTGGGTTCCAGCCACCTGGGGACGTTGGCCCCCCTCCTACAGCACCCATTCAACCAGTTCCTGAGAACGACAGTGAGAGAGAGAGAGAGAGACAGAGACAGAGACAGAGAATCAGAATTACACGTAAATCGGGTGCCAGTGGCATAATACTCTAATCCTAACTACACTGGAGGCTGAGATATGAGGATCATGGTTCATAGACAGCCCAGGCAGGAACACCTGTGAGAATCTTATCTCAAAAGAACCACCAGAAAAGTGGAAGGGGCACTGTGGGCTCAAGTGATAAAGCGGTAGCCTTGAGCTGAGGAGCTCAGGAACAGTGCCCAATCCTAGAATTCAAGAACCACGACTGAAAGAAGTGGACTTCCCACCACAAGAAGTGGACTGAATAGCACCCATTGTCCTAGGGAGCATGGTAGAGAAGTCAGGCCGAGCTTCCTGTGAACTTGAGGTCATAAGTAGGTCACCTGGCTTATCTGTCCCTCGGTTTCCCCAGCTGCAAAACTGAACAAAGTGAAGGATCTCCGTCCTCATTGGGATAGGGTAATAATGAAAGAGAGCCATGTTTCGGTTCATATTCCCACACCTGTTGCATGATTAATAACAGGCCCCACCTGAGCCCTTTCTTGTATCTTCCTGTCATATGCTCACAGAATTGCCAACACCTTATCTGAAGGCCACTCCCTCCCTGTCTAGCCATTTTCCAGAGATCGGTCTGTATAAATCCCTTGTTTCCTCACAACTGTCCTGTGAGGAGACTGAGGTGCAATGGTTGAAGCCCTACCAAGAGCTTCAGGTGTGGTCAAGAATCCGCTGCTATGGACTGAGTTTGGGATAATCCATCTTAACTGATGACTGAGCATGACACCACATGTCTACCATCCCAACTACAGAGGACCAGGCCTGGAGGAGCATACCTTTCACAGGAGGACAGCGATCCAGCCCAGCCTGAGAATATTTTTAGTTTCTATCTCAGAAATCCTCAAGACAGAAAGGTGGCTCATCAAAGCCAGGGAGAAGAAACAAACAGGGGGGTCCTGTTGCCCCCAGACGGGTGTTTGACCCATGGTAGGTTGTTGTTGGGGTGGAAACTCACCTGTGCTGCTGGGAGAAGCTGTTGGCAGCTGCTCCAATTGGGGCAGCATCGATGGCAGCAGCATTGTGGACACGTGGGCCCAGAGCAGAAGAATAGGGGCAGGGACCAGGTCAGGGTTTTTGGCAGGGCTGGCAGCATGACATTGCTTGAGGTTTGAAACCTGGCACTGTGTGAAGGGAAGGGAGTGGCCGGGTGGAGGTGGGAGCATCAATTTTCTACTATACTCCAAAGTCACCTTGAGTCTCTTCCTCACCTCTCAGCCACCCCTAACTTCCTCAACTGCTGGTAGTGGTGTAAACTAACAGAGGGAATCCCAGTGCTACCTGGCAGCATGGAATGTGGGCATGGCCACCATTCTTGTATCCCATTGGTCAGAAAGAAGCATGAAAAAATAGGGTTGTGGCCAGAATCCTGTGAAGCAAGCAGCATGGGCGGAGTCAAGATGACAGCAGTTCTCCAAGCCCTTTTCCCAGGGAATTCTCTCCAATTCAGTTGGAGACAAGAGGGTGACCTGCTTTAACTGGATGGCTACCCAGATTGTTTTGCAGTTCTGTATGTTGCCAGTCCCAGACGTTGAACTCAGGGTCTGGGCACAGTTCATGAGCTGCTTTTGCTCAAGGCTGGTCCTCTACACTAGAGCCACAAGGCTTTTGGCTTTGTTGGCATTGAAGTTTGACAAGGGTCTCAAGGATTTTCCTGCTTAGGGTGACTTTGACCATGATCCTACTATCACAGCCTTGTAAGTATCAAGGAGGACTGCAGAGAGCCACTGGTGCCTGCCTAATCATTGGTCTTGTTGACGTTCTTGGACAGACTGGTGAGTTCCCAATCCTCGGGTTTAGGTGGTGCGAGCTGGAGCCCACAATTCGAATCCTGGTCGTGCCACCTCCAAATGGTAGGAGATCCTAAGAAACTTGTTCCTATCCATATGATTACAAATGTAATGTGATACAAGTCATGATTGAATGAACAGTTCTTGAATGATTCTAGGATAAAATTATACACAATTATATTACACCACACTGATCGATTTTAGTTAATATTTTATTAAGCATTTAAGCAATCGCATTCATCAAATGGAGGCATGATGAAATACCTAAGAATTGGGCCACAATTACTATAAAGGTGACTTTTTTTCTACCAGGACTGGGATTGGAACTCATAGTCTGGGTAACTCTGTTGCACTGTGGGAAGAGGAAGCTTGCCTCCTTAAAGTCAAGAAATTCAAGTCTGTTCCTTAGGCCTGAAATCGATCACCAGCACTAGAAAACACCCTATTCATGTACAATTTACATATATGTTTTATATTTTTATACATACGTTGACTCCATATTGCGTTCAGTGTAGTTATTTTATTTTTTGTTTTATTCATATATTGACCATTTATTGTATTGACTATTATAGCACATAGAACATTGACTACATAGGATATAGGTCTACATATGTATTCCTCTTCATACCTGACACACAGAAGATTCACAGTAAAGGAAACCATGTGTCACCATCAGCTTCTTACTCCACGATTCATTGTTTGGGAGCACTGACATCTGAACTCATGCCCTATAAGGCCAAATTCATGAATGGGTGAGTGCAAACATGCCTTCCTGGGGCAAATTGAGGTGACAGGTTGTTCCCAGGACCTGAGAACGAGCCCCAGCAGTTAACCGAAGAACAGATTGACATGCAGATGGCAGTATGCTAATATATATATATATATATATATATATATATATATATATGTTTATAGAGTGCCAGCGATGTCTATACATTATTCAGTTATTTAGACTATATTCCTACCAATTCCTGGGTATTTATTATGCGTCCATGTAATTAATGTTATTGTTTTCATCCTTAAAATATTAATGAAAGAACTCAGTGTCCTGAAATTATTGTGTTCCTGTAAGTAATAATATTCTTTTAATGCTTCATAAATATTAAATAAAATCAATCAGCCTTCTGAAATGCTGCTGTTTAATTTTATAGGCTCATCATTCATGATCAACTCATTCAACTGGGACATTGACAAAATTCCAGTGTTATTCCTTTGGACGGGAACCAGTTTCTTAGTACCTCCTGCCATTGGTTGGTGTCAGTATGGGGATTCAAAATGAGGGCCTATGTTGCCACGTGGACCAATGGCTTCCCTGATAGTCTACCAGCCTTCAGCAATGCAAGGTCAAATACCCTTTGCAACAGTGTCATTCAGACCCAGAAGGGTCACTATGCAAAGGAAGAAAACCTAAAAGCCCACAATTTTTCTGTGCATGTTTTCCCTGCAACACGTGGGAGTCTAGGATCCCAGAAGCACCAGTGTGTCCAGTGGCTGCACCCCATCCTAGGGTGATCGAAGCTGAGGCAGAGTTGCCACGACCTGAGTTCAAGCCCCATGCTGAGAAAAACATTAGCTCCCTGTCTTGCAATTCACACAGTTTATTCTTACAGGCTTTGGATTTGAACTCAGAATCTGGGTAAATCTGCAGCAATGTGGATAAAGGGGAAGCTCACCTTTCATGAAGATAAAAAAAAGTCAGGCCTGTTCACTAGTCCTGAATTCAAGACCCAGCCCTGGAAAACATACTATATCTATATATTGTAAAGATAGAATTTATACTTACCTAAAGATGTTCAGTCCATACATGTTTGGTGTGGTTGTTCCTTGTATCTTTTGTTTTATTCATTTATTTGCACATTCTGTTTATTACATTGATGACAACCTATCAGAGAACATCTAGATTTGTAGAAATGTTCTCCATGATGCCTGGCCCCCAGGATTCTCAGAGAAAAGGAAAAAAAGTTTCACACTCTCCTTACTCCACAATCCACTTGTTGGTAGTGTTGAGATTTGAACTCAGGACAGAGCTAAACCAATTGGCCAATCAGTCAAGGTGATCATACGAACCTGTGAACAACTAAGGAGTGTGGCCAATCCCAGAATCTGACATTGATCCCCAGGGTGGTCAACTATAGTCAGAAATTCATAATTTAAACATAGGATCTATATTGACATACATGTGTGGTCAGCATCTTGTGTTCAGTGCAATTATTCTCCTTATTTTGTCTCTAATTCATGGAGATATTGTGTACTTTAAAAAGCATGGTGACAGGTATAACAGTGCTGACATGGATGACAACCTTTTCCCAAGGTTACAGTGTTGTCTATGCATTCTCCATCATATGTGTGACCCAGGACTTTCACAGGAGAGGATAAAAGGCACAACGACTGGCTTCTGACATCAGGATGAATCTTTCGTCAGTGTTGGGATTTTAGCTCAGGTCTGGGTAACTCTGTTGCATTGTGGGAAAAGGGGAAGCTCACCATCTTTGAAGAGTAGAATGTCAGGCCTGGTGCAGGGCCTGATTTGAAGCCCCAGCACTGGACAAAATAACAAGACCACCTTTTTAAATCATAGAATTTCTCTTTACCTACAGGTGTGGTATGCATCTTGCATTCAGTGTAGTTATTCGTTCTATATTGTGTCTTATTCATGGATGTATTGTGTATTTTATTGCATATGGGGTGACAGATATAACTGCTGACATGGATGGCAACCTATTCTCATGGCTAAGAGTTGCCTATATAGCATTCTCATCCTCAATGAGACCCAGGACATTCACAGGACAGGAAAACCTGTGTCACCATAGGCTTCTCACATCAGAATGAATCTTTTGGTAGTGCAGGAATTTGAATTCAAAGCCTAGCAGGCCCAATTGGTGAATGGGTAATGGTGAGCACTAAGGAGCAAGGCCATTCCTGGGACCTGAGATGGAGCCCTGGTGGGGGCCAATGTAGTCATAAATACATAAGTAAACAGTGGATATATATTTCCGAACATGGGTGAGAGGCATCTTGCGTTTGGTGTAGTCATTCTCTTAGTTTTGTGTTTTATTAATTGATGTATTGTGTATTTCCTTGAGATATAACTGTGGTGAACTGGATGACAACCTATTCCCATGAGTATAGAGTTGCGTATACATTCTCCTTCCTAGCTGAGCCCCAGAACTTGCACAGTACAGGAAAACAGGTGCAACGACTGCCTTCTTACATCAGGGTGAATTTTTGGCAATGCTGGGATTCGAACTTTGGGCCAAGAGGCCCAACTGCCCAATGGGTCCACGTGATCACACCAGACTGTGAGCCACTAAAGGAGCTGAGCCATTCCCAGGAACTGAGATCGAGCCCCAGGTAGGCCAAAATAGTACTCAATGATCATTGAAACATGGGATGTATATTCACATCCGTATGTGGACTGCATCGTGCATTGAGTGTAGTTACTCTCTTTATTTTGTATGCTATTCATGGATGTATTGTGTATTTTCTTGAGTATATGATGACAGGTATAACATGGATAACAACTTATTTCCATGGCCACAGGGTGGCCCAAGCATTGTCCATCCTAGCTGAGATCCAGGACTTGCACAGGAAAAAAAAAACAGGTGCAATAATTGACTTCTGACGTCAAGATGAATCTTTTGGCAGGGCGGGGAATCTGAACTCGGGACCTAGCAGGAACAAGTGGCGAATGGGTCCACATGAGCACACCAGCCTTTGGAACCTGCTATTGAGCCTGCCCCTCAGGGGAGAGCGGGGAGCACAACAGTCATCCATTCATAAGCAGAAGGTAGTATGCAAACAAGTACACAATTGTATAGAGTAGGATATATGGTAACCTGTGGTGGAATCCAATCTGCGTGACTACTGATTCTTGGATCTTTCCTGATGCCTCCATTTCATGACTGTTATGATTATTTTTATGGTTCATCAACTTCTTTACAAATAATCGATAACCCATGAGTCTTGCCTATCATTTCCTACTTGCATCATGGACAAACTACTCATTCAAGGATGAGATCAATAACATTCCATGACTCTTCCCAGGCCAGAAAAGAATACCTCAGGATCTCCTACCATTCCCTCCGCATAGGGGGACTGAATTCAAGCCTCAGGCCTGGAAAAGATACTCCTTATATTATTTTTGGGGGGTCCACATGTGGGCCTAAACTATGGGCCTGGGTGCTGTCCCTCAGCTCATCATCTCAAGGTTAGTGCTCTACCACTTGAGCCACAGCGCCACTGACAGCTTTTTTTCTGCTTATGTGGTACTGAGGAATCGAGCTTAGGGCCTCATGCATGCAAGGCAAGAGCTCTACCACTGAGCCACCTTCCCAGCCCTCCTTATATATATTTTAAAGATAGTATTTTTACTTCCTTACAGATGTTCAGTCCATATTGTGTTTGGTGTGATTATTTATTTTATTTCTTGTGTCATTCATTTATTTAGAATTTATTTTATTGACTCTGATGACACCTATACCATTTATTACATTATGTTATCACATAACATCTAGATATTAGATGTCTTCTCCATAATGCCTGGCAGTGCCAGAATCTGAACTTAGTGCCTAGCAGGCCCAATTCATGATTGGGTGAGTTTGAGCATGGCAGCCTCTAGCCAATGAAGATGTCAGGTGGTTTCCAGGCTCTGAGATCGACCACCAGGTGTGGCCAAAACAGCGATACATGGATAGGCATACGGAGGTATATAAATAAATATATATATTTGTAAAGAATTCCATAGCCTAGCTGGGAAGGTGGCTCAGTGGTAGAGCGCTGGCCTTGCATGCATGAGGCCCTGGGTTCGATTCCTCAGCACCACATAAACAAGAAGAAAAAAGCCAGAAGTGGCACTGTGGCTCAAGTGGTAGAGCGCTAGCCTTGAGCTGAAGAGCTGAGGGACAGCGCCCAGGCCCAGAGCTCAGGCCCCACGACCGGACCAAAAAAAACAAAAAAACAAGAATTCCATAGCCGTCTATGGATGACAGAATGACACCCACTATGTTCCTACCAACTCTTAGGTATTTATTAAACCGCCATTGAAGGAATATTGTTCTTTTCATGCTTAATAAACTATTCATTAAGCTCAATCAGCATTATAGGATTACTGCATCCAACTTTAGAGTAGACCGATGTATAAACTACTCTTTCAATCAGTATTCCTATGCATAGGAATGAGGCTCTTTTGATCTCCTGGGATTGCTGTCCGAACTGCGATTTCAACCCCGGGCCTATGTTGACAGGTTGGCCTATGGCTTCACTGATAGTCCACCAGCCACCAGCAATGGCAGGTCAGGTCCACATTGCAGCTTTGTCATTCAGACCCAGGATGGTCACTGTCCAAAGGAAAAAATCGTAAAACCCCAGCTCTCTGCAGCTTACCACTTTTTGTGCTTTCCAACGGTTTTTTCTTCCTTAAAGCCCTCTTGGCCCAAGATCCCAGGATCAGCTATGGGTCCAGAGACTACACCCCAGCAAAGGGAGATTCAAGCTGAATTAGAATTTCCACGACCTGTGTTCAAGCCACATGCTTGGCCAAAATCAATATATATATATATATATATATATATATATATATATATGTATAATTATTTAACTAAATTAAAAAAAATAAAGCTCACTGGTTTGGAATTTCTGCAAGTTTTCGTTTCTAGCCTAGGATTTGAACTCAGGGTCTTGGTAAATCTGTAGCAATGTGAGCGAAGTGTTGCCATTACTTGAGTTCAAACCCCGTGCCAACCAAAAATGAAAAACTATGTCACTGACCTCAGCAGGGGGAGGTAGTTTTGGAGACGGGAGGGAAGGGATGGTAGGGGGAAAACACAGGAGGAGTAAACAATGCTCAATAGGAAATGTACTCATTACGTTGCTCCTGGAACTGTAACCCCTCTGTAGAACATTTTTACAATAAAAAACATACAAAAAAAGAGAGAAACAATGCAGTTCTCAGAGAAGCACTTTGGAAGTAAGGGAAGGATGTTTGAATAGCTGTCCAAAATTCTACACTGCTTTTTTTAATGTTCAGTATAGAACTGAATAATCATAACTGCTTCCATCAAAAAAATTAAGTCACTTTCTAGGAACTGGGGCCAGTATTTCTGCCATTGCTAGTTTTTGAGCTCACCGTCCAGGTAACTCTTTTGTACCATGGGTGAAAGCGAAGACCATTGTCCTTGAGGAAAAGAAATTCAGGATAGATCCACCTGTATCCTTAAAGGACTTGTTTTTCCCCATCTCCTCCACAACTTATATTGACATCAAATATAGTGAAAGTAGGGGTTATACTGTGGGGGAGGGACATACAAAGCAACAAAGAGATAATCTTATAAATGCGTTAGAAACAAATGCATGAAAGAAAAAAGCATTAAAATAGATATCTAAGGGTTCATTTTCCTAACATCACATTATCTGAATTTTTCGCTTGATTTATAAATATACTAGATATTGCAAATAAGGGAAACCATGGGACCTATGTTTCTATGGGCCTGGCTTATTTCACTTAATATAATTTTTTCCAAGTTTTTCAAATTCCTAACAAATGGGGTAATGTCATTCTTTCTGATGGAGGCATAGAATTCCATTGTGTATATACACCACATTTTCTTGATCCATTCATCTACTGAGGGGCATCTGGGTTGGTTCCATATTTGTCATGTCGAAAACGAGCTTTACAATGTTGGTGAGGGGTGGGGGGAAGGGGAAGATTGGTGGGGAGTGGGGGGGAGGTTGGGAAGAGATGTGAAGTGTAAACAAAGGAGGAGGCTGCAATGCTTGATAAGAAATGTACGCATTATCCTGCCCATGTAATTGTAACCCCTCTGTAGAGTATGTTTACAAAAAAAAATAAAACTAAATTAAAAAAAAAAAGAAATTAAGGATAGAGTGCCCAGGCCCTCAATGATGGCCCTGCAATGGAAGAAATATTTCTATAAATGTGTAATACATGATATATACTTATATATGTATGTTGATTTCATATTATAAATTTTATTATTGATTTTGTATTTTATTTTTCTTTGATTCATTTATTGATTATTGTATTTAGTATTATTATACACATAATATTATATTTTGCACATCTATTATAAAATTATACACAATAATTTAGGACATTGACTCATTTTTCATTAACATTATATTAAGTGTTGAAACATGATACATAATTAAATGGAAACATTTGTCACAGTCTTCACATGTTTAGAGTCTCTCCCAAGTATGAGCTTTGAGTTCAAGCACCAAGACTGGCAAAAAGAATTGAGCCTGGTGAGACATATTCTTCTGGGACTCAGAGGAGGGCAAGGTTATAGGTAAGAGATAGGGTAGAGGGCAGTGCTAGTGGCTCACCCCTGTAAGCTACTCAGGAGGAAGAGATCTAAGGATCCTAATTGCAAGCAGAAAAGTCAATTTAAGAAACTTTTCTCCAATTAAACACACAAAAAGCCAGAAGAATAGTTGTGGTTCAAGTAGTACAGTGCTAGCCTGCAGCACAAAACCTCAGGGATAGGATAGCATCTATGCCCTGAATTCAAACCCCAGGATTGGCACACACACACACACACACACACACACACACACACACACACCAATATAGAGCATTTGCCAGTCACACACACACACACACACACACACACCAATATAGAGCATTTGCCAGTCAGCCTACACAAATTCCATTTCTAGCAACTCAATATTAAAAAAAAAATAAAGATGGAGAAGGGAAGGAAAGACTTTCTCCAGGAAGTGATATACCCAGTGCCAAAATTCCACAGTAGTTCGCATATGTGGGTACAAGACAGAAAGTAGAAAGTAGAGCATGGGCAAAGGTCCTGAGGTGTGCTGTAGTGCAGGTGGTGTGAATGGTATGAAGGTTTTATGGCTTCAGAAAAGTCTGGCAGGATATTCAAGGCTGGGTCAGCGTTGACTTGAGTCACAGGGCAGAGGGTGGGGTCCCAGAATAGCGCCCAGGGGGAAGATTAGCTTTTCTTTTCGCCAGGGACCCAAAGCCATTTCCTGTGGCTTGAAACCTGTTTTCACAACTCCTGACCCACCAGGCCTCCTTTGCATGGAGGAGTCAGGGCAAACGCAGAGAAAAACTCTTGCTTTAGAAAAACTTCTAGCCCAATGCCACCAGTGGCTCAACCCCTGTAAATCCTAGCTACTCAGGAGACTCAGATATAGATCGAGGGTCAAGCCAGCTCAGGAGAGGAAAGTTAATGAGACTTTTCTTGCCAATTAACTACCAAAATCCAGAAATGGAGCTGTGGCTCAAGTGGTAAAGTGGTAACCTTGAAGGAAAAAGTTTAGAGACCAGAGCCCAGACCCTGAGTTCAAGCCCCAATACTAGCACAGGAAAATTAAAGAAAAGATTTCAGGAGCTCCTAGTCCACAGTGGTGTAAGGCCAGATCATCGAGGCACAGGTGGCTCAGCCTGTCCTCCTAGCTCCTCAGGAGGCTGATATGTGAGGATTACCTTTCAAAGCCAGCCAAGGCAGGAAAGTCTGGGAGACTCAGATCTCCAAGGAACCTACAGAAAACCGGAAGTTGCTCTGTGGCTCAAGTGGTAAGGTGAAGAGCTGGGGGACAGAGCCCAGGCCCAGAGTTCAAGCCCCATGACCAACACCTGGCCTGCTTAGACCTTACTCTGTAGCTCTAGGCAGAGTTCTTTGCAGTGGGCCCCTGAGGGTCCCCTAATATCTAGGTGTCCTACAAGTCTTGATAGAAGCCTGTTTGGAGGCCATTGCCTACAGAGCAGGCCACAGATTCAGAGAAGTATCAAGCCGTGGGGCATGAAGTTCATCAGAATGGCATCTGTCATGGGTGCAATGTGGATCAGAGCAGTAAGTCACTGTCTCAGACCACAGTTTGGGGCCAGGAGGGGCAGGAGCTGTAAGATGTCATACCAGATAATGTCTAGTCACACGAGTATCACAAGAGTGCAAATTTGTCAGTCAGACCTTGGGCAGGTGTTGAGTTGGGCTCATGAAAATTTTGTAGGCTCAGGAATCCACAGCCAACTGGCTGCTGCTTGTAGCAGTCACTATCCCAGGAGTCGGAGGACTCGGTGGCCTGCTTTCCTCACCAGTGCTCGGGGAAGGGGGGCAGATGAAGGTCTGCAATCATGCGCCGACAATCAAGGAGGAACCCTAGTGTCCTTCCCTTGATCCTGTAGCCCCATGTTGAGATCGAGGGGCAGGTTCCATGGAACTTACTGACATGGCCCAAACCCCTCAGCCCAAGAAGGAATTAGGGAGAAACCACTTGATCTGGCTTGAGAGTTTACTTTGACTATGACTCAGAACTGCCCCCCAGTTGTAGCTCAGTTCATCCAGCTCAAAAGTACTGCCCCAGAACATTGAGGTACTATACCAGTCTCTCATCCCCCAGTTCCCTGGGTCTGGAATCTAAAGTATATGCCTCTGTATTCTGGGAATCCAGAATTGACTAGAAGGACCTGAGAGGCCCAGTTGTTGCCAGAAGTTAGATTTGCCTACGATAAGGTATGTTGACATTTCCTAGACATCGAACAATACATCCAAGCCACCATGGGCTCACCTCTCATGTAGCCCCAGATTATCCTTTTATGGGGAGCCTTCAGTCAGCTATCAAGGTCGAGTTGGCCAGAGCCACTTGCAACCACCCTTCCCCCACACCACTACCAGCATACTGGGTAATGCAGCCAGGGTCCTAGCTGAGAAAAAGATAGGACACAGCATGAGTCACCCTCGCCACCAGAGGCAGGAGAGACCTACAATCCCCTGGATGTGCTGGGAAACAAGACCCTCTGGATTTCAGCCTCCCGAGTAGCCAGGATGACAGGCGTGAGCCATCAGCACATGGCCTATGGTGTCTCATTCTTTACAATTTCCAACTAGTCTTCCTCTAGACACTACCACCTAGACCCTCCTCTACCTCCCTCAGGGACAGCAAAGGGAGGCTCAGAATCTGGGGAGGGCCATGGGCATTAAAGGGCCCCCTTCACATCACTACCCCTTTCTAAGCTCCCATCCGCTTCCTCTGGATGGCCTGGTTGTCTGGGGCATATCAGACCCACTAGGACTTCGTAGGCCTGCCCTGTATCCCCCGCCACATCCAACTGGTACCTGAGAATTTCTGGGGCAAGCTGCTCCATGTCCCAGTGGAAGACGTTGGAAGGTTGCTGATAACTGGGTCCAGGGGTGCCTAGGGCAGAAGGAGTGTCCAGATTCTCTTTGTCAAAGAAGGAGACACAAAGCGTGGATGGATCTACTAAGAGCTACAGGGCACAGCCATCCACCTGTCACCCAGGTCCCTTGGAGTGCAGTTTTACATTGACAATGCTGGGGCTTGAACTTGGTATCCAGGCGCTATCCCTGAGCTTCTTTTGCTTGATGTGAGCACTCTTCCACACAAGCCACAGTAACACTTCTGGCTTTTTCTGTGTATGTGGGACCTAGGACTGGAACCCAGGGTTTCCTGTGTGCTAGGTGAGCCCACTACTGCTAAGACAAAATCCCAACATTGGATAGCTGTTCTTCTGTGACTCCTGGGGCCTGTCTCAGACAGTCTTGCCAGCTTTACTGAGTCTCTAACCAGCAGCCCTGGCCGGAAAAGAACACGCTCTGCTATGCTGTCCTTTATCTATGGGATCTCTTCTCTTTATGCTTCCTGTCATATCCTCCTTGTTAAGCAAGATCTCCTTTCAACTGCTGCCTCTAAGAAGCCCGCTCCAATCACCCTGGCAGAGGCGGATCTTCTCCAATCTGCAGGATGTTGGCCTTGTCATGCTCTGCCTTCCAGCTGGTGTGGGTTGAGAGTGCACAAAGGCGTAGGCCTGGCTTTCACCACCCAATTTCTGAAGGCTCTGATACACTACCCAGGAACCAGTGCGGTATCACACTCTGTGAGAGGGCACTTGAGGCCCAGGCAGTCTGGGGGCAACAAATGGTGCCAGTTCTTGTGTGGGCTTGAACTGAGGATCTGGGAGCTGTCTTTCTGAGTTTTCATGCTCAATCAAGGCTGCTACTCTACCATTTGAGCCACAGCTCCACGTCTGGATTTTTGGTGGTTCCATGCAGAGAAGAGTCTTATCAGCCTTCCAGCTTATGGCTGGCTTTGATCTTTGATCCACAGATCTCTGCCTACTGAGGAGCCAGGATTTCAAGTGTGAGCCTGAGCTAGACAGGCTCCAGAACCTTTCCTTTGAGCTTCTGTTTATCTCGTGCCAACTAGCAAGCCCTAGTTAAAATAGTAATTTATAGGGGATCAAGTTCCTCTCCTAGGTCAGTTAATCCAAGGAGATAAAATATCTTTGGAAAACGCTAGTCAGAGTAGACCTAGGTGAGATTGTGTGTGTGTGTGTGTGTGTGTGTGTGTGTGTGTGTGTGTGTGTGTGTGAGTATAAGTTTCAGGGATACCTACCTCCAACTCTCTGGTGCTTCTTTCACCCAGTGGTGAGTACATCCAGGATCCCCACCCCAAAAAAGGCAGGGAGGGGAGGGTACTTAAGGTTACAGCAAGTGGGATGATCTGAATTCTATCCTGCAACTGAAGACAGGGTGATAATAGAGAGAAGGAGAGCTTGAGAGAAACATCAAGGGAAGCCCCTTACCTTTGGCTACAAGTACCAGAAAGAAGAATGTATCCATCCTTTTTGGTAGTAAGATAACAAGTGCCCACTATTCATTTATTTTATTTTTTGTGAATCCCAGGTCTTGGATTCAGGGACTCGGTGTCATCCCTGGGCTTATTTTACTCAAGGCTGAGGCTCTATCACTTGAGCCACAGCAGCAAAACTGGCATTATTCGGGGGGGGAGGGGGAGTAAGCTTATGGCAGATATGAATCTCAGACTTGCGGCTGGGAAGGTAGCTCAGTGGCAGAGTGCTTGCCTTGAATGCCTGAGGCCCTGGGTTCGATTCCTCAGCACCACATAAGGAAAAAGAAAAAAGCCAGAAGTGGCGCTGTGGCTCAAGTGGCAGAGTGCTAGCCTTGAGCTGAAGAGCTGAGGGACAGTGCCCAGGCCCAGAGTTCAGGACCCATGACTGGACCAAAAAAAAAAAATCTCACAGACTCTAACACTTGGGCTGGCTCTGAGTTACGACCATCAGAACTCAGCCTCCCGAATAGCCAAGATGACAGGTGAGAGCCACTGGCACCTGACCATCACCATCCATTTATAGCTCCCTAGGGCCAGTGCTGGGCTACCTGCATTGCACCCTCCTTGTTGTGAGTGGGAAGCAGACCTGTGTGTGTTTGTTACTTCAACAGACTACCTACCTTTGAGCATTGTTTTGGCTCAGTCTGATGCCGGCTTCCTCCTTATTCAGAGCAATGACTTTGCGCTGTCACAGAACAAATGTCCCCCAAGAGGTGCTGGACCTGGGGTGTTTCCTCTGCACACTGAGTCTATTCCCCCAAAAACGACACACTACAGCATTGTGAAGTAGACATAGAGTGAATTCAGTTTCTTCTAATTAGGGTCTGGCCAGATAGGTGGCAGTGAGGATCAGAGGCTCGGGATAGTGCTGTGCAGTTGGGCAATGAGATGCCTGCTCATCCACTTTCCTTTAACTATCTTAGCAGAGGGTAGTGGGGAAGGACTCACCGGACAGACTGACAATGAGTAACCATCACGGTCTACCCCAGGCACAGAGGGGCTTACCAAAGGGAGCTAGTTCCACAGTCCAAGCGAGAATGATCCTGACACACAGCCTATCTCCAGAATGAGAGGGTTGCAATGGGTCAAAGCCAATTGGGGACACTGAGCCAACTCCTCCACGACAAATTCAACAAGTTACTGAGATAGAGACAGAGACAGAGACAGAGAGAGAGACAGAGAGAGAGAGACAGAGAGAGTGAGAGAGAGAATTACACTTAAGCAGGCTTCCGGTGGCACAGGCCTACAATGGTAACTACGCATTGAGATATGAGGATCATGGTTCATAGCTGGCCCAGGCAGGAATGTCTGTAAGACGATTATCTCCAAAGAACCACCAGAAAACCAGAAGTGGTGTTATGGCTCAATTGGTTGAGCCGTAAACTTGATCTGAGCAGCTTGTGCACAGTGCCCAGGCCCAGAGTTCAAGCCCCATGACTGACAATAAGTGGACTTCCTACCACAAGAAATGGACTGAATAGCACCCATTGTCCTAGGGAGCATGGCCGAGAAGTCAGGCCAAGCTTCTGGTCACCTGGGGATCATGAGTAGGTCACCCAGCTTTTCCGTGCCTCGTTTTCCCCAGCTGCAAAGCTGAACAGTGAAGGATCCCCTTCCTCATGGGGATAGGGTAAGGATGAAAGAGAGCCATGTTTTGTTTCATAATCCCATACCTGTGGCATGATAAATAACAGGCCCCTTCTAAGTCCTTTCCAGTTATCTTCTTGTTATATGCTCACAGAATTGCCAAGAAACTTATCTGATTATCGTTGCCTCTATGCCTGGCTCTGCCCCAGAGTTCCCCTTGTATTGATCCCTTGTTTCCTCACAACTGTCCTGTGAGGAGACTGAGGACCAATGGTTCCAGGCCGAACCCTGAGCTTCAACTGTGGTCAAAAATCGGCCGCTGTGGACTAAGAGTTTGGGACAGTAATCTAAACTGATGACTGAACATGGTGCTACATATCTACCATCCCAACTACAGAGGACCAGGCATAGTGACACCTGCCTGTCACAGGAGGACCATGATCCTGCCAAGCCTGAGCATATATGGAGTCTCTATCTCAGAAATGCCCAAGACAGAAAAGCTTAGCTCCCATGGAAGAAGACCTGATTGGAAACTCTAAGCTCTTGATTTCAAACCCTAATATACCAAAAAGAATCTGAGGCCCGGTGCCAGTGGCTCGTGCCTATAACCCTACCTACTCAGGAGGCTGAGTTCTGAGGATCACAGGTCAAGATTTAAAGTAGCGTTGGCCTTGCCCATCAGACGTCATGATGAGATGACCCAGAGTCTGACCCATGCCAATAAGGTCCATATTAACAGGGCCCACAGCCTTAATAAGTGCTGACCACACTCTCTGTCCCCTGGGGAGACAACTCCTTCGGGCCCCACCCCCAGGTCCTCCCGTGCTCCCTCTGCCACCAACCAGGCCCAAGTTAGTAGACAGTTCCGGGTATACAAAGATCCCTTGCTCTTATAATTTAAAGGTGCTGAGTCCCCTTCAAACGTCTCACCCTTCCAAGCCCCCAGACCTCAGACACAAAGTCCATGCACCCCCCAAGACAGCGGTTAGAAGTTACCAAAGGGTCCAGCACTCCTTGTAACAACCAACTTCTATACACACGCACACACACACAGACACACACACACACACACACACACACACAGAGCCATCATGGGTGGCTCCTGTCTGTCATCCTAGTTATTTAGGAGGCTGAGATCTGAGGATCATTGTTCAAAGCCAGCCACTCAGGAAAGTTTGTGAGGCTCCTATCTACACTGAACCACCAACTAGCCACAGCTGGAGTTATGGTTCAAGTGTCAGAGCTCTAGCATTGAGCAAGATATCTCAGGGACAGCACCTAGGCCTTGAATTCAAGTCCCAGTTCTTCTACCTCCAAACACACGCAGACACAGACACAGACAGTCCGACTAACACACAGTCACACACACACACACACACACACACACACACACACACACACACACACACAAATGATGGCCCAAGGATTCAGCAGTCCCTGAGAACAGAAACATGAACTCCCTCTATTAGGATCAGATTCCACGCCCTAGAAGGTGGCAGTATTGACATCAGACCCACGGTAGACAAAACATTGAGCATCACACATATCTGGAATGTCTCATAGACCATAATGGCATTTCCTATCATACGCACTGCTTCGTGGAAAACTTAGTCAACTCTTTTTTTGTTGTTGGTCAAGGGGTTTGAACTCAGGGTCAAGGTGCTGTCCCTCAGCAATTCAGCTGAAGGTGTTCACTCTCCCACTTGAGCCAAAGCAACACTACCTGTTCTCTAGTGGTCTATCATCAAATCTCACAGACTATTCTGCCCAAGATGACTTGTAACCACCGTCCTCACATCTCAGCCTTCTGAGTACCTAGGATGAGAGTTGTGAGCCACGCGTGGCTTCCTGCTTCAGCCACCTTCATATACACAGAGGAAACCCATGTCGTCAGGCCACAAACTTTTTGCAAACCTTCACTTCAGATTTTGATACCCAGCATCCAAATCTATCCTTCAATGGAGAAAATAAAGACACAACAATCACACCTGCACCGCGTCGCCCACTCCCTGCTTGTCACAGGACACTTCCTCTTAAAGCTGTGGCTTCAAACTGGAGCAAATTTGGGGAGTTCTTACAAATATCTGTACAGTGAGGCCAGCACTTGGTCTCCCAAACACAGTACCCTCCCCACACCCCCACACCTCCACCATCATTTGCAGGCAAAGATGTCTTACTTTCTTTCTTTTTTATGTTGTGGGGCTTGAACTCTGGGCCTGGGTGCTGTCGCTGAGCTTTTCAGCTTAGGGCAAGCACTCAATTGCTTGAGCCACAGCACAGCTTCTGGTTTTCTGGCAATTCCTTTTAGGTAAGAGCCACAGGGTCTTTTCTGACCAGGCTAGCTTTGACCCGTGATCCTCAGATCTCACCTCCTGAGTACCTAGGATAAATGCCATGAGTTACTGGCACCCAGCCAAACAACCTTTTCCATTCCTGTCATCCTCTCCCCTCAGGAGATGGAAATCTGAGGAGTGCAGTTAGATGCCCCTTAGCAGCAAAGCTCGTGAGAACTCTTTATCTCCAATTAAACACCCCAAAAAGCTGGAAGTGGAGCTGTGATTCAAATGGTAGAGTGCTATCTAGGAGCATAAAAGACAAGATCCACGCCCTAGTTTCAACATTTTTCTAGCATAGACCCAACGAAGACAGGGAACCAAGTGGGCACACGGGAGCTCAAAGCTAACACATAATACTCAGGACTCCCAGAACAGGCCCCATCCAGCTCTGATTCTCTAGATTCTATGTCCTACATCATGGCAGACTTAGATGGGACTGACCATGCACCAAGTTGGGACATTGAAGTACAATCTCATACTGAAGATCCCCTGTCCTTATCAAAGACTCAGGTCTCTCGTTGTCCTGCCTGAACACTGGGCAGTGAGGTAAGGTCTAGTTTTCCACCACATGATATGGGAACCAAAGGGATTCCCGGTCAAGGGACTGAGACTGGGAGGATATAGTTCCATCTTGGGGAGGTGAAAAGGGCTGCTCTATCCCAGAAATTTTCCTATGTTGTGAGTATTATCAAAGAAACAACCCTGCTCAGACCACAGTGCCTCTGATTTTCCCACCAGCCTCTACCCAGCTCTCCCCCACCTTCAGCCTGCCCTCTCTGAATCCCAGATCTGCCATCTATAATAAAGAGTGAGCCAGCCAAGAGACCCACTTCTTGCCCTCATTCCCAGGCTGTCCTGTGGCAGTGGCATGCTTATCTCAGTCTTTGGTGAAGGAATGAACACCGGGAGTGGTATCGTCAGATTGAGCCCTGGAAAGTCCTAGTCCTTAAGGATGTACTGCACAGGCATCCTGCAGTGAATGGCAGCCAGGTTGTCAATGATGAATCTAAGGTGGCAGGACTTTTAATAGCACTGTGGCTGGATCAAAGGCTGTTAGTCTATGTTGTCAGGCGAGGTCATGGCTCCAATGTCTTGACACACGTGACCTAGGATCATTCTCTCTCTTCAAATTCCTACTTATACTTTGAATCCCCCAGCCTTGAAACTCTCTCACTCTAATATCTCCCTATCCCTTGGAAACTATCTTCTTATCTGATCAGAAAATAAACTCGATGAGGCTGGGCATAATTGAAACCTGGTAACCCACTCTGAGCCTTAGGATCTACCCGAGGCTGGTTCCCTCTTTAGTTGGTGACCACACAGTTCCTGGATGGCATAAAGTTACTGAGTGGTCAGTGGCTTGGTCCTACATACTGGCTTTAGGCTCTGAAACTGTCCCCACAGAGATTGTGAATAATTGGCTCCCTTTATCCAGGGACTCCAAACCAAGGCTTGTATGTTCTCCCTTCTTCCTTCCTTTCCTCTTGTTCGCCCTCTGTCCTTCCCTCCTTTCTCTCTTTACTTTATTTGTGTCAGTTCTGGGCCTTGTACTGCAAGCCTAGGTGCCGTCCCTAAGCCTTTTCACTCAAGGCTAGCAATCTATGTCTTGAGCCACACATCCTCTTCTGGTGTTTTTTTTTTTTTTGGTCGTTAATTGAAGACAAGAGTCTTACAGGTTTTCCTGCCCAGGCCAAAGCCTCAATCCTCTGATCTTAGCCTCCTAAGTAAGTAGGATGACAGGCTTGAAGCACTGGCATCCAGATCAATCCAAGGTTTCCTCATGGGCTGTGGAACCAGTCCTGGAACTTTTCGTTGTCTATGACCCCCAAGAGCCTGGTGCACACTGTATTGGTTAGTTGGTTAAATAAATAAGCATCTGTCTATGACAATACTACAGAAAATTCCCATCTGATTCAGGTAAGAATCCTCTGTCGAGGAGTGGGGACAAAGCCTGATGTAGCTCTCCAACAGTTCTCCCTCCTCCCTCTTACCCACTCCTGGTGCCACAACACTTAACTGTTTTGGCTCTGAGGGTGTTAGCCACTATGTACTCACTACATTCCAGGGCCTCTGGGATGCCATCTTCTCAAAGATCTCTGTCCAGCATTTGACCAGCTCTGTGGCACTCAATTCCCCATGGAGGCGTGAATGAGTTTGTTGTGAGCTGAATGCCTGGCTCAAGGGGACTCCTGTACTCCCCCTGGGGCCAGCCAGGATCATCCACCACATCTGGGCCCTAAATTTCATGTTGCAGAGGAAGGATTCTTGAGGCAGCCTGGGTTCTCTGAATCTCCCAGAGTCCAGTACACGTGCTGGGAATCATCTCTGCTTAATGCTGCCATGCTGGGGATGGGAGGTCACAATCATGGCTCCCCACAATGTCCTCGAGTGGGGTCGTCACCCTAGAGAGATGCAATAGCTGCCGAAGAAAGGCAGTCAAGGCACAACGTTCAAAGCAGGAGACAATCTGGCTTGGGAACTCTGCCTGTGCCGCTTTGAACATCATTGTTTGATGGCTGAAATCATCCATCTAATTTGATCCATAATCCCAGGCATTAGTGGAAATTGCCAGTTTGAATTAAAAAAAAACCTGGAAAATGTGGTATTTAATTTGTCCCAATCAAACTTAAAGGTTTCCAAAGTCAGTGGTCCCCTTTTCCTTCCACACAGCCTATAGCAGGTTGCAGAAACTGGCATTCAACGAGCCCTAGCTAACTGCCACCCCCTGATACCGAGCAGGCTCCAGCAGAGGGAATTGACTTGCCTACCACTGCCCAGCTGGAAACAGCCCAGGTGGGACACAGATTGGATTCTGCAGGACTCAAGGGAGGACTGACACTGGCCCTACCCCAGGAGGGTATCCTCACCACCAGTTGGGGCCTACAGCCCTGTGCCAGGATGCCCACAGAGACCGTTAATGCCCTATATATGGTTTCCCTCTCATCCATCGTCATCATGAACCATCTGCCATGTCACACCACACGCCAGTCCCCAAAACCTCATTGCTTAACAGCCCCTGCCTTATCATTTTCCTCATCTCGTTCCCTAATTATGTTGGGCAAACACATTTGCAACCCTTGAATTACCTCCAACTAAACACACAAGAGCAGAGTGTCTGGCTGGAAGAATGTGGCTGTGATCTCATTCGCCTCACCAAACTTCTGGCAGGGGATAGAAGGACAGGCTTCCACTCAAGTCCAGGGTTCACACAGTTCTTCTAGGGGAGGCCCACTCAGGCTCAGCAGCTACTGTGGGCTACAGGAAAGGGCGAAGAGAAAGGTGGAAAGTAATGTCTACTGAAATCTTCCATAAAGGAGACATGGAACTGTGAAGGAGAAAACGAAAATTGTGGGTGGGCTTGTGCTTGGTATTGATGAAGAAAAACAACAACAAATACACACACACACAAGGAGAGACAGAGAAATATAATGCTTTTGGTGTTTTTAGACATGGTGACTTAAATATATTTTCATTGTTCTCATCTCCCTGCTCTCCCAACACACACACACACACACACACACACACACACACACACACACACACACACACACACCTCCAGAATGGTGACAGATGACTCTTCCATGCAGCACCTGCAATTTGCCACCTGATCACTCACCTGAGGACAGTCAGGCTGTAGAAGGAGAAAGATTCTCTCTCTCTCTCTCTCTCTCTGTCTCTCTCTCTGTCTCTCTCTCTCTCTCTCTCTCTCACACACACACACACATACAGACTCAGAGTAATACCTCTCCTAAGTTTGTTGGTTCCTCATCAGAGCACACGGGTTCCCATTCTCTGTTCCCTTGTCCGAACCAAGGGCTCCCACACAAGGGGAGCACCACTCTAATGACACAGCACGACCCTGCCTTTCCCCTTCTCCAGGGCCAGACCCTTCCCCTTGCGAACAACCAGCCTTAACTCCCCATTCACCAAAACCCTAAGCCAGGACGCTGGGTGAAGGAATCCCCAGACAGGTGGCTCCTCAGAGCAGGACTGAAACAAGCAGTGGGTCATGGGTTCCCAAGGGGGGTGTCTGACCCAAGGTGGGGGCGGTGTTGAGGAAATGGATGGGGTCCTAAAGGCTACATACATGGACAGACTCCTACTTCCAGCCTAGATGCTTCTGGCCAACTGGGAAGATTCTTGGGGAGGACAAGGAGACCAGATGGACAGGGAGCACCCGTAGATGCTGGCAGAGCTGGGAAATGTGATCACCATGTGAGTACTGTTGACACCTGGGGTGGGGGATAGGCCGGGTATATGTGTGTCTGAGGGCGTGTGTTCCTCCCATATATTCACCTACTATCTGACCCCCAGTTCCCTCACCTCCCTAGTGGGCTTTTCTGGGACGCTCCTCAGATGAAAGGGTGACTGCGCACAGAGGACAAGGGCTCACACAGCAAAGGAGGCCTATCTTTTGCCTCCAACATCCCCCACTCCAAGAAAAAAAGGAAAAGACCCAATAAGGCAGGTGCAGAGGTGATGTTCCCCACCTCTGACTAAAGCCACCAGGTCTGACCAGGGAGAGGAAGGGTGCAGATGTGAGACTGTGTGACTCCCACTGCTCCAGCCAGGGGCTCAGTGGTGACCCCTTCTCACCCATTCCTGCATCTCCCCATTTCCAGGGATACTGGCCACTACGGATGGGGGTGAGTTCCCAGAGTAACACCCACTCCCCAACCCCCCACTCCTGGGGTGCATTTGTGGAAGAGTCAGGGATGGCCTGCCTGGTGCTGGGGAGGCGTGGTTGGGACACAAGAAGGAAGGCGGGATTTGCAGGGGGGGGAATGGGAGTGTGTCGCGACCACCTTGACCAGCAAGGAAGACAAGACCCGGGATTCTTCTCACAGCAGTTTATTCAGGAACCTTGTCTGCAAGCTTCTCCCCGCCCCGCACCCGCGCTCCGGTTATAAGCCTCCTGGATGGCCAATCCCGAGGTGCCACGCGGCATATACTAATAGGGTCGCAAACACGGAAGCAAGCCAGTAGCCAAGCCATAGCCATATAAGGAGCTGTTTTTCACAGAGAGCACTCGCCATCGGGAAGGCGCAAGGCGGAAGCCAGCGCCATCTTTGGTCGCGGCCCCTGCAGCTCTCCACAACTCCCCCTTTTTGATTTATTACGCGACAGGTAAGAGTAGAGGTTGGGCCTCTGTCTAAAACATTAATGAGAGGACCCTGCACTGGTCTTCGCCTGAGGGGCGCCTTCCCCAGTGACGACCAGGCCTGTCCGATGCCTTTTTTGCAGAGGTGGGATCTTGGGCATCAACCCACTTGCAACCCAACATGCTCTTCTTGGGCTCACGCCGGGAAGTGATTCCCAAGTGCAGTGCGTTTGCCTTACACCCTTTAACGTGGCAAGCCACGCGTAGGGGGACTGTCCGGCCTCAATGGCAGTGAAGGCCTGGACCACCATAGCCATACTCCTGCGCTGTGAGCTCCTAATCCGGCATATGCACCACAGCAAGATCACCAATGCCAGGATACCGATAAGGGAGCCCATTCCCGCCCACTCCTTCAAATGATCCACAGCTGTCAAAATCCTGGAGGAAACATCTTGTAACAGGGCATCATCCATCTGGGTGGAGTTTACTGCGACAATGGCCGATCGTAGCTGTAACATCAATTGGTCGAATTCCCCCGTCCAGTTGCCTAAAAGATAACTTGACAGTTGTTTAGATAAATTTTCTGCCTGGGTATAGTTATAATATTGAACAGCGGTAATACAAAGCCCTTCATATTTTTGAACACATCCCAGCTGAGCCAACTGCCACAGGATATCAACCTGCTCCTGCACAAGGTCAACCCTTTGATTTAACAGCATCAGTCCTCCTTTTAATTGTGCATTGGTCACTTGTTGTAAATCCAGAGCTCTGGCTGTAGTAGCCGACAGGTTATTTAAAGTCTGAGCCGTCTGCACAGTATGTGAAATGGCGACAGCGGCAGCCGTCGCACCCGCGGCAGCCACAGCTATAGCAGTTACAATGGCCGCAGTGATGCCAAAATATCTCTTATGCCTAAATAAGGTTACAGCTTGAGAAGCATCTACTGGCACAGGCACCCAACGCGGAATGCGTGCAACTATAGCTAACGGATACTGAGAACTCCAGCAGGTAGCATAATAGCAGGTTTCATTAGTACAAGCACACACATCATCTGAACATACAGAGGTGTTGTTAATTACCAAAAACACAAAAGGGGAAACCACACACACGGGGGTAGGCTGAAAGCTAAATACCGTATAATTTTTACTAAAATGACAATTGGCACCCACAGTACGGGCAGTACTAGTCAAATTGCAAGTCATGTTTGCTATAAAAAAAGTGACCCCCTTGCAGCATAACTATAGGTTCGGCCTGCAAGCAACTTCCATTAAGACCACATAACAGCCAATTATTAAAGGGATTAATTCCAGCCCTAAATAGTAAACTAGCATTGGACAAAACACTAGGGGAGAAAGAAAAACGCTTAGACTCATCAGCCGAAACAACTTGTTGTGATTGGCAACCTGTCCAAGGCCAAGCCTCCCCATACGGTCAGGCAAGCAAAAAGGGGCCCATTTAGGTTGTTTTACACTCCACGGGTCGATGCTTAACTTTAAGCTTTCATAATCTCTGCCTAAAACAGTACCAACAAATCCAGTAGCATTTACCCAAACCTCAGTTGATCCCGGATTCCCATACCAATATCTAAAATAAGCGGCCGGGGAACGAGTCAAGGTTATGCAACTACCATTAAGGGTCACATCACTTAAGCAAAAGCATAGCGTGCCCATCAAGCTAATATTTCTAGCTTCACCAACCCCTGCCATTATTTTATCCTCTGGGTAAAAGGGAAGGTTAAGAGTCTTATTTGTGGTGAAAAATCTAGGGAAAAGAGAGGCGTCATGTCTCACAGGCATGGGCCTCGGGAATGCAGACAGTATTCCCCATCTCGCTACCGGCTGCCCCTGTTGGATCATCAGGAGCTGTATGATCAGCAACGCAATCTTTTGTTTCTTCCAGGTTCCGTTCATCTTGGACTCGCCGCACAAGTCATTCGGGCACCCACACTGGATCCGAACGATTCTGAGGAAAAACACAAACAGATCCTCGTGCCCGTACCAGCACGGGGTCAGGCCCGTTCCAGAGCCCCATGAGCACATCCTTCCACAAAGCCGATCCTAAGGCCGAAGGAGTGGAACTGTTATGCCTATCCGCCGCTGAGCGACCAGCGTTATCCAAATTCAAAAAATTTAGGGTGAAAAGTGTCATGGCTATTCTTTGTCTTGCTGTAGCCATCAGGGGTCCAGCTCCCCCTTTTGGTTTTTGTAACATTTCCTTGATAGTGCGATGAGCTCTTTCCACAATTCCTTGTCCTTGAGGGTTATAGGGCAGTCCATGCACCAGGGTAATACCCATTTGAGTGCAAAAGGAAACAAAGCGCTGCCCAGTATAGGCCGGACCATTATCAGTTTTTAGCTGTTTTGGCATTCCCCAGGCCGCCCACGCTTCCAAGCAGTGAGATATTACATCTGTAACCTTTTCCCCTGGCAGGGGGGTGGCAAGTACAACACCCGAAAAGGTGTCAACAGAAACATGTAGATATTTTAAGCGGCCAAATTCAGGTACATGAGTTACATCCATCTGCCATACTTGTAAGGGTCTTAAACCTCGTGGATTAACTCCAAACGTAGGGGGCTTATGGTAAATAATACATCGGGGACACTCCTTTATCACTTGACGTGATAAAACGACTTTGTAAAGTCCTGGCGTTTACATGAGATTTGGCATGAAAATCTTTTGCTAAGTCAACAGAAGAAGCATGGAGCGCCCACTCAGCACGAGTGTGTGCATCAGCTAGGGCATTACCCTTTGTCAGTGGTCCTGGGAGGCCCATATGTGCTCGAATATGCATTGGAAAAAAGGGTTCCTTGCGTTGCCATATAAGGGACTGTAGCCGGGTAAAGGGAGCTAGAACAGAACTGGTAGCCTTTATTGTACCAACCGCTTCCAATATTTTTAAAGCATTTATTACATAGGCTGAATCTGATATTAAATTAAAGGGACAGGAGAAAGCTTTAAATACTTCAATTACAATCATCAACTCAACAATCTGTGGGTTACCGGGGACAAATTGATGCTGCACGGGGTCTTGGTTACCTGCAACGTATACCCCGCATCCCATTTTGGAGCCATCTGTAAAAATATTTATAGCCCCTCTAATAGGCTTTCGGGCAGTTACCTTTGGAAAAATCACTGGATGTTCCTTTACAAATCTTAGTAGGGGGTCTTTGGAAAAATGATTAACAATATCTCCTGGAAACATGCATCTCAAAATGGACCAATTATCAATAGTGGCACATAAAGTCTGAACTTGGTAGGCACTGTAGGGAACAATGATGGAGTGCGGATAAACTCCAAAAAATTGTAAACTGTGTTGAACTCCTTGCAGAGCTAAGTCCGCTAACTCCTCAGGGTAATACTCCAGCGTCTTTCCGGGGGAAACATGAGAATGTAACCACATCAACGGCCCCTTTTTCCAAAGTACCCCAGTTGGTTGGGTCTCAGTGGGAAGAATGCATAAATCAAAGAGTTGGCCATCTTGTAGCCTGTTTAAACAGGCAGCACTTAAAGCCTCCTCCACCCTTTTGAGAGCAAATCGGGTGCTCTCAGTCAGGCCTCGTGGGGAGTTTAAATCTATATCTCCTTTTAGCATATCAAATAAGGGTTTTAATTCATAATTTGGCAATTTTAAATACCCCCTTATCCAATTAATAACCCCCAACAATTTTTGAAAATCATTTAAAGTCTTTATCTTTTCTCAGGGTCAATTTTTGGGGCATGATCGACCTGGGATGTACCTTGGCTCCCAGATACTCCGCCACTCTGCCTGTTTGTATTTTTTCTGGCGCCGGATAAAGACCCTGTTCCCTTAAGGCAAAAACCAATTCTGCATAGGCCTTTTGTAACCCAGCCTCTTCCTTATGAGCTATCAAAATGTCATCCATATAATGGACCACCCTGAGTTTTGGATGCCTTTTCTTAACAGGAGCTATAGCCCTGCCGACAAACAGCTGACACGTAGTGGGGCTGTTGGCCATACCCTGAGACAGCACGA
Source organism: Dipodomys spectabilis (assembly GCF_019054845.1). Taxonomy (NCBI): domain Eukaryota; kingdom Metazoa; phylum Chordata; class Mammalia; order Rodentia; family Heteromyidae; genus Dipodomys; species Dipodomys spectabilis. Next base: position 783,207 of record NW_024871072.1, read on the forward strand.
CCCACTCATATCTTTGGTCAGGTTCCTCATGGTTACAAGAGGGCACAGTAAAGGCAAAGCACTCACAATCAATGAAATGCAAGGGGATAGAAAAGAAACAATCTTTTATGTCTATTACTATAATAGGCCAATGGGCAGGAAGTGCGGAAAGCAAAGGTAACCCTCTTTTTACAGGGCCCATAATTTGCATCTGTGTGTTTATGGCACGCAAATCATGAAGTAATCGCCATTTACCCGACTTCTTTTTTATCACAAATATTGGAGTATTCCATGGTGAAACTGAGGGTCTCACATGGCCCAGGGCTACTTGTTCTTCTACCAGTTTATGAGCGGCTGAAAGCTTTTCGGAGGATAGAGGCCACTGAGCTACCCATACCGGTTCCTCCGTCTTCCAGGTAATGGGAACTTGATCCTCAGCGGCCCCTATGAAAAACCCAGCCCATGTCTATCAAGTTTTTGGTGGACATCAATAGGCTCTTTACGGCCTGGCAAGTTTTTTCCCAGTCCTTGCTCTGGGCAGTAGCCCATTTGTAACATCATTTCCTTTGAGGTAGGAGAATATTCATTACTAAGGCAAAACCCCATCTCTTTTAGTAAATCTCAACCCCACAGGGAGACAGGCAATTCTAAAACATAAGGCTGGATGTTTCCAGAGTGTCCTTCTCCATCCTTCCAGTTGAGGGGCCTTCCACTTAGGTCAGGAGCTTTGGCATAGCCCAACCCTCTCAGGGTTTGTTCTGAGCCCTGTAATGGCCACCCTCTCAGCCAATCCTTTTTTGCAATAAAGCTACGATCGGCCCCTGTGTCTAACAGTCCTATAATCCTTTTTCCTTCAATCTCCAGTTCAAGCATGGGTCTCTGGTCTAAATCCAAGGCTAAGTACACTGACTCAATTCTGGAGAAGCCAAAACCTTTTCCACCTCTCTCAGACTGTATGGCAGGAAATTTTTCATGTAGACTAGGCAGGAGTAACAATTGGGCAATTCTGTCTCCAGGGGAAATTGCTACAATGCCTTTTGGAGCTTCTACCATGATTTTAACTATACCTGTATAATCTGGGTCAATAACTCCTGGGTGAATTTTAAGCCCTCTAAGGGCAACGGAAGACCGGCCAATTAGTAACCCCACTGTGCCCCGTTCCAAAGGACCTTGAAAATCTGACTCTACTAACTGAATGCCCATTTGCGGGATTAGTACGAGTCTGGTGGTGGCGCGGAAGTCCAGTCCCGCTGAGCCTGTAGTGGCTCCGCGCGGTTCTTGGGATGCCTCAGGGTAGGCTATCCTTCTTGGGAAATTTCCTCGTTTGGGCTCTCCATTGCCCCATACATTTGCGGGCCCTGGGGACGGGGGCCCCTCTGCCCATTTTTTGGCTGCGTGATGGGGCCCAAGGGCTGGCTGTTAACATCTTTGACTGATCTACATTCATTGGCCCAATGCTTTCCTTTTCTACATCTGGGGCACAGCCCTGGCTGTTTGCCCATTGTAACTCCTCCAGCTCTTCCGGTTCCTTTTCTCTCTGGACAATCTCTCTTGAAATGACCAGCCTTGCCACACTTGAAGCATGGAGTACTGCGGCGGCAAGGCCTGCATTAGTTCGAGGTCCTCCCAGCTCTCTGCACACTTTCATCCATGCCTCCAATCCTCTATGTTTATACCGGGTAATGGCGGCTTTACATTCTTTGGTGCATTGCTCATAGACTAATTTTTTTATAAGAGGCATGGCCATGTCAGGGTCCCAAAAAATTCTGCCTGCTGCTTCTACCATTCTGGCCACAAAATCCGAAAAAGGCTTGGTAGCCCCCTGCACGATCTTGGTGAGATTGCTGCTAACTTCCCCCTTATTTGGTAGTGATTTCCACGCCTTAATGCAAACATCATTTATCTGTTGATACACTTCAGGGGGATATCCTGTCTGAGCATTAGCAAAGCGGCCTTGTCCTAAGAGCATGTTTCTGTCCCAAGCCTGGTGTCTGTTCGCTCGATTGATGGCTGCCTGTTCATTACAAAATTCCAGCATAAATGCCATCCAATCCAAGTATTGGCCTGGACTCAAACATGCCCGTGCTAGGCTCGCCCAATCAGAGGGGGTCATGCAGTATCTCTTTATAGCTTCCACTTGAGCTACGGTAAAAGAGGTTGTAGTCCCATACGTCCGAACAGACTCAGCCAGGGACTTAATTACTTTAAATTCTAGAGGCTCATGGAATCTCTGTTGATTATCGTCTTGAAAAACTGGGAAGGCGAGTTCTGCTCGAGCAGTTCGCCAAGTGTCCGGGCAAAACGTATGCCCATTGGCTCCATGTTGATATGGAGGAGGATCTAAAGGGGTCTGACCGGAAGTTCTTTCTAAGTCCTCATTAAGCACAGGTTGGCTTAGCTTACGTTCCCCCTTTTTTATACGGCTCCTTTTCATCTGTTGAATAAGTGCTCTCACTTCTTCCTCCTCTAACTCGCTGGAACTTCCTCTTTCCGATTTTAGCTCTGACAGATCTGGATATAGTCTCCCCCTTTTGCCCTGTTCACTGTCTCCCTTTTCACTGATCGCCTTCTCTGACCTCTCCTCCTGTAACTGCTCCAGTGCTGACTGTCCATTTTCTATAACCTCACAGCAGCGCTGGTCCTCCAGGCAGCCCCTAATCAATTTCCAAATGGGGCAGACTCCTGTCTTTAATGTGCCCTGTTCATAGGCAAAATCCAAATCCTTCCCTAATTTGTCCCATGAGGCTACTGTAAGGCTCCCGGACACTATGAACCAAGGAGCCACAATATCGCATTCATCAAGGAACCTCTGTAAGGTACCCTTCTTTAACTTTAGTCCTTTCGAGCTTAGTAGCTTTTCTAGGGCCAGAAAAATTGGATGTGACGTCGCGGTGCCCATCTCAGTTATTAAAAATTTTATTTTCTTTTACTTTCATTTAGGCCTGTATATTATTTCTTCCCGGGTTCCCGCTCTCTCTTTATCTACAGAGAAGAGCCCCGTATTATGCCCGCTTTAATCACGGATTCCCACTTACCTGGGAACTTACCGGTGCATCACCCTGACTGTCAGGAGTTCTGAATCCCTTGTGGAGTTAGTTCCCCGTACGGGCCACCATTTGTGGCGACCACCTCCACCAGCAAGGAAGACAAGACCCGGGATTCTTCTCAAAGCAGTTTATTCAGGAACCTTGACTGTAAGCTTCTCCCCGCCCCGCACCCGTGCTCCAGTTATAAGCCTCCTAGAAGTATAGGTGTGTAGCGAAGGAGAGATAAAGAGAAGAGGAAAAGAGGCTTTCCCTTTGATGTTTGGAACTTTGGATATTGTAATTTTGGGGGTTGGTGGTTTGGATTACATTGTAAAATGTAATTGGTTGGATCAATCCAATTGATCAATCCAATAAATGTAATCCAAGAACATTTATTATATAAAACGTGTCTCGATGGATTTTCTTGAACTATAGAGGTCCTTATTTTTGAAGACTCCATCGAGATAATCCATTTGGATTGCATCAGGCCTTGGCGCCAGGGAAAAATCCCCATAGGTGAGAGTGTCAGCCTTCAGGGTTGAGAGTCTATCTCCAGTGTTTGTCTCTGGAGGTCCAACATGGACAAAAGTCATTTATGTACCTCTAGAGGTGCCAGCGTGTTTTGAACTCCTCTGGAATCTATTTGTGGCTTCCTTGGGACACCATCTGGAACCTACTTGAGAGATAATGTAGGGCTTCCATGGGAAGGCATCTGGAACCTCATCAAGAGTAAATCTGCGACTTCCTTGAGAAGCCATCTGAGACCTACGCTGGAGGTCATCTGAGGCCTTCTCCAGGGGCCATCTTGGACTTTCTCGAGAGGTCAACTGGGGCTTCCTCAGGAGGCCACCTGAGACCTCTTCAAAAGTAGTCATTGGGGCTTTCTTTAGAGGCAATCTAGAACCACCTCCTGAGGTCATCTGGAGCTTCTCTGGGAGGTCATCTCAGGCTACCATGATGAGAAATCTATGATCGTCTTTGGACATCATCTGGGACTTCCTTGAGAAGCTATATAGGACCTTCTCTGGAGGTCATCTGTTGCTTTCTCAAGAGGATTATCTGGAACTTCTTTTGGAGTTCATATGTGGCCTCCTTGAGTGGCCATCTGGGAGCTACTTGAGAGGTAATGTCAGCCTCATTGAAAAGACATCTGGAAACTCCTTTGGGAATCCATTTGGAACCTCCATGCGAGGTCATCTAGGGCCTCCTAGGGAGGACATATGTGACATCCTCCAAAGGTCATCTGTGGCCTCCTCAAGAGGCAATCTGGGACGTTCTCTCTGTCATCTGGGACCTCCTGTAGAGGTCAACATTGAGAGGTATGGGACATGTGGGTTAAGTGTCTGTGGATCTTGGTCTTTGTATGTATGCTGATAGTTCTATCTGTGTCCTGTATGCACCTGTTTACTCCTTTGATTAGGATGGTAGAACAAGGCCTTAGGTTTTCATATCCAAAAAATATTCTCCCCCAGGTTTAAAGAATCCCTCAGAGGAAGATGCATTGATGTACTCTCTCTCCTATTCTTTGTCATCAGCAACTCTAATAAGACCTCCCACACCGAAAGTGGTTACTTGTACCAGACTGATGTGGTACAATGTGGTCTGTTACCCTTATTACCCTTGAGAGAGGAACATGGAGGAGATGGTGGGCAGGACCCATTTCTAATATATGTTCCCTTTACAAGTAGTAACCTGTATATCTGGAAACAGAAAAATCCATCCTTTTCAGAAAAAAACAGGGGCTCTTACCTCATTAGAGACAGTAATTTTCACAGACAAGCACATCTGGGATGACTGTCAGCAAATTTTACAGGTGCTTTTCACCTGGTAGAAAAGGGAGTGAATACTGTTGGTGACTTGATGGTGGTCTTTGGACCAGACAGTAGCCCCACAACTGAACCAGATTATTTGGAGCAAGTCTTTCCCGACACTTACTCAAGCTAAGACTAACAGCAGTCGAGGTATGGAGGTGCTTACCAATTATTTCCAGGTTCAGCTAGCAGGGCTATCGCAGTGCCTAGAAAGCCAAGTCTTCAATCTAAGGTGAGTGAGATGGTACTGTTCCCCAGTGAGTACCCTAATGCTTTTTCTTGAACTTCTCCCAGAAGCCTATAGGACCTATAGGCTATAGATCATTTTTTTTTAATTTTATTTTATTTTATTTGAGAACATACTGTACAGAGGGGTTACAATTACATGGGCAGGATAATGCATACATTTCTTACCAAGCATTGCAGCCTCCTCCTTTGTTTACCCTTCACCTCCCTTCCCAGCCTCCCCCCTCCCCCCCGCCCAATCCTTCCCCCCCTCACACCAACATTGTAAAGCAGGCTATAGATCTTTAAGTCCTGGAGAATCAAAGAGCCCTAAATATGGCCTTTGTTATGCAGCCAGCCACAGATATTAGAAGAAAGCTTGAAAAGTTAGAAGGTTTTGAGGTAAAGTGGTTGCCCAGTTGGTGTTGGATAAGAGAGACACTCTGAAAAAATAAAAAACGAGTCTAAGAAGAGAGTTTGAATTTTGGTAGGAGCACCAGAAAAAGGATCAAGAAACCTTTGGCAAAGACAGCACACTTCATTTGAAAATGGCAGTAGGGAACCTTTAGGACTAGATCAGTGAGCTTAATGCAAGCACAATGGACATTAGGAAAAGGAACGTCCAAGGTGGAGAATGATAGAAAATGACAGGTTAAGTAAGCACATTAACCACCTGGAAAATGTAAATGACAGGTTAAGTAATCATATTAACCACATGGAAAATGTGTTCATAGCTTTGGAGAAACATGCACAGGACCTCTGAATTCCATTAAGAAATTATGGCTATGAAAAAGGAGCTGGGGGGCTGGGAAGGTGGCTCAGTGGTAGAGTGCTTGCCTTGCATGCATGAGGCCCTGGGTTCGAATCCTCAGTACCACATAAGCAAAAAGAAAAAAGCCAGAATTGGCAATGTGGCTCAAGTGGTAGAGCGCTAGCCTTGAGCTGAATAGCTGAGGGACAGTGTCCAGGCCAGAGTTCAGGTCCCACGACCGGACCCAAAATAAAAACGAAAGCAAAAGAAAAAGGAGCTGCATCTGATATAAGAATATATTAGGTTGAAGTACATGTCAATTATAAGCTTTGAAAAGTGTCACCAGAAATTCAAAGCAACAGAGAAGGAAGGAGAGTAGTTAGCAGAGAAGACGGGGAAGTGCTGTGTCATAGAAGATGAGGCCAAGAAAAGAGAACAGGAAAATATCAGGCTCAAGAAAAAGATTGTTTCTCTTCAGAAAGTGTTAAAGGACCACTTGCTTTGATAGAGAATGCCATGGATAGAGAAAGAACATTAGGAATAAAAACAGAAGAGCTAAACAAACAGTTGAAAGATCTGTCACAAAAATACACAGAAGTTGAAAACTAGAAAGAGAAACTACTAGAGTAAAAGCCCCCAAAGACTGCTGAGATCTTCACCATGAATGTAATGCAGAAGCATCGTGTCCCAGTGGAACAGGTGGAGGTGGGAAAAAATACCTCTCAATAGCACCTTTGTGAACTTAAGGGAGGAGCTAAAGAGCAAGCAAGGTTGTTGTGAGAAGGAGCAGCAGTTGGCCAGTCAAGGGAACTCTCATGTGACCCTGCCAAAGCACTTGCAGGCTAAGGAGCACATTGAGAAGGAGTGTGGGATCATGAAAGCAAGCTTGAGAGAACAGGAGAATAAAATGGAAGAAGTCTTCAAGGTTCAGAGTACTCTGCAGGATTTAAAGGAACTAGAGACCATAAGAAACAGGGAAACATCTGAGCTGATCAGGTAGCTTGGGAGACCAGTCTAAAACAAGTTGGTTATCTAGAGCTCCTAGTCATCAATGTTAAAGGAAGAAGCAAAAACAGTGTTAATAAGTGTGCAAATGTTGACACTAAACTTGTGAAAAATGCATACAGGCTCAAGCTTTCTGTGAGTTTACATGTAGATATTTGCAACCTGGTAAATTGCCCAAGGACACTGCCTAAAACTGTTCTGAAAACCGGTGGAGCCTTAGCCTGACAATACTTTGTAATGTGTGTAGTTAATTTCCAACAGGTAAATGCTGAAATTCTGGAACACATGGAAAGAATTCATATGTGAGGAACCTCAGATGGTGAATTTGGGAAAGTAGACTCCACAGAGGCAAAGCCTGGAAAGTATGGCTATTGGTATCTGTTAGTAATAGTGGACATTTTTTCAGGCTGAGCTGAGGCATGTAATAATACCTTGATTTGGTTTCCTCCTAGCTGTAGGGTCCAAAGATGACCCTGCATTCATGGCCCAAATTCTCAATTATTAACTAATGCCCAAGGAATAAATTGGAAGTTACAATCCATTTATAAGCCTCAGAGTTCAAGCACTAGAAAGATTGAATATGACCTTAAAGGAAACTTTAACTAAATTAAATACAGAGACTAGCCATGGCTAGGTAAGCCTCCTCCACTTCACTCTCCTTTGAGCAAGATGTAGCCCTTATGCTAAAGGATTCAATGCCTTGAAAAACTTTAGTGTAGAACACTCCCTTGGGTTCCTAAAATTAGGAAGGTTATATTAACAGAAATTTCTAACTACAATCTGCAGGCTTTACAACATATTCTTTTACGTACCTATCTTTTGTTAACCAAGGCCCAACGGCCAGATAAGAAAAACTCCACCTGAGGATAAGAAAAACTCCATCTGAAGGGGAGGGACCAAGAAGGTGATGAAACAGCAGGGAAACACCACAGCTCTCTCCAACCAAATACAGTGTTTGGATTTCAATGCTCTGTTTCTCCAAGTGACCCACAAAAAAAAGGCAATTACTCAGAGGTAAAGGAAGTGCAAAAGGAAAAGGGAAAAACCTACACAGACAGTAAAGTGGGAAGACCCTTCCCCCACCCTTTGTTGGTGATGGGGCTCCACGTTGCGCAGCTTAAGTGATGGGGTTTTGTGCCAAGCTGATTAAGTGCCCCGGGTCTGGACCCTCTGAGGACCACACATCCACAAGCATCCCAAGTCTCCCAGGAGACTCCCAAGAGCTGGGCCAACCCAGAATATACAAACAGAAATCTCAGAAGGCAGAGCTGGAACAAAGACTCCCCTCACCCTCCCTGGAACAGCGCCTTTGCCTGGCTGGTACAAGTAGTCCAGTCCAGTCAGGAGCAGTAGCAGCTGTCAACAGTGGCAAACAACCCTAGTCTCTCAGGGTGGCCCCTCTGTCCTGCTGGTGCAAATAGCCTAGCCTAACCTGGAACCGCAGCAGCAGCAGCAGCTGGCAATGGTGGCAAACTGCCCAGAATTGGGGCACAATGCCTCTTGGCACTTGCCCAGACCAGCCTGGGGCGGCAGCGGTGGCTGAGGTGGGGACAGCTGCAGTGAACAAGTCCACACCCGTGGCAGTTTGTGCCTCTCCATACTGGCCTCCATAAGTGGCCCAGCCTATCCTGAGACAGCAGCAGTGGTTAACACCTGATTTGTGGTGGGGTGCCTGGCTTGCATAAGTGGCCCAGGTGATCCTGGGGCAGTGGCAGCAGCTGTGGCAGTGGCAGCAGCTGTGGCAGCAGCAGTGGCATCAACAGCGGCAGCAAACAACTCTGGACCCATAGTGGGGTGTGGCACCTCTCCATACTGGTTTGCATAAGCAGCCCATGGTGGCAAATGTGGTGAACTACCCTAGACTTGAGGCAGGGTGTGGTGCTGAGCAACCCCAGAAAAGACTCCTTGGGCTGGCTTTGAACCTGAATACACAGATCTGAGCCTCCTGAGTAGCTAGAATTAAAGGTATTCACCCCAGTAGGGTCTTCCTCTTGCAACCCCCCTAACTTTTTCTAAAATAGATAATTTCTTAGTTCATACATGGAATTTAAGCAACTACAAGAGGATCAACATAATACTCTGTATTCTATGTGAGCATAGTGGAATCTAACTAGTTCTCAATAACAAGGTATAAAGTAGAAAAAAAACGTGGAAATTAAACAGCACTCTGTTGAACAATACATGGATCACAGAAGAAATTAAAAAGTTCCTACAATTCAGTGAAAATGAAGATACATCACAAAGAAACCAATGGGATACAGCGAAAGCAGTCCTGAGGGACAGATTCATTGCTCTCAGTGCACACATCAAGAAAACATAGAACAAGTAAACGATCTTATGATGCAACTAAAACTGCTAGAGAAAAAAGAAAAAATTGAACCTAAATTTGCTAGATAGAGAACCGAAATAAGAGCTGAAATTTAAGAGACAGAGATTATGAAAATTATAAATAAAATTAATTTTTAAAAGCTGCTTAAAAAAAGTCACTAAAACTGAAGGACCACTGGCAAGAGTAACTAACAAAATAAGAGAGGAGACCCAAATCAATAATATCAGAGATACCACAGGAAAAATTACAACAAACATCCAAGACATCAAAACAATCATAAAGAAATAATTCCAGACTCCAACACAAAGGAAGGAAAACCTAGTAGAGAGGGATGAATTTCTACAGAAATACAAATTGCTATCCCCCCTTTCCGTTTCAGCCATTCTTCTCTACCATGTATGGTGGGGGCAGCAGTTCAGTAAATAAACTTCTTTTCATGCCTGAATAGTGTGTGTTGTTCTCTTCATGGGCTACTTAATGAAACCTACCTATTTAATATACCTTACAAATGGTGCCATGACTGGGATGAGGTTTTTGAATTGGAAATGCTAGAATTTTCTAACCACCCCTTTTCTGCAAACCAAACTGCCTTGAGACACCACGTGAGACTTTTCACCAATACCATTGCTGGCCTTCACACCTCCACCGTCCACACCACTTCTCTACTCTGGTGAATGAAACTACTCTCCACGACTCTCTGTTACTCAATCTCTGCTCAGATGTGGCGCCATTCCAGAGAGCTCCTACGGCCTTTAGCAGAAAGTATGGTCATCTCTGAAGCCGAGAATGCCTGGTTTGGGGGGCTTAGCCATTTCTCTCTATAGGGGTCTGGGTCAAGCCTGAACACCACTTCTTCCTGGTCAGTTCTCCTTCACTCACCAAACTGACTCTCTAACACATTTAATGGGGTCCTGCCAGTCATGTCCGAGCTGTGAAACCCCGCTGACATGCCTCCTGTGCTCCCTGGATAGCCAGATGACCTAATATTTTTTGCTGTTCACAGATTTAGACAATTTATGCCTCTGCAATGGTACATGTTCAGAAGTCTCTTTACTATCAGGCTGTCTTTGCTCTCTGCTATTCATGTCCAACTTTCTATATCTCTACAACTTTTTGGATTGTGCCCTGAAGAGTGCAACATGGGCTGGTTCCCAGGGAACCTCTCTAGGTTCCCTCAAAAAGGCCAGGCAAACTAGGCTTGATTTTTTGTTCAGGCTTTCTTTGCATTTTTTTCAGAAATTCGCCAACTTGAGTTCACCATTTTGGCCACATGGTGGGTTAAGGGTTTGGTCCCATCCAACCCGTACACTTCCACGAAGCTTGTTACTCCTCCATCCATCTATTCTAATATGCATTGCTAACAAGTTGCTCTTTTCACAGACCCTGGTAACTGAGGCCCAACCATCTGATGTGCTTTGTTAGCAAAGATGTCTAAATATTGTTGTCAAAAATTTTAAGTTTTGAGTTTTGCCTTTTTTGATTTGTGTTATGTAGTCTATTACTGACTATGTGATTCTAACATATTGGGCATATATGTGCTAAGATTCTCACATTTAATGAGTTTTGTCATTGCAGAATATTTGGTCAATTCTTGATAAGGACCAGGTAAGCTCTACTCATTATAGTTGATCTCCTTGTTGCTTTAATTGGAAATAACAAAGAGCTTTTGTGGAAAAGATTGTAGTGCAAGCCAGCCTGGGCTGAAAAATCCCTCAAACTTCATCTCCCAACTAACCTGCAAAGAGCCAGGCTGGAAACATGGCTCGAGCCTCTTATGTCTAACCAGCAAACACTATACGTGGTACCATCATTCAAAGTGGTAGAGTGCTAGCCTTGAGCAGAAGTGCTCAGGGACAGTGCTCAGGCCTTGAGTTCAAGCCTCCTTGAATGCAAACTGGGACTAACCATCCCAGCAATGAGCACCTAGACTCAACCAGTCTGGGGAACAAAGGAACATGGAGAAGAATAAGAGGAGATGATATCACATCATCCACTTTGTGCCTGCCCTATCAAAATTAACCAGAGCTGGGAGGTCAATAGAAGTAAGAACACTGCCCATCTAATGTCCATACCTGTCTACCTTTCAACTGGACAGGAATTCATATTCTTGTACTTGTTATTTGACTTCTTCTCTATCTAGTCTCCAGGTGTCAGAAGAAGGTAGGGACATTTCTACCAACATTTTCAGCCCCATGTCCTACCTCTTGCCATTTATTTGCTCTCTAGTATTTTTTTTCAGTCCCTCAATGCGTCATGAAACTTCTCCAGTCTTCGTCCAAGAGACTTGCCTCCTCCAGACTTTATCTAAGGACTCAATGCCCAAGTGACAGCTGTTGCCTTCTGCCTTCTCCCAGATGGGACCACATATCAGCCTTTTACCCTTAATGTCAATGCTGCTTGCAAACAGGAAGTAGCCAGAGAGAATCTTCACCTTTTTTCATAATTATCAAATGGCTGGAATGTAAGTTCTGAACAGGGACACCTCACTCCCTCTTGGCTAAGTTTCCACCCAATATCTTTTACATAGGTAACTGGCAGACGGGGAAGCAATCACCTTCTGCTTCTCTGCTAGGACACATCCTAGGCCACCTCTGGTCACAAGCCTCCCATCTGACCTTCAGAGGGTTCTAGACCCTGAGGTCACATCCAGATCCAGTGTGGCCACAATTGTCCAGCACCTGGCCACACCTCTTCCTGTCCCTGACCTAGATAAGTCCTGGATCAGAGGTGGGTCGACAACCCTTCCTTTTCAGTTATGCTTCTCCACCATGCATGGTGGGGACAACCTTTTGCTAAATGAACTTCTTTTCCTGCCTGAAAAAAAAAAAGAAATGCAAATTGTCCAAACAGAACCAAGAAGAAATAAATCAATTACAAATGTCAATAACCTACAATGAGATAGAAGAAGTAATAAGAAATCTTCCAACAGGAAAAGCCCAGGACCTGATGGATTCACTACAGAATTCTATAAGGCCTTTAAAGAGGAGCTAATACCCATACTCCTCAAGCTCTTCAGAGAAATAGAAACAGAGGAAATAATCCCAAACTCATTTTATAAAGCCAATATCACATTCATCCCCAAACCAGGCAAAGACCCAACAAAGAAAGAACTACACACCAATCTCTTTTATTAAGACAGATGCAAATCTCCTCAATAAAATTGCAGCCAACAGAATCCAGAAACATATAAAAAAATCATACATTATGACCAAGTAGGCTTCATCCCAGAGATGCAGGGATGATTTAACATATGTAAGTCAATAAATGTAATATTGATCAATCCATTGGTTTGGCTCAATCCAATTGATCCAATCAATTGGATTACATTGTAAAATGTAAAATTGATCCAAGGTCAAGAATCACATGATTATCTCCATTGATTTGGAAAAGGATTTTGATAAAATTCAGCACTCATTCATGTTAAAATTTCTGGAAAAAATAGGAATAAAAGGAACATTTCATAAGACAATAAAAGCATTACATGGCATATCAAAAGCCAATATTATGCTTTATAGGGAAAAACTACAACCAATTCCCTTAAAAACAGGAACAAGGCAAGGATGCCCACTCTCTCCACTCCTCTTCAATATAGTTCTGGAATTTTTAGCCAAAGTAATAAGGCAAGAAAAATGCATTGAAGGGATCCACATAGGAGATGAAGAATATAAACTCTCTCTTTTTGCAGATGGCATTATTTTATAAGTTAACGATCCCTAAAGCTCCATCCCCAAACACTTAGAGCTTATAAACCAAATTGGCAAATACCAGGATTCAAAATTAACCCACAAAAATCAGTCGGCTTTCTGTAAACCAACAAAGTACAAATAGAAATGTATATCAAGGGAACAACCTCATTCACAATAACCTCAAAAAAAAGTATTTAGGAAGTAACCTAACCAAAGATGTAAAGGGTCTATTTCATGAAAACTATAAAAGCCTAAAAAAAGGAATCTTAGAGGATACCAGGAAATGGAAAGACTTCTCATGTTCTTGGATAGGCAGAATTAATTTTGGTGAAAATGGCCATACTGCCAAAATTAATAAACATATTCAATGCAATTCCCATTAAAATTCCAATGACTTGCTTTACTGAAATAGAGAAAATATTCTAAAAGTTCATATGAAACAACAAAAGACCTAGCACAGCCAAAACAATTATAGGCAAAAGAAAGGATGCAGGAGGGATCATGATACAGGACTTCAAGCTCTATTATAGAGCCATAATCACAAAGACAGCTTGGTACCGGCACAAAAAGAGACCCAAAAATCAGTGAGACAGGTTAGAGGACCCAGAAATATAGCCACATAGGTACAGTTAGTAGATATTTGACAAAGGAGACAAAGACATACGGTGGAAGAATCATAACCTCTTCAACTACTGGTGCTGGGAAAACTGGCCACATGCAGAAAACTAAAAGTGGACCCTAGTCTATCACCATACACTAACATAAACGCAAAATGGATTAAAGATCTTAACATCAAGCCCGAAACTCTGAAACTATTGCAGGACCGAGTATGAGAGAGACTTGGAATTATAGGCAAATGCAGGAACTTCCAGAACAGATTCCCAGGGTCACAACAAATTGGAGAATGACTTGATAAATGGGATTACCTTAAAATAAAGTTTCTGCACAAATAAATAATAGCAACCAATCTAGAAAGAAAGCCAAATAATTGGGAAAAATATTTACCAGCAATATATCAGACAAGGCTCTAATATCAATTATATACGGTAAACTCGAGAAACTAACCCTTTACAAACCTAACAAACCAATTTTGAAATGGTGAAGGGAGCTAAAGAGAGACTTCTCAGAAGAAGAGGTAAAAACGGCAAAGAAACACATGAGGAAATGTCCATCATACCTAGCTGTAAAGGAAATGCAAATAAAAACAACTCTGAGATACGACCTTACCCCAGTCAGAATGGCCCACATCCTAAATTCAGCCAATGACAAATGCTGGAAGGAATGCAAAGAAAGAGAAGCATTACTGCATTGCTTGTAGGAATGTATACTAATACAACCACTTGGAAAGAAGTATGGAGGTACCTCAGAAAGCTAAATATCGACCTGTCCTATGAACTGGCCATACCACTCCTAGGCATCTACTCAGAACAACAGGAACCAGTATACAAAGACACACACTCCTTTATGATTATTGCAGCACTGTTCACAATAGCCAAAATTTGGAAACAACCCAGATGAGTCACTACTGATAAGTGGATCAAAAAATTGTGGTACCTATATACAATGGAATACTATGCAGCCATTAGACAGGACAAAATGATGGCATTTGTAGGGAAATGGATGGGACTAGACCAATTTATTTGAGTGAGGTAAGCCAAGAACAAAGAGACAAATGGCACAGGATCTACCTGATATGTGGATTCTAAAGCCAAAATGCAAAAAGGTATGACAAAGTAAACAGGATCGAGAAACAAAGGACAGACACTCTTTTTGTTGTATCACCGTTAATGACTCCATGTTCTTAATTATGTAGATGGTAGAAATATGCACGCAATGGAGGGAAGCCAAGAGGAGGAACAGAAAAAGTGGGAAATGGAACAACATACAACAAAGTAGTCCATCAGCTGCACTGGACATAGAAGAAAAATATCTAAGTAACCCAAACACAATGATGGGAAGGGAGGAATGAGAGGGAAAGAGGGAATAGCTTACACTAAGCAAAAGGGAAAAAATGTAAACATCACTTGAGTTGGGAAAAATAATTTGGATTTTCAAAGCTCATAGGATTAACAAATTTTAGACCATGATAACGATAATTTGCCTTGTCAAGGTTAAAATGTGTTTGTGACTTTAAGTATCACAATTCCACAATATTATGAAATATATGTAATCACCTATTTCAATTTTGACAAAAACGTGTGAGAAGGGAAGGGTTATGGGGGATGGGTGACAATGTTGTCAGACACCTTGTATTCATATACTGTTTTGTAGAATGGGAACTTCTTTCTACAACTACTTAAAAATAATAATACAAGGAATTTAAAAAATAAACAGGGATGGCAACTGATAAGTTCAAATATAAAATAAGAAATTAAATCCAATTGGAAGGCAAATTTCTTTGGCGAGAGTAATGTAGTTTATTCTATAGCAAGTCTCCTTCAGCAATAATTCCAAAAGCTAGACCTCAAGTAAGTGAAGTAAACTAAGAAATGGAGATACAAAAAAAAAAAAAAACTTTACCCACTATTTCTTGCCTGGACAGCTGGTGTGGGTAAAAATTTATCATGCTCCTGAGTTAGGACCAAAGCAGCAAGGACCATACTTGGTCGTGCTAGGACCAATATACAGAGAAGGCTGCAAGATGAACTGTTCAGAGACACCCAGATGATCCCTTAAGGATAAGACTTACTGTTAACTACTGCTAACTAGTGTGTTTCTATAATTTACTTGTTTTCTATTAAATTTGCATTTTAAGCCTGTTCATTGGGTGGAGAGAAGGGAATTTTTAGGATCTGGTAAGAAGGAATCAAGGATTTGATTGGACATGAAAACCAGTGGGGGGTGTGTAAAGCAGCGGGGCCCTAATAATCAGCAGCACTATCAATGAGGCCCTATATCCTGGCCCACTGGAGTGCATGGGACATACTACCAAAGGGCCAGAGTATCTTGTTGGAAAGGGTAGGATGTCATCTTCACATGATTAGCTGTGAAGAAGTGATTGGGGAACGGGCAGTTTGTGAAGTGATGGTTGAATACTGTTAGGCAGGAGACCCACTGGAGTGATGGAGGGGTTCAACCTATGTATACGCTGCATGGTCAGAGAAATGGAATTGGAGAAAATCAAGAAAGGAAGTGGTGAGACAGTAGGAGGGGAAAGATTTGGGAGAAGAGGAATTTAAGGGAGAATAGGAGGGAAAGTATGCCAATCGGCCACCAGGCCAGAGGAGTGTAGGCCTGTGGAAAGTGGAGAGGCCTAAAGAGCAAAAGGAAGTGATGCAAGGGAAAAAGGGAAATGAAGGAATGTCTATAAAGAAGGAGGGAGTAAGGCAAAAGGTCAAAGCCTTTCCTATTGAAGTTTGGAACTTTGGAGATGATAATTTGGGGAGTTGGTGCTTTGCAGACCAATTAACTATGAGTGACTGCCCATTGGAGGTCTGAGATTTGGTGTTTGGGTTGGCTTGTCACTGAGTGTACAGCCCAGGACAAGGTAAATGAAGGCACATTTCGAGTGTAAATAAAGTTACTTTCAATGTGCCTCATTGGATTGTCTTGTGTTTTATGCATCATACGTATACTAGTTCACGTTAGTAGTCTCAAAGGCCATGAAATTTGTAAAATTTATGAGCACATAATCAGTTTGCAAATCCGAATGGGACAATGATGGCAATATGATGTCACAATATCAAGTCATAATAATATTTTGATGTAATAATTAGTTGGTGATTCCATAATGGTGATGAGGTCATAATAGGTTTATGATGTCACAATTGGGTTGTTGATGTCACAATGGCATGCTGGACTTCAATTTTCATTAACTCCCAATGAGAATATGAATTCAGAATGGGAATGTGAGATCTACAAATTCATGCATTGGCCCAAATGTGATGAACTCCCAACAGGTATGTGATATCACAATGTAACACAACGCTCATGATATCTGACAGTGATGACATAATTTTCATGGTAGAGTGCATTTCTAATATCACACATCATACCTGAAATATGAAGTCAAAAACATTATGAGATCACAAAGGCCTATGTATCACAAGGGTATCGTGTCAAAGTTATGAGGAAAGGACTGGTTAATGATGTCACACTGGTGATCCTGCCTCCAAGGGTTTGTAATATAATGGTATAATTGATCTTAATTGTTAGACCACAATGATTATATGGGTAAACAACTTAACTTTGATGTCACAAAGGCCATATGATTTTTCAAAGGTGCTAAGAGGTCATAACCGATTGAAATGTCACAATGTGATTGTGATGTCACAATGGCAATGTGATGCTGCAATAGCTTTGTGATATCACGTTGGTAATGAGGTCACCCATGGAATAGTGATGTCACTACTAGTTTGTAATATTACAATCACATGTCTGATTTCAATTGCTACTAGTTTACAATGAGGACAAGAATTCAAGGAAGGAGCTAGAAGTCCTAAAACCCATGACTTTTCTAACATGTTGATGTCATAATAGGTTTGTGAAAACAGAATGGCACAGTGATATCACAATGTCAATGTTATGTCACAATATCATGTCATAATAATGTGTTAAGGGATTTCAGAAGAAGATTGCTGAGGAGAGGTTGGATTCAAAATAAGTGCTCGCATAGAAAGCAGTTTTAGTGTTCCTGTGAACAGTCCTAGGCTAGAGAATCACACCCAAGTGTGCCATCACCGTACAAAGAGGATGGCCAGAGAGGGAACATCCAGGCAAGGAAAGAGATCTGAGCACTTGCCAGTAGCCACGGCTGCAAGGGCTGGGGTGGCAGTGGCGGTGGCCATAGACACCATACCTACAACAGAGAGTCCAGGACAAAGGAGCCAGACACAGTAGACTAGCAGATTCTACTCAACACCAGCAAGAACTGAGAAGGAGCAGATATCTTCGTCCTGCAGTTTTCAGACCAGAGAGGGTCCAGGAACAAAGAATCTGGTGTGAGTAGAACCCTGACTTCCTGACTCCTTCTCAGGGAGCAGATGTGGGAAGGCCGCCCCTCCCCTCACCACTACTGGAGGTCTCCATCTTTGATACTGACAAAGGCCCGGTTGAGCAGATAACTCCGACTCAGGCCTTGGAGAAAAACAAGAAAGTCATTTTGCAGGTCACAGGAACTAGAAGTGTCCTGCCAGGCTCAGTTCCACCAGGGGAAAGTCACTCTGCCCAGGCAGAGTGAAATTTGTCCTCGGGGAAGAGACTTTCTTCACTGGGTAGACAGAGCCAGAGGCTGCCCCACCATACAGAAGCCTAGACAACAATTGAAATTAAGTAAACATAAACCCTGAGAATGGCTCCAAGCTGGGTTCTGTGAGTGTCTCAGGAGCTAGCCCCTTAGGGAAAAGCTACTGTTTGATGAAAGGCTTCAACCCTACCCAGAACCTAGCCTCATCACTGCATCTCCAAACTAGAGGAAACAGCCATCTCCCACTTTTGTGATACTCAAAGATCTCCCTCTCACTGAACTAGCCTGGGAGGAGGATCACAAAACCCTGACTAACACAGGGCATTTTCTGCCTGACCAAACTGATTTAAGAAACCAATCAAGCCATAGGAAAACCAAACACCACAAGCAGACCAGAGACTCCACCAAGACACTGGTTATAGATACAGGGGAGATACAGGCTCTTCCCATTCCGCCTCCAAAAAAAACACCCAAAACCAAAGAACTCTTTTTTTAAACATTTTTTTAATTTTTATTTTTTAAGTGTTTTCTGTTGATCTTTATTTTCTCATAATTTTTATTTTTGGTGTATGTGTGTGTGTGTGTGTGTGTGTGTGTGTGTGTGTGTGTGTGTGTGTGTTTAATCTCTTTGACCTTTTGGTCCTTTTTTATTATTTTCATTTTTTCTATTTCTTTATTTTTTGCATGACTTAATTGCTGTTCTGCTCAACTCCAGATACATACCTGTCATCAATTGGTAGGCCTTCTCCCCCATTATGTACATACTTAAGCCAGAAATTTATTACTCAGTTCACAACCTGTTAGGCTTAACTTTTATAATAGCAGTATTATCTCTTTATACCTACATAATTTTCAAGTAACTAATTTTAAAATTTTTATTTTATAGTTTTCACGTTTCCTTTCTATCCCTCCCCTCCTCTCATTCTATCCTTTTCTTCTCTCAATATCATTTCTTTAAACTTACATAATTTTTAAGTGTTTCATTTCCTAAATTTAAATTTAATTTTTCCATTTTTTTTTTAAATTTCTCTCCTATGATTCTGTCCAATCCATTTCCCTCTCAGAGATTAGGAATTGGTTACATTTAGTCTCATTTTACCTATTCACATCCCTCTAGTCCTATTTTTCCCCGCATTTCTCCCTGAAGCTAATAATTTCTGGTTTGCCAAATCCTTCCTCGTTGTTCTTAACTCATTAATCCATGGTTGTTTGATTTAGAATAGATTGTATCTGTTGAACTAGATTGTATCTGCAGCCATTTTGGTTGTGCAACTGAAGGACTCTAGCTGATGCTTACCTTAAAATAGTGTTCAAGCACAAAATTGCTGTTAATTTCATACCAAATGGGCAGAACAACCCGGAAAAACACAAGAAAAATGGCAAGTCCAGGTATCTGAACTTCCACTAATGATAATCATGTGAGAGAATAGTTAATGATAATAATAATAATAGTTAATGATAGTAATAATAATTAATAGTTCCCCCAACAGCTCTACAAACACTACTGGTAAACATGGTGAATGAAATGATTGAAAATTTGCAAAGGTCTCAGTGTGAGCGTGATAGGGACCAAGAAGAGGCAATCCAAATAGTATTACAGGAATCTTGTGAGCATTAGGAAGCTACTTAAAGATTAATACAGGAATTGCATAAGCAGGCTGAGAACCGTCATAGAGAATTACAGGAATTGCTTTAATTTGAGGAAACTAATCAAAGAGTAATACAGGAATTGTGAGAGCGTGATCAGAATAGACAGAGAGAAATAGAGGCATTCAAAAAATCTATAAAGAGACAGCTGGAACAATTCAGAGAGACCACAAAGGGAATGCAGAATAGAGCCTGCCAGAAGGAATGGGAGTCCAAGGAAACCATAACCAATCAGCTAAGTGATCTGAGAATAAACACTGAACACCAAATTAAGGAAGTAAAGCTCATACAAGATCTAAACCAAAGCTCCATCAGGGAATTTGAAGCTATCAAAGCCGACCAGATAAAAGGAAAAGAAATTAAAAACAAATAGAAATTCTTGACAGGTTAGACCAGGCAGAAGATCAAATCTCAGGGACTGAAGACAGCCTAGATATTATAGAGAAATAACATACAAATATCCAAGACAAATCCAAGAAATATGATAGGTCTATTCTATATTTGGAAGACACCATCAGAAGGCCTAATCTGAGGATAATGGATATAGAGGAGCACCTAGAGACAGAAGTTAATGGTCTAGAAAATTTATTTAACAGAATACTAGCAGAGAACTTCCCAAACATGCAAAAAGATAGGCCTATGGCCTACTCAGATAAAAGATGCTTTCAGAAGCCCAAATAGACCAGAACAGAATAGGACATGTGACCGTCATATTATAATCCTCACAAGATTAATTCAGACCAAGGAAAAGATCCTTAAAGCTGTCAAGGAGAAAAGCCCAATCACCTATACAGGGAAACCAATTAGAATATCCTCAGATTTCTCAGCAGATATGATGAAAGCAAGAAGAGCCTAGAATGATGTATGCCATGCCCTAAAGAAAAACCACAACAAAGAACAGTGTACCCAGCTAAACTCTCCTTCATAACTGAAGATCAAATAAAAATTGTTCATAGCAAAGAAAAATTGAACAATATATCTCCACAAAACCAGACCTACAAAGGTACTTAAAGATATCCTACACATAGAAAACTAACAAGACAATGGCCAAGAAATGGCATCTAAGCGAATAAAATTAGAACTCAACATGAAAAGCGCCCAAAGACAGTCCTGTAACACATGGAAGCTGAACAACACACTGCTGAATCACCAGTGGGTCATGGAAGAGATTAGAAAGGAAATGCAAATGTTAATGTTATTCAACAAAAATGAATACACAAATTACCAGCTCCTCTGGGACACAGCAAAGGCAGTACTCCGAGGCAAGTTTATAGCTCTGAATTCTTACATCAACAAGTTAGAGAGATCTGAAACCAACAATTTAATAAGACATCTGAACCTCCTTCAGAAAGATCAGCAAAATAAACCCCAATCCAGTAGACAGAAATAAATAATTAAAATTTAATTAGAATTAACTAAATTATCATCCAAAAACACCATAAAAATAATCAACAAAACAAAGAGTTGGTTCTTCGAAAAAATTAGCAAAATTGACAGACCCTTAGCAAATCTTATCAGAAAAAAAAGTGAACACACCCACATTAACAAACTCAGAGATGAGAATGGGAACATCACCATCAGAACATTATAATGGAATACTTCTCAAAACTTTATGCTAATAAGTTTGAGACCTGGCAGAAATGGACATGCTGAAACTCAACCAAAATGATTTAAATCAACTTAACATGTCCATATCAAGCATAGAAATGGAAACAGCAATAAGAGACCTCATATCTAAGAAAAGCCCAGGACCAGGTGGATTTACAGTGGAATTGTACAAGGCATTCAAAGCAGGGCTCACACCAATCCTCCTCCAACTATTCAAAAAAATTGAAAGAGTAAGTTCACTACCAAATTCATTCTATGATGCCAACATAACCGTTATCCCAAACCAGGCAGGGACTCATCAAAGAAAGAGAACTATAGACCCATTTCTTTGATTAACATTGATGCAAATCTTCTCAACAAAATTTTGGCCTTCAACAATTCATCCTAAAAATCACACACCATGATCAAACAGGATGCAAAGCTGGTTCAATATATGCAAATCAGTTAATATAATTCATCACATCATCAAGAGCAATGATGAGAACCCCATGGATATATCAATAGATACAGAAAAAGAATTTCACAAGATCCAACACCCCTTTATGATGAAGACTCTGGAAAAACTATGAACCCAGAGAACATACCTCAATACAATAAAGGCTGAATATGACAAACCTACTTCCAGCATTATAATGGTGAAAAACGAAAGCTATTTCCTCTTAACTCAGGAACGAGACAAGGATGTCCACTCTCCCCACTTCTCTTCAATTTAGTATTAGAATGCCTACCTACAGTAATAAGACACGATACAAACATAAAAGGGATCCAAATACGGAAAGATGATGTAAAAGACTCCCTCTTTGCAGAAGACATGGTCTTGTATTTAAAAAATCCCAGAGACTCCACTCCCAAATTACTCATGCTGATTCAAAACTTTGGCAAGGAAGCATAGTATAAAATTAACTCTCAAAAATCAATGGCTTTTCTGCAGGCCAACAGTGAGAAGTGTGGATGAAATCAGGAAAGCAACTCCATTCATAATAGCCCCACAAAAAATGAAATACCTAGGAATTAACTTAAAGGAGTGAAGGACCTTTATGATGAAAACTTTAAAAACCTGAAAAAGGAAGTCAAAACGGAACTTAAAAAGTGGAAAAACCTCCCATGCTCCTGGATTGGAAGCATCAACATCGTGCTAATTGCAATACTTCCCAATGCTATCTACCAATTCAATGTGATACCTATCAATATTCCAAACTCATTCTTCAAGAAAACAGAAGAGGCAATCCAAAAATTCATACAGAACAATAGAAGACCCTGAATAGCAAAAATGATCCTTAACAGAAAGAACAGTGCTGGAGGAATATCACTACCAAATTCCAAACTCTTCTACAAAGCCATAGTAATCAAAACAGCTTGGTATTGGCACAAGAACAGACCTCAGGACCAATGAAATAGAATTGAAAACACAGAAATGAACCTACAGACCTATAGCCACCTAATCTTCGATAAGGTAACTAAAAAACAAACAGCATGGAAGAAAGACAGCCTGTTCAGTAAATGGTGCTGGAAAAATTGGTTAATCACTTGTAGAATACTAAAGCTAGATCCTTATATATCACCCTGCACCAGAATCAACTCCAAATGGATCAAAGACCTCGAGTCAAAGCAGACACCCTGAAAACATTACAGGATGGAATATGAGAAACACTAGGTCTCCTTGGCACAGACCGAAATTTTCTTAATAGAGACCCAGAAACACCGAAAATCAAAGAAAGGTTGGACAAATGGGATTTCATGAAATTGCAGAGCTTCTGCCTGGCAAAGGATAAAGCTAGCAAGATCAATAGAAAGCCCACAGATTCGGAGAGGATCTTCACTAGCCATACAACAGACAAGGGTCTTATATCTAAAATATACCTGGAACTCAAAAAATTATATCCCCCAACAACAAATCCTCAAAGAAAGAACTCCCCAATAAATAAGTGGGCTAATGACTTACAGGGAAACTTCCATGAAGAGGAAATAAGGATAAGGAATAGACACACGAAGAAATGCTCAAACTCCCTAGCCATAAAAGAAATGCAGATCAAAACAGCATTGAGATACCACCTCACCCTAGCTGGAATGGCTATAATCAAGAACTCTAATAACAACAGAAGCTGGTGGGGATATTGGTGGGACTGTATACTTGTTCAACCACTTTGGAAAGCAATATGGAGCTTCCTCAAAAGACTACATAGAGCTCCCCGATGACCCAGCACTCACACTTTTGGGCATTTAACCAAATGATTACAAACAATACCATACTAAAGCTACCAACAAAACTATGTTTATTGAAGCATTATTTACCATAGCTCAGATACAGTCCCTACCCAGATGCTCCACAGTAGATGAATGGACCAAGAAAATGTGGTTTATATACACAATGGAATTCTATGAGTCCATCGGAAAGAATGACATTGCCCCATTTGTTAGGAAATGGAAAGTCTTGGAAAAAATTATATTAAGTGAAGTAATCCAGGCCCAAAGAAACATAAGTGCCATGGTTTCCCTTATTTGCAATAACTAGTATATGTCTGAGACAAACAGAAACTGTCAGAGAAGTTGATGTTAGGAGAAATGAACCCTAAGATAAGGACTCAAATTGTTTTCTGTTCTTGCTATTGTTTCTGCCATATTTATGACATGATTTATTTGTTGATTTTTATGTCCCTCCCCCACAGTATAATCCCTGTTTTCACTGTTTTTGATGTTGGTATAATTTGGGGATGGCAAGGGGAAAACAAATTGTTATACAGGTGGACTAATTACCACAATGACATGTACAAGATATTATGTCGAAAATGAACTTTACAATTTTGGTGCGGAGGGGTTGGTGGGGTGGTAGAAGGGGAGATATGAAGGAATGGGAAGGAGAAACAAAGAGGCAAAAATGCTTGAAAAGAAATGTACTCATTACCTTGTTCATGTAATTGTAAACCCCCTGCTTGTATTTTCACAATAAAAAATCATAAACTAATAAAGTAAAATTCATGTCAATCTTGTTTTGTCAGTCATAGGACTCTAACTCTGGGCCTGGGCACTGTCCCTCCTCTCTTCGGCTGAAAGATACCACTGTATCTCTTCAGCTACAGTGCCGTTTCTAGTTTTCAAGAGATATATTGGAGATAAGAGTCTCACAGACTTTTCTGCCCAGGCTGAATTTGAACCACTATCCCCAGATCTCAGACTTTTGGGTAGCTAAGATTACAGGCATGAGCCAACAAAGTCCAGATCTAAGACAATTTTTAAAAACTAAGCTTATTGAAACTTCTCTCTTTTTCCAATAAACAATCTTACTTTTTCAGCATTAGTTTATAAGTATGATTTATTTTTAGATGAAGCTGTGAATTTTTTAATCGAATCATACATAATTTTACTATTACTCAGTATCTCACAAAAATCCACAGTTATTGACTTTCCCCAACGTCAATTATTACATACTACATTACTTACTATTATTATTACACTCTATATTACATATAATATGAAGTTAAAATAGTTTGGATCATTTCAGATAAATTAGTAGCTGCTATTTTAGCATTATAAATTCACATCTGTGATTTTAAACGAAGGAAAGAAGATTTTCAAGTTAAAATGAAGTGTGAATGGGTAGTGTGTCCCAATTGAAACAAAAATTCTGAATTCATACAGAGAAAATTATTTTCTTTCCACTTATGACTTTGTAGTAATACTATTGGAAATAGTGAGGCAAGAAGAGGAAGAATTCAATCATTTTTTTTGTCAGTCATGAGGCTTGAATTCTGGGCTAGAGCCCTGTCCCTGTGCTTTTCAGCTCAAGGTGAGTGCTCTACCGCTTGAGCCCCAGCTCTACTTTTGGTTTTCTAGTGGTTTATTGGAGATAAGCGCCTCACAGATTTTGCTGCCTGAGCTGGCTTTGAACCGTGATCCTCAGATCTCCTTGATCTTCCTGAGTAGCTAGGATTACAGGCATGAGCCACCAGTGCCCGGCAAGGACGAAGAATTCAAATCATGTCAAACAATGTCTCTGTATGAAGACCTGCCTATTCCCAGTTGTCACAAAATTTCAAGTGTCTATCTTAGAATTCTATTTGGAAAAGTTCTAAATCATTGATTCGTTTTGTACTTTCTGCTATACGAAACAAAATATAGACACGAAACAATTGAAATAAAATGCACACATATGTTGAAGTCACAACTGGAAAAACAACTAACAAAGTAGAACTCCCCCAGGAACAAAAGCATGTTGTGCCCAGTTTTTTTTTTTTAAGCACAAAAACTTCAAACACATGTTAACATGGCGTAGAGCCATAAAGATAACTGTGTCTCAGAAATACGGTTGTGTTAATTTGTAATTAAATTCATCTAGATGAACTTAATATAGCAAATCCCTTGAATGGATCAAATTGTATAAAACAATTGTGACTGTATGTGGAGTGAGATCTGCACATATTTAAAAGAATAAAATAAAAAAATCATGACATACTTAAAAAATTCAGAAATGTAATGAATAACTCCAAAAGTATCCGTATTGAGAACTAATTTCTACTAATTTAACAAGAAAAAATATGCAAATAGTAGAATCTGAGTATTTTACATGAGTGTACATAATTTTAAACTACTCCAAATTACACTTTGTAGAAGACGGAATGTAGCTTATCTAAAGGAAAACATCAACTCATGATATGAATGAAATTAAAAATCTCATGAAAAGAGAGAAGTAGTTTCTGGAAAATAGTAGTTTAATAAATGTTGGTCAAAATCTTTCTAGTACTGACAAAATTGCATATCTATTTATTTAGATCCAAAAAGATCCCAAGTTACTCGTGCGGATTTGAAACTTTGGCAAAGTATCAGTTTACATCTGGAAAATTATTATGGGTTTTAACTCTGGCAAGGAATTCATTTCCTCTTCGATATGACATATGAATATATGAAAGAACTTCTCCAACTAAATATCAAGACCTAACTAAACATATAACCAGAAAAATCATCATGTAAGCCGTATTGCAACTGGGGTAAAAGTAAAATCAGTCATACTGATTCTGTATTTATTGTAAATGTTTATTTTTTTCATTAATTATTTCCTTTAGCTTGCATTTTTAAAACATTGTGTTACATGATGTATATCTTAGTAACTAATTTTGGATGCCTCGTTAAATTTTGTTCTGAGTATATTGTCTCACTTCAGTTCCTATCCCATGAAATGATGTTGATTACAAAAAATTCTAATAACCACTGTTTATAATACACAAAATCTCATAAGCATGACACCAGTAAGCATTGTTTAACATTTTGATATCATGGTCTCATGACTGATGAGGCCTATCTGCATGAGTATCATTGTACCTAGATTCCTCAGCTTGAATTTTGCTACTGTTAAAAAATATTTATATCTTTATTTGTCACCTATCAGAGATTAAATCTGAGTATAAAGCCTAAGGAAGATGATAAAGCAAGAATTCAGCTTTTCTGGATATAAAGTAAACAAAATTCAGCATAGAGTAACTCACTGGTTTGAAGTCAACCAATTTCTCCAAATCATTCTAAGCATTTCCTTACAATGTGTATTTTTCTCAAGAAGGGAATGGGTAATGTGAGAAGAGGACTAACCAAGCATTGTCTTCAAATATACATAATTTGGATTACCCTCTACATTTGGATATAAGCATTTCTGATAAAAACTGAATAATTGATTATCAGGTCAGGTATAATATCCTAGTTTCATAGACCAAACTACATTCAGAAAATGGTATATACCAATTAACTAAAGAATGTCTTGGCAGAAAAATGGCATTTCTATACTATGTGATGCCCAATTCTTAGGTATTTCATTATGCCTCCATTTAATGAATGTGATTGTTTAAATGATTCATGAAGTATTAATTAAAATTGATCAGTGTCTTATAATATAATTGTGTATAATTATATCCTAGAATCATTCAAGAACGGCCCATTCAATCATGACATACATCACATTCCACTGGTATTCATACGGATACGAATGAGTTATTTAGGATCTTCTCCCATTTGGAGATGGCAGGACCAGGATTCGAACTATAGGCTCCATCTCCCACCATTTAAACCTGAGGATAGGGAACTCACCTGTCTGTCCAAGAACATCAGCAAGACCAGTGATTAGGCAGTCACCAGTGGCTCTCAGCAGTCCTCCTTGATACTTACAAGGCTGTGATAGGAGGATCATAGTCAAAGTCACCCTAGGCAGGAAAGTCCTTGAGACTCCTTTCCACCTTCAGTGCCAGCAAAGCCAGAAGTAGAGCCATATGGCTACAGTGGTAGAGGGCTAGCCTTAAGCAAAAGCAGCTCATGGACTGTGCCCAGATCATGAATTCAGGTTCAGGACTGGCAACAAACAGACATACAAAACAATATGTGCAGCCATCCAGCTAAAACAGGTCACCCTCTTGTCCCCAATTGGATTGGACAAAGTTCCCTTGGAAAGGGGCTAGGGGAGCCGCTGTCATCTTGAATCCATCCATGCTGCCTGCATCACAGGATTCTGGCCACACCCCCATTCTTTCACGTTTCTTTCTGTCCAATGGGATACAAGAATGGTGGCCACACCCACATTCCATGATGCTCAGCACCGGGATTCCCTTTGGTGTTTGACACTACTACCAGCAGTTGAGGAAGGTAGAGGTGGCTGAGTGGTGAGCAGGAGACTCGAGGAGACTTTGGAGGAGAATAGAAAATTGACATCCTAATCAGTGAGTGGGAGAATAGAGGATTTCCCAGAGCCTGGGAACATGGCCAGCCCATCTTTCCCATCCCAGTGTTCAGATGTCTGAAACAACAGGACTCCATGAAAGAGCTACAGGCAAGAAACTACTTCCAGAGCAGCAGCAAAGGAATCCTCCCATCAGACCTGCAACATTCGAGAAAAAAAAGAACACAGGAAAGGGAGGGATCCCCAAGACAAACACCACTGGGGAGCATGATTCAACATAGGGTCTGGCCAAAGGTGATGCAGACCGTGGGCCTCCCCTGCCTTTGGACACAGGCACAGCCACCAGGGGCCATAGTTTCAAGGGTCCTGATACCATCAAGGATCTGCAGATGTGCTAGTGACACGTGGTGCTCACCCTGGACTGCAACAAAAGAAGAAACCAGGCACTCAGTGCCAAGATTCCACCAATGAAGCAGGAGAAGACAGACCTGCAGAATCGTCTAGAGAAAGAAAGGGAGAAGATAGCCCAGTTACATAAAGCACCACAAACAGAGCTAGAGATCCACAAGTCACCCATACAGAGGTTGGTTTCACCAGAAAGAGATTTACAATTTGCACCAGCCCAAGTGAAGCAGGTGGCCAATGATAGATAATGGGAGCACGAAGCTCTTACCAGCCACCTGCAGGCTGCAGAGTGGTGTGTAGCAGAGCTGCATATGGTGGCTTCTACGGACACTGCTGCACAGAAGGAGACTGAAATGTTCTTTGAACGGCTGAATGATGTGACCCTTCAGCTTGAGGAAAAGACCAGAAGTTTTGATGACCTGCAGCAAGTGAACACAGAGTTGCAGGAGAAGCTGGAAGTGCTCTGGACAGAGAACAGCACCAGAAGAACAGAATCTGCAAGTTCCAACTAGTGCTGGTGGCGCATGAGTTACTGAAGAGACTACTGGACAACCTGAGCTGGATGGTGACCTCAGCAATTCTGGTGAGACAGGTTCACAGAGGACCTGAGCATTGAGAGGTCCGCATGGAAAGAGGCGATTCAGTGGCTGAACGAGCAGGTGAACCAAATGATAGAGGAGGAGAGAAGGACGAGGCAGGTGCTGGATAATGAGCTGGGGGAACTGAGAACGAAGCTGACAGAGCCATGGCCCCCCGCAGGACCATCTCAGGTGGAGCTGCAGTTCCAGGCCTAGGCCTACGGCACATAGATGGAGTTGAAAAAACTGGAGCAACAACTTCACATCCAAGTCCAGGAAAACCAGAAGCTCTGTCTCCAGAACACAGAGCAGCAGGAGCAACTGCAGAGACTGGAGGATAAGGCCAAGGATCTGCAGGAGATACCCTAGACCCCACGAGGTGCATGTGTTTGTGTGTGACCCATAGACAGAGGAAGAGCTGGCCCTGCTGTGGAACACTCTCCACAAGGCGAGCGGTGAGAAGGAGGCGCTCACCAGCATCCTGGACTCAGAGCAACAGGTGAAGAAAGAACTGTGGGAAACCTAGACCATTCAGAGGAGAAGATAGAGGAATGGAAAGAGGTGGCTGAGAGAGGGAGAGAGAAGAGAGAGAGAGAGAGAGAGAGAGAGAGAGAGAGAGAGAGAGAGAGAGAGAGAGAGAGAGGGAGAGAGGGAGGGAGGGAGAAAGAGCTAGAGAGAGAGAGAGAGAGAGAGAGAGAGAGAGAGAGAGAGAGAGAGACAGGGCCAAGCATCATGGGAGCTGCAGGAGCAGCAGGAGCAGTCCCTGGCCCAGCTGCAGGTGCTCAGAGACACCTGTGAGCAGCACATTGCCTCCAATGAGCGGCTGAACTCTGAGAAGGAGGCCCTGAAGCAGCACCTGCAGAGGCAGACCCAGCTGCTGGAGCTGCTGAAGCAAGTGTAGGGCCCTGAAGCAAGGGGGGGCCAGGTGGTGCCCCCAAAGTGGCGGTACTCTCTCAAGTGCCTGGAAGTGACCAGACCATAGGAGGAGCGCCTCCAAGTCCAGCTGAGCTTCCTGGCTTTCCCTGGGGAAGTGGAAAGTGTGAGTCCTGGGGAAGAAAAGGAGAGGAGGTTACTCCCCCTGACATGACCATCCCAGAGGATTGAGACATGCCCCAGACCTAGAGGGACATGGATCTGCGAGCCCTCTCAGAGGCTGAGATCCACAGGGGAAATCTTCTGCTGCAGGGGCAGCAGCCTTACTGCAGGTGTCCAGCCCACATGCAGCTCAGTGCCAGACAGAGCTGGAGCCACAGGCCCCCTGCATTGTGAGCTGCCATCACAGCTGGCGTGGGGATGGCAAGTGGGACACGTGCATCCGAGAAGAAAATCTGCTTCATCCAGGACCTGTCTGATGAGGTGGACTTCCAGAATCCAGTGGATGAGCTCCACCATCAATGTAGCCAGCTGTCGGCACACATCCGCACCATCGAGGAGTCCTTCATGGCATGTAAAGAGCAGATGTTTGTCCTGGATGAGCTGTGTCAGGAGAAAGCCGAATATGTGTGCTGGCTCTCCCAGGAGAAGATGGAGAAGAAGAGAGAGCTGCAGGAACTGCTGTGGGTCCTCGCAGGGGAAGGCACGGACAGCGGCTCCAGAAGCAAGCACAGGCTGAGCTCCTGCCCCCACCACCACTGCTTCAGATGCCTCAGGCTCTGGGGTGGGCGAAATGAGGGAGGAGCAGAAAGGTTTTGAAGAATTGTAACTTCAAGTCAGCTTGGAAACTGCCAGAGGAGAGGTCGGGGTTCCAACCCCATAGATGACTCCCCCATGGAGCACATCCTGTGGCAGATGCCTCACATCCAGAGCCGCCTACAGCTTGAGGTCTCAGGCAAGGAGCACTCCTTCCCTTTCTTCTGTAGACTGATGTGGATGATAACTCTCTATGTGACATGCTGACTCCCAAAAGCCTCGGCAGCCACCAGAATTAGGTGGCAGGTGGCCTTCTCTCAGGCCTCCATCTGCCACAAGATGGGGGTAAACTATGGGCCAGGTAAGGCAGAGGCTGCCAGGAAGCGGTCCAAATTCAAGGGACATCTAATGGCCCATTGGTGGCCAGAGAAGAGGCCCATGTTATGCTTATCACAAAGAATAAATTGTTTTCAAAGGGAAGAAAAGCCTCCAACAAAGATTTGTTCTTCCAGTCCTGGGGCTTGAGCTCAGGGCCTAGCCACTGTCCCTGATCTCTTTTGGACAAGGCTGGCACTCTACCAGTTGAACCCCACCTCCCCTTCCAGCTTTTTCTATATGGAATTGAACTCAGGGTGTCAGTCATGCTAGGCGACCATCTAGCAGTGAGCCACATTCTCAGTTAGGATAATTCCTCCCCCCCGCCCCCGCTCCCAAACCCATATGGCCATTCCTCAGATAAATAGGAAGTAGGGGCTAGGATGAATATGAAGCACAGTCTGGTTCACACAGAAATACTACCCTGCCCCCTCTTGGACACACTTAGTTGAAGTTTCTCTTCTACCATTGAGAGATGAGAGAGGGACGGGGGAGTCTCGAGAGAGGAGTACCAAGAACAGTGGCCCCCTGACACCACAGCCTACCTCACACAAGTGATCCTCTAGATTCCAAACTTAACTGACTCAATGTGGATTCTACACTTTCTCATCACCTCTTCAATGCTCAGGATGAATAAATGTAGGTCCTGGCCTCAGCCCACACACAGGGTAGAAGCTCCTAGTCCCAGACCAACTTTCATCTCTGACTGCTCTGAGTTAGGCCAGACTCACACTCACCATAATGTTGGTGGCCATGACCTCATGTATGGATTCCAAGAAGATGCTCTGTAGCAAAGAGCAGAAGCAACAGAGCGAGCAGGGCAGAAGGATGTGGTGGGGATGATTGCTCTGAGATCTTCCTCCTTGGAGCCCTCCTGTCAAGCCAGAGTCATGCTAACCAAAGCATGGCCAAGGCCAGAGTGTGAGATGAGATAGAGTAACACAGGACTAAAGGAGGTACTGCTTTGTCTTGGAGCACTTGAAAATTCCAATTATATTTGACCCCTATCAATCCCAAAGCCAACATGCAATGCCTCTCCTTGTTGTTGTTGGTTGTGAGCACTGTCCCTGAGCTATTTTTCTCAAGGCTGGAACTCTGCCAATTGAGCCACAGCGACACTTCTTTTTTTCTGATAATTCATCGAGGATAAGAGTCTCACACACCTTCCTGTCCAGGCTCGCTTGGCACCATAATCCTCCAGATCTCAGCTTCCTGAGTATCTAGGATGACAGGTATGAGCCACGAGTGCCCAGCATGTGATGCCTTTTGAAGGAATCTTGGCGAGTCTGTATAAGGAGCCCCAAAGGGCCTGGATAGACCACAACACAATCAAGTAGCTGGGATGGGGAAGGCTGATCTTCTAGCCATACTGTTTCCCAAAATTAAAGATGCCAGGTGGTTTTGTATGCATCCAACACCTAGGTCAACCCCCGTGAGGCTTAGTGGGGAAAACGTGGAGAATACCCAAAGATTGCACTGTAGAAATCTCTGATTTTGCATGCATGTGGTGTGTGTGTGTGTGTGTGTGTGTGTGTGTGTGTGTGTGTGTGTGTGAGTGTGAACTCAGGGCCTAGGCTCTATCCCTGAGTTTTCTTGCTCAATCTAGTGTTCTGCCACTTGAGCCACAACCCCACTTGATTTTGATGGTTAATTTTATATAAGAGTCTCAAGGATTTTCCTGTCCAGGATGGCTTCATAGCATGACGGGGGCCCCAGGGCAGTAAGAGTAAACATAACTCACAGGTACAATCCCTATGGTGGGTGACTCCTGCCTCCTCGTGGCCAGACGCGGGACATGCAGCCCCGTGTCATCGTCCTCTAGAATTCAATTGGGGGAAGTGACCAGGGCCAAGCTGACTTTTGCTCACCCTGAGTGCTGATGCCAGAGCAGGTATGTTCCACCCTAGGCCAAGAGAGCTCCAGGAGGCCCGGCTCCCAGAGGCACAAGGAAGGGAGAGGTCAGATCCAGGCTGAGCTAAGAGCCTTTTCTCACGGATACCCCAAGTTGGCCTTCCTAATCACCGTAAGAACTGTCAAAGAATAAACAAAAAAATATTGTAGCTGTGCCTACAAGTGCTAGAGCTCTAGCATTGAACCAAAGGGCTCAGGGACAGGACCCCCAAGCTTTTAGTTCAAGACCCTCAGCTGACCCTCCCCCAGTTTAGCTCAATATGAACTAGTAGGATTTGTCAAGTGTTTCTGAAGAATGGTGATACTGAAGAAAGCATCCTAATTCTAATGAAAGCTGAACTTGTGACATACAGCTATGTGCTGAGTCCTTCACAGGGTCTGTTTGCTGGGTCCTTCCGACATGGGGGTTTTGTGTGAGTCCTCAAAAAGTCCTGTTTGCTGAGTCATCCCAAAGTGTGCTATGTGCTGAATCCCTGAGAAGAGTGGGCCCTGGTGGTTTTTTCAAAGGGTGCTGTGCGCTGTGTCCATTACACAGCTACTGTATGCTGAGTCCTTCAAAAGATGCAGTGTACTAATTCATCCCAAAGGGTACTGCTGTGTGCTGAGCCCTTGAGAAGTGATGGATAAGGTGAATTTTTCAAGTGCTCTGTGCCGAGTCCTTTACACAGGGTGCTCTGTACTGTCCTTCAAATGGTGCTATGTGCTGAGTCCTTCCACCCGGTAGTATGTGCTGAGTCCTTCAAAATTGTGCTATGTGCTGAGTTTTTTGAAGGGTGCTGTGTACTATTTTACACAGTGTGCTACATACTCAGCCCTTCAAAGGGGGTTGTGTGTGATCTCAACACAGGGTGCTATGCACTGAGTCCCTGGGAAAGAATGGTAGCGTTGAGTTTTTCAAAGCATGCCATGCACTTAGTCCATTACCTTGTGGGCTATGGACTCCCTCCTTCAAAGGATGCTGTTTGCTGAGTACTCTACACAGGGTACTTACTATATGCTAAGTCCTTCAAAGGGAGCTGTGTGCTGAGTCCTTTACACAGGGTGCTTTGTGCTGTTTTTTAAAGTGTACTGTGTGCTGACTCATCTAAAAGGGTACTATGTTCTGAGTCATTGAGAGGTAGTTATCCCCAATAATCACACACATGCAAACACACACAAACAAACATACACACACAAACATAACCACTAACAAACATGCATACACAAACATACACACAAGGGTCACCGTGCACCACCTTTTTGGTGTGTGGATTGGAGGGGCATGGAAGAGAGTCTCCTCCAGCCGTGGGGCTAAGGGGAGATTTGATACCCTGGGCAGGTACTGGGGTTGAGAAGGAGTGATGAGCTGAGGAGAGGCTATAATTTCCATGGCCTGGAAGCCTTTGGTCCCAGTCAGGGCTTGGCTTGCAGCCAGGGGTGAGGGCCAGGCCCGAGGGGAAGAGGGGGAGGGGGCACGAGGAGGAGGGAGCCGGGCCCAAGGCACACTCCCATGGCAGCAGTGGCCAAGGGCATGGCTCAAGGTAGGGCAACAGGGTGGGTGAAAGACCCCAGACTCCTGGGATATTTTCTTCAACAGGAGGGCGCTCCAGAAACCAAGACTCCAAACCAGTAGATGCAATAAGCAAGAAGAGTTTATTCAGCATTTGCGCAAACGGTCTCTCTGCCTCGGCACAGGAGAGAGCTCGGAGAAGCAGTTACAGGCATCTGGGCTCCAAGACTCTTTACTCAATTCCTTATTTCCAGAAGGGAGGGAGGTTTGTGCTAGGGCGAGCAAGTTTACAAAAGCAAAATCAGCAGTGAGCAATTGTAAAATATATCTCTAATTTTTAATCTTTCATTCCCTCCTTTTTCTTTGGGCTAACTTTAATCTTAAAATTTAGGGTGTCTCTATATTATCTTGTGGGGTGTCAGTTGTTCTCAATGCTTGATATTTGGATCTCAGAACTAATAAATGGACTGCGCTGATCTTTTTCTTTTACAAAAGACACCAGTCAGTTGAGTATACAAGGTCCGATTGTAACAAAATTAACAGTACCAGGGCCACTTACATTTTTTTCCCACCAGTCCTGACTCCGTGTATCACAGTTAACTTAATTTTATAGTAGCTTTACTTGTAATCTCCAATTTTAAGACATACTCATACCATCTGCTACGTACTTAAACTTTCTGAGGTTTGTCTTAAAGACAATTCTTACTTTTCAAATTTCCCCAATTCCTTTTCCAACGCTTTCTTTTCTACCCTCTTTTTTTAAAATTCCTTGAGCATCTTTGTGGCTGGAGTTTAAAACTGCCCAATTTTCCTTTGGCTTGTGGAACCTTTATCTTAGAACAGCCTTAAGGCACCACTGTGATGCAGAAGCTTGCTAGATTTTAAGGCTAAGAGTATTACCTCCATTGATAGCACACTCAGGTTATTACCATACCAGAGCCAAACTAGGCTGTGACCATGGAGAGGATTTCTAGTCACTATGCACTGAAGTACCTAAGGCAAGCAAGCCAGCGATATCCTTGTCCCCAATATCCACTGTGGGAAGAGAGGGTTTCTGGATATCACCCAAAAGAATGTCCCACAAGATCTTAGATTTAGCAGCAGTCAACCAGGAAGCAGACTCAGGTGATGGAATCAGGCAGGAGTTCCTCCAGGTGGCTTTCAGGCCGTAGTTGAATGCAGCAGCAGCAGCAGCAGCAGCAGCAGCAGGGTTTCTCAGTGGCTCCAAGGGACTGTCACACCTCATGCTGGGCTGTAAATTCCTACACAGACTGGTTAAGGATACATTGCATAGGCTTGGCAGGCTTTGATCCTGCTGGTTTTTAAGATCTTTAAACAATAGCCCAGGACAATTTACCAAAATCACAACTTTTTACTAACCAGATATTTTGTAAATAGACACAGAAGGCTCAGAAGGCTTAGTCTTGTAGCCATCTCTGACAGATGCAGTCTCCACACCTTGAACACCTACAACAGTTAACACTATTCTTTATGACTTTTTTTTAAAATTATTTTATCTATTTTGCCTCATTTCTCCAAAACTGACTCTGGACCCTTGATCTTAAATTGGGGGTAGAAGGGCGAAAGTCCACCTTCTGTAACTTTTTCAGGCTGACTTCAGGGACGTTAATCCTACCTAGCCAGGAACCTATAACCTTAGCCTATTTTACAAAGAGGCCATCAGGGTTAGATGTCATTAAGAACAATATTTAACTTTTGACAACTGCACTCTCCGGCTACAGCAGTATAGCTTGTTTTTCACACTGGTTTGCAAAAGCATCTTCCTAGATGGCTTAGGAATGTGATCTCTAATGATCTCAACAATGCCTGAGACAGATATCAATAGAAACACATTCTCTGTATTTTTCCTGAGCAGGTGAAATTCATGTAACTAGTGTCAGCTCAATTAGAGCTGCCAATTAGAGCTTTTGGCACATAAAGGGGTTGAGATTTAAACTATTCCCCACGTTTTATAACATTAGCTTTTTACTATCACAGAGGACTGGCAAGTTCCTGTCCCTCACAAGGTAGATAGTCATGGACATTAGGCATGCTTACAAACTCTTTTTATGACCTCCCGGCTCTGATCAGTTTTGAAGGGCCATACACAAATGACTCTAGGATCTGACATTTCTGCCATCCAAGCAGTGGCTTACTGCCTCTGGATGCTCCTCCATTGCTTTTGTCCCAGGAGTGTCTTCTTCACATTGGGATAAATGCCTCATTGGCATTTCCCTTTAGCTGGTTGCTGGACTTGAACTCGGGGCCTGAGCACTGTCCCTCAGCTCTATAGCTCAAGGCTAGCACTCTGCCACTTTGAGTCCCAGACTCGGGGCTTGAATGCTGTCCCCTAACTCTTCAGTCCAGGGCTAGTACTCTGCCACTGTGAGTCTCGAGCTTGGGGCTTGAGTACTGTCCCCTGACTCTTTAGTCCAGGGCTAGTACCCTGCTGGCTGAATAGAGGTGACAGTCTCACAGGGACCTTTTTGTGCCCGGGCTGGCTTTGAACCAGTTCCAGATCAATGAATCTTATAAAAGGCCATTTTACTCCAATTAAAAGCAACAAGGTGGTCAAAATAGAAGTAGCTTTTAAGCATGCTCTTACCTGAAACTTATTAAAGTTACATCTGACAAACTTGTAAGAATCCTCTGTGCTTTGCTCTGGGCTTGCTGGAAACTTAAGAAACAAGCTATAAGAGCAAACTGGAATAGCAATTATTTTGGTAATCCTAATTTTTCCTCTGTGCACATTGAAGCCAATGTTAAAAACAACTTTACTTTTAAATTTTATATCCAAAAATCCATTCCCTATTTTTTTAGTCTCCTATTAATCTTTTTTTTAATATTGTATACTTTAGTTTTTATTTTCATTTTGAAAAGATCCCTTGAAATCTTGAGGCCAAGTGTCACTCATTGCCTCTTGACTGCTTGTTTTAAAACAGACACACAAATAACAATCATCATAACTGAATCAAAAAGCTAGACTTAGCATCTTTATGACTTTTAAAAACATCTTAATTGTAAAACATTAAAAAAAGTCACATTATACAAATAACCTTTTAACTCTCTTTTTAAGGCCTTTCTAATTTTAATGTTAACACATCCAAGGGGACGTTTTAGCAATACTAATCAGATCATCAAATCACTCATTTTAACCATCATGTTTTCAGTGTCTGTCTGCAAGGAAAAGAGAGAACAAAGATGGGCCACTCAGCCCCTTCTATGGAATGGGCACACACCCAATCCGACTCTAGGGTTAGATTGCGGCGAACGCCTTCTCGGCCAGCGAGGAAGAACGACCACCACACCAGGAGTCTTCTCAGATCACACTTTATTGGAGAGCCTTTGCTTTGATGGGAGAGCTTGAGCGAGAGACCCCGTACAGGAAAATGTGGCCGCTTATATAGGGAATAGGAACACGGGTCGTTCTATCATTGGTCGTCTGCCTCCCACCGTCACCAGGTGCCACGGGATTGGCTGAGGACTCTACGTGGCTTGCACATGCGCAAAGCCCGGGACCCACAGTCCCACCAAGCATTGCCTAATATGGAGTTGTTTACCTCCAAGCTGCAAGGAAGTGGACGCCATCCTGTAATGGCGTTCGCCCCGGCTCCCCGCATTAGATGAACTGCATTTGTGCCAGCTTGCCCTCTTTCACCATGCGTGGATTCCTCCTAGGGCCTGTCCCACCATGCATGACCAGCTGAACAGCACTTCGACTTGTTCACCCCTTACCCCTAAAGATAGGTCTTCTTTTGGCTTCTAAGTTTTTCTCCATCTCTTCTCTTGGTTTTTGAATGAAATACACAGTTTTAAGCAAAACAGGTACTGTCTTTGACAGTGTTAAACTAACCTTTACATTTAAATTTCTAATATTTATCCCCAAATTTTAGCCAAGGGAACTAAATCCCAAACTGCCAATGCATTTTTGCTAAGCCAGATAACTTGATTACAGTATAAACAGTCTTATGCATTTTAAAATACCAGATTTTGTAATTTGCAAGTTAAAGAATCTTTAAAAAGCCATTTAAAACAATGTGAAGATTCTTTAAAATTTTTGGTAATGTCCAAACCTCATAACCTTTTGAATTTTTAAATTAAAACTCACCCAATTGTTACAGCATGCTGACAATTCTTATCTTTGAACACGTTCACAGACACACACAAAACACTCACACAGATCTTAAAGCACGCAAAAATCAAAATCAGTCGTACGTACACCTTCTAAAGTTTTTAAACAAAAATTTAAGATAGTGTTTTTTTTAAACTAGGTACCTATGTTGGGCTTTATTTTCCCAGAGCTTGCTTATCTAGCAAGGCAAATCACTAATTAGTCTTTTGAATCCCTTCTGTTGGAGGAGGGCTGGGGGAGGGGGTCACCTAAAACTAAACTGGCCAGAATTTTTTTAATCCAATTTTAGACAAGAGCACTTTACAAATTGTTACATTGTCAGGACTAGCTGAAAAAGTCCAAACCAGGCACACAGCCTTTTACACCCTCCCTGCTGGCAGCCTGCACAAGGAGAAAATGCAGCCTGAGGCTTGAAGGGAACCAAACTAGCCCAGTAACCTTCCATGCCTCACAGGGAGGGTGGGCATAGCAGGTCTGTGACTGAACACAGCTGGAACTTTTATTCCCCCAGACATGTTAAAATAAATAAATAACAAAAACACAGATAAACACAAAAACCAAGGATCCACATTTAAACTGGTACCAATTCTAAAACAGAACTAGACAAGAACTGAAGGCTGAGTTGGGGACTAATGGGCCCCAGTTTATCCCTACCGGAACTCTGTTCTGCTCCCACTCAGCAAGCTGAATCCAGAGTCTGCTGAGTGAGCCTGCCACACTCACCCAGAACTTCCCTACCCCAGAAAACATAAAACAAACACACCAAAGTAAACAAGACAGACAAGTGGCCACAAAGACAAAATCAGGTCTCAGTGAATGGGACGACATCTCACCACCATTCACTTAGCAGGGGACTCAACACCCCTACTCACCTCCGGAGGATTTTTTTCTTTTCTTTCTTTCTTTCTTTTTTTTTAGATTCCTGCAAGCGTTGACCCAGGGGCCTTCCAAGGTGGAGGAGAATTGCCAGTCATCTTGGGGCAAGGGAAAGAAGTCCCCAGCAGCCGTCCCCTCAGACTGACAGGTTCTCCCCCATGCTCAGACCCCCCAAGCCAAGGCCCGAGGCTGAGATCTAACTGGGGCCACTCGCAGGTGGTCAGTGGCAATTTCATAATTGACAAACAAGCAAGTTCCTAAAACCTGACAATCTGGGATTGGGCTATAACTTCCTTCCAGTGAACTAAAGTCAGACTTAAGGGGATTGTTAGTTGCTGCCCCATCCCTTTAAGGACAACAAAACAGACAACAGAGACAATTAACACCAAACAGAAACAGAGGAAACCAGACAGGTGCTGCGCGGCAGTCGAACGACTGCAAACAGAGAAAGCAACTTCAGATGGGAGTGGCCCACCACGGCTAAACTCCCTGGGAAGGAGAGAGATTCCACGTTCCCCCCTTCCTCCAGTTCACGGGAAGGAGAGAGACTCCACGTCCCCTCCTTCTACACGGGAAGGAGAGAGACTCCACATTCCCTCCTCCCCCCCAAACCTCAAGGGCACATAGGCCCGAGCAAACCTCAAGGGCCCGTAGGCCCAAGCAAACCTCAAGGGCCTGTAGGCCCAAGCAAACCTCAAGGGCATGTCTGCCCGAGCCGGGCCAGGGGTTTCAGGGCACGTCTGCCTCCCCCACTGACCTCAATACAGACTCTGTACAGGCACTTTTCTTTGGATCCCAGAGTGCAGAATACAGAACAGAGATAACAAACACAGAAGATACGAAACGTAAAAGCTCTATCTTACCTCCTACCGGTCCTGGAATTTGGGGTCTGGGGGCGCCGGCTTCCTGGCCAATGCACCAAATGAAAGACCCCAGACTCCTGGGATATTTTCTTCAATGGGAGGGCGCCCCAGAAACCAAGACTCCAAACCAGTAGATGCAACAAGCATGAGTTTATTCAGTGTTTGCGCAAACGTCTCTCTGCCTCGGCACAGGAGAGAGCCCGGAGAAGCGTTTACAGGCATTCTTAAAGGCAAAATCCACAAGATTAGCATATAACACCAGATGTCCCCAGGATTGGCCCGTTTAAAAGTCACTATGTACTCCAGCAATCATTTTTACTACGCAGGGAAGTTTAAAACAGTTGGCTCAGGGCAAGTCTAGGGGGAGCGGTCACCCTGGGGGGGGGGGGAGTTTACATAGTTACAGGCTTGTGATTGATTAACATTTGGCCTAGTTTGCTGGACTTGCCAGGTGGTCCTTATCTTGGGCCCTTATCTTGGGTCCTTATCTTGGGTCCCGTTCTTAGGTCCCATTTGACCACTTGGGGAATTTACTTGTTTGTTCTTTATTTATGACCACAGACCTTGTCCAGGGAATCTTTTCTTCAATTCCTTATTTCCAGAAGGGAGGGGGTTTAGTGCTAGGGCGAGCAAGTTTACAAAAGCAAAATCAGCAGTGAGCAATTGTAAAATGTATCTCTAATTTTTAATCTTTCAGTGGGCATGCCTGGCGGAGGCAACACAGCCCAGGAGAGGAGTGGGAGCAGAGAGAGAACAGAGAGAAGAGCGAGTATACACAAGGGCAAGTGGCTTCATCAGCTGGCAGCCTCGCTGATCATATTGCAGGTTCTGGTGGGGAGCACAGAGCACATGGAGCTGGCGCAGCAGGCATATCGCCACGGGCAGCCACGCGGAGGCACGGTGGCCATGGTGGCCCTGAGACTGAGATCCCCGCAAGGGGGGCACAGGAGCGGCTGAGGTGGGGGTGGTGTAGGCTGAAGAAGAGGAGCAGAGGCCACATGCAGTCCTACCATGCGCCCGCAGATGCTCCTCCCCCCTCCCAGCAGCATTGCATTTTAAACATGGCACTTTAGACTCCGACCAGCTGCCTCTCACAGTCGCCCAGAGGAGATGGCACACCCATGGCCGGCTTGCGTCCCTGAATTGGTCGCCACCCCTGGTCCTAAGACTCTGGGCCCATGTGCACCCGGAGCATCCACCTACAGCTTCTCCCATTAGTACACATGTGTGGTGGCTCTGAGGGCCCACATCCTGGAAACACTCCGGCCAACCAATCACTGACCCGGACCTGCACCTCCTGACTCCCCTTTCCTGTCTCCTCCTCGAGTCCACCCTCCCCCACCCCACAGTCTGCCATGGCCTTCTCACAAACGTGCCCCAGGGGTCAGGAGTAGGGGTGTGTGTTGACCTGGGGATCCCACCCCCATCCCTAGTGGCCATGTCCCAGGAAACAGGGAGATGCAGGAATGGGTGAGGAGGGGTGCCACAAAGCACCTGGCCTGGAGCAGTGGGAGCCACACAGCCACACATCTACATCCTTCCTCTCTCTGGTGGGAACCTGGTGGCTTTAATCAGAGGTGGGGAATAGCATCTCCACACCTGCCTTTTTGAGTCTTTTTCTTTTTTCTGGGGGTGGTGGGTGTTGGATGCAGAAGATAGGCCCTCCTTGCTGTGTGAGCCCTTGTCTTCCGTGCTCGGTCACCCTTTCACCTGAAGAGGATCCCAGAAGAGCCCACTAGGTATGTGAGGACACTTGGAGTCATACAGAAGATGAATATCTGAGAGGTATATACCCACTCCGACTCACATACACCCAGCCTGTCTGCCCTACCCCCCATCCCAGCTGTCAACAGTACTCACAGTGTGATCACATTTCCCAGCTCTCCCAGCATCTGCTGGTGCTCCCTTTCCATCTGGTCTCCTCGTCCCCCCCAAGAATCCACCAAGTCACCCAGAAGCATCTAGGCTGGAAGTAGGGAGTCCATCCATGTATGCATCCTTTAAGACCCCATCTGTTTCCCCAACACTGTCCCAAACACAGGTCAGACAACCATCTGCGGCACCATGACCTTCTGCTTGTTTTCACCCCAGGCTCTGAGAAGCCACCTATCTCTGGACACCTTCACCAAGTGTCCTGGCCTAGGGTTTTTGTGAATGGGGAGTCAAGGCTGGTTGTTCCCAAGGGAAAGTGTCTGGCCCTGGAGAAAGGGATAGGCAGGGTTGTTCTGCATTATTAGAGTGGTGCTCCCTTTGGTTGGATCCCCTGTTCTGACCAGGCAACCCCGGTGCTCAAGCTTGTACCTTGTCCAAAAGGAGGAACCAACAAACTCAGGAGAGTCACTGCTCTGAGTCTGTGTGTGTGAGTGTGTGTGTGCATGACAGAGAGAGAAGGAGCATGAGAGAGAGTGAGATGGGGGAGGTAGAGAGACAGTCAGACAGACAGACAGACAGACAGACAGATCATCTTTCTCCTTATACAGCCTGACTGTGCTCAGGTGAGTGATCCATTG
Organism: Dipodomys spectabilis; assembly: GCF_019054845.1. NCBI lineage: Eukaryota > Metazoa > Chordata > Mammalia > Rodentia > Heteromyidae > Dipodomys > Dipodomys spectabilis. The sequence continues at coordinate 825,879 of NW_024871072.1, forward strand.
GCAAATTACAGGTGCTGCATGGACTAATCTTCTGTCACAGTTCTGGATTTGTGTGTGTGTGTGTGTGTGTGTGTGTGTGTGTGTGTGTGTGTGTGTGTGTGTGTGTTTCTGTGTGTGTGTTGGGAGAACAGGGAGATGAGAACAATGAAAATATATTTAAGGCACCATGTCTACAAAGAGCAAAAGCCTTTTATTTGTGTGTGTGTGTGTGTGTGTGTGTGTGTGTGTGTGTGTGTGTGTGTGTGTTTCTGTGTGTGTGTTGGGAGAACAGGGAGATGAGTACAATGAAAATATATTTAAGGCACCATGTCTACAAAGAGCAAAAGCCTTTTATTTGTGTGTATGTGTGTGTGTGTGTTGTTCTTTTTTCATCAATGCCAAGTAAGAGTCTAGCGATAATTTGATTTCTCTTTCACCGTTTCATGGCTCCTTTGGGGAAGGTTTCAGTACACATTCTTTTCCACTTCTTTCTTCTCCCTTTCCTGTAGCCCACAGTAGCTGCTGGGCCTGTATGGGTCTTCCCTAGGAGGCCTGTGTGAACTACAAACCAGAGTGGACACCTGTTCTTCTGTCTTCAGCCCGAAGGCTCATGAGGCAACTGTGACCACAGCCGTACTCTTCCAGCCAGGCAGTCTGCTCTAGTGTGTATAGTTGGAGCTAATTCAAGGGTTGGAAATGTGTCTGCCAAACGTAATTAGGGAACAGATTGGGGGGAGGGGAGAATAAGGCATGGGCTGTGAGTCTAGGAGGGTATGGGAAGTGGTGAATGTTGTGAAATGTTAGATGGTTCACCACGACTGAGACTGAGAGGGAAACTTACCCAGGGCATTGACTGTGTCCATTGGCATCTAGGCAGGGTATTCTAGGCCCCCTCTGGTGGCATGGATTCCCTCCAGGGGCAATGTACTGGTGGACAGTCCTCCTTGGAGTCCTGCAGACTCCAGTCTGTGTCTGGCTTGGGCCATTTCCAGCTGGGCAGTGGTAAGCAAGTGTGCTCCCCCTGCTGGAGCCTGCTTGCTAACTGCCTTGGCAGTTAGCTTGGGCTCTCTGAATGCCACTTTCTTTTTTTTTATTGTGAAAATACTGTACAGAGGGGTTACAATTACATTGGCAAGATAGCGAGTACATTTCTTATCAAGCATTGTAGCCTCCTCCTTTGTTTACCCTTCCCATCCTTTCCCAGCCTCCCCCCGCACCCCCACCTAATCCTCTCCCCCCACCAAAGTTGTAAAGTTCGTTTTCAACATGACCACTTGTACTTCTCATTGTTGCAACGGGTCCACCTATATCCTTTTTTAAACGACTTGTTTTTCCCCTTACCTTCCACAAATTATACCGACATCAAATATAGTGAAAGCAGGGATTATACTGTGAGGGAGGGACATACAAAGCAACAAAGAAATAATCTTATAAATGCTTTAGAAACAAATGCATGAATGAAAAAAAACATTTAAATACATATCTTAGGGTTCATTTTCCTAACATCACCTTATCTGACCTTTTCTGGTTCACTCATATATATACTAGATATTGCAAATAAGGGAAACCAAGGCGATGTCCACTCTCCCCACTTCTCTTCAACCTAGTATTAGAATGCCTAGCTACAGCAATAAGACAAGATGCAGACATAAAGGGGATCCAAATAGGGAAATAAGAAATAAAACTCTCCCTGTTTGCAGATGACATGATCTTGTATTTGATGAATGCCACTTTCTATAACCTGCTGTAGGCTGTCTAGAAGAAAAAGCAGACCACTGAATTTAGAACCCTTCAAGTTTGATTGGGACAACTGAAATGCAATGTTTTCCAGGTTTTTTTCTTGAAGCTGGCAATTTCCACTAACGCCTGGGATGATGGGTCAAATTAGACAGACGATTTCAGCCTCCAAAAAATGACGTTCAAAGCAGCACAGGAAGAGTTCCCAAGCCAGATGGTCTCCTGTAATGAACGTCATGCCTTGACAGACGTTCTTCGGCAGTTGTTGATTCTCCTCCAGCTCTCTCTAGGGTGACCACCACAGCCAAAAATGTCGTGGGGTGCAGAGATTGTGACCTCACCATCCTTAGCCTGCCAGCTGTGAGCAGAGACGATTCCCAGCACCTGCACTGGACTCTGGGAGATTCAGAAACCAGGGATACCTCGAGGAGATTTTCTCTGCAACATGAAACTTGGGGGCCGGATGTGGTAATCCTGACTGGCCCCAGGGGGAGGAGAGGAGGCCCCTTGGGTCAGGCATTCAGCTAACAGCAACCTCATTCACACCTACATGGGAAATTGAGTGCCACAGAGCTGGTCAGCTGCTGGACAGAGATCTTTGAGAAGATAGGCATCCCAGAGGCCCTGGAATATAGTGAGTACATACATGGTGGCTCACATCTTCAGAGCCAAAACAGTTAAGTGTGGTGGAACCAGGAGGGGGTAAGAGGGAGGAGGGAGAACTGTTGGAGAGCTACATCAGGCTTTGTCCCCACTCCCCCACAGAGGATTCTTACCTGGATCAGATGGGACTGTTCTGTAGTATTGTAATAGACAGATGCTCATTTATTTATCCAACAAACCATTACAGTGTGCACCAGGCTCTGGGGGGTCACAGACAATGAAAAGTTCCAGGAGTGGTTCCACAGACCCTGAAGAAACCTTGGATTGATCTGGATGCCAGCGCTTCAAGCCTGTCATCCTATTTAGGAGGCTGAGATGAGAGGATTGAGGCTTTTGGCCCGGGCAGGAAAGCCTGTAAGACTCTTGTCTTCAATTAATGACCAAAAACAAAACGTCAGAAGTGGATGTGTGGCTCAAGCCGTACACTGCTAGCCTTGAATAAAAAGGCTTAGGGACAGCACATATGCTCTCAGTACAAGGCCCAGGACTAACACAAAGAAAGTAGAGAGAGACAGGAGGGAAGGACAAGGAGAAAAAGAGGAAAGAAAGGAAGAAGGGAGAACATGCAAGCCTTGGTTTGGAGTCGCTGGGTCAAGGGAGCCAACTATTCACAATCTCTGTGGGGACAGTTTCAGAACTGTAGGACCAAGCCACTGACCCCTCAGCACCTTCATGCCATCCAGGATCTGTGTGGTCACCGACTACAGAGGGAACCAGCCTCGGGTAGAACCTAGGGCTCAGAGTGGGTCACCAGGTTTCAATTATGCCCAGCCTCATCGAGTTTATTTTCTGGTCAGATAAGAAGAAAGTTTCCAAGGGCTAGGGTGGTGAGAGTTTCAACGTGGGGGGGGGGGGGCAAGGGATAAGCAGGAATTTCAAGAGGGAGGATGGACCCAGGTCAGGTGTGTCAGGAAATTGGAGCCATGACCTCACCTGACAACATAGACTACCAGCATTTGATCCAGACACGCTTCTATTAATGTCCTGGCACCTTGGTCTCATCATTGACAACCTGGCTGTCGTTCACTGCAGGATGCCTCTGCAATACATCCTTGGGGACTAGGACTGTCCAGGTCTCAAACTGATGATACCACCCCCGGTGTTCATTCCTCCACCAAAGACTGAGGTAAGCATGCCACTGCCACAGGACAGCCTGGCAATGAGGACAGGAAATGGATCTCTTGACTGGCTCAGTCTTTAGTCTAGATGGCAGATCTGGGATTCAGAGAGGGCAGGCTGAAGGTGGGGCAGAGCTGGGTAGAGGCTGGTGGGAAACCCAGAGGCACTGGGCAATGAGCAGGGCGGTTTCTTTGATCATACTCACAACATAGGAACATTTCTGGGATAGAGCAGCCCTTTTCACCTCCCCAAGAGAGATCTAGATCTCCCCAGTCTCCATCCCTTGACCAGGAATCCATTTAGTTCCCATATCATGTGGTTGGATAACTAGACCTTACCTCACTGCCAAGTGTTCAGTCAGGACAGTGAGAGATCCTGAGTCTTTGATAAGGTCAGGGGATCTTCAGTATGAGATTGTACTTGAATGTCCCAACTTGGTGCATGGTCAGTCCCATCTAAGTTTGCCATGATGTAGGACATAGAATCTAGAGAATCAGAGCTGGATGGGGTCTGTTCTGGGAGTCCTAAGTATTATGTGTTAACTTTGAGCTCCCATATGACAACCTGCTTCCCTTTCTTGGTTGGGTCTATGCTAGAAAAAGCTTGAAACTAGGGCATGGATCTTATCTTTTATGCTCCAAGATAGCACTCTACCATTTGAATCACAGCTCCACTTCCAGCGTTTTGGGGTGTTTAATTGGAGATAAAGAGTTCTCAAGGGCTTTGCTGCTAAGTGGCATCCAACTGCAGTCCTCAGATTTCAGTCTCCTGAGGGGAGAGGATGACTGGAATGGAAAAGTTTGTTTGGCTGGGAGCCAGTAGCTCATGGCTTTTATCCTAGGTACTCAGGAGGTGAGATCTGAGGATCATGGGTCAAAGCCAGCCTGGTTATGAAAGACCTTGAGACTCTTATCTCGGAGGAATTGCCAGAAAACCAGAAGCAATTCTGTGGCTCAAGCAATTGAGTGCTTGATTAAACTAAAGAGCTCAGGGCAAGCACCAAACCCAGAGTTCAAGCCCCTTAACCAAAAACAACAAAAAAAAGAGGTGATTAAGTTTTCCGCATAGCAGTGTGTATGGTAGGAAATGCCATACTGGTCTATGAGTCATTCCAGATATGTGAGAGGCTCAATGTTTTGTCTACCGTGGGTTTGATGTCGGTACTGCCACCTTCTCAGGGGTGGGATGTGATCCTAATTGAGGGAGTTCATGTTTCTGTTCTCAGGGACTGCTGAATCCTTGGGCTATCCGTGTGTGTGTGTGTGTGTGTGTGTGTGTGTGTGTGTGTGTGTGTGTGTGCCTGTGTCTTTATCTGTGTGTGTTTGGAGGTAGAAGAACTGGGCCTTGAACTCAAGGCCTAAATGCTGTCCCTGAGATATCTTGCTCAAACTAGAGCTCTGACACTTGAGCCACAGCTCCACCTGTGGTTATTTGGTGGTAGATAGGAGCCTCACAAACTTTCCTGAGTGGCTGGCTTTGAACAGTGATCCTCAGATTTCAACCTCCTGAATAACTAGGATGACAGACAGGAGCCACGCATGATGACACTGTGTGTGTGTGTGTGTGTGTGTGTGTGTGTGTGTGTGTGTGTGAGAGAGAGAGAGAGAGAGAGAGAGAGAGAGAGAGAGAGAGAGAGAGAGAGAGAGAGAGAGAGAGAATCTTTCTCCTTGTACAGTCTGACTGTCCTCAGGTGAGTGATGAGTTGGCAAATTGTAGGTGCTACATGGAAGAGTCATCTGTCACCATTCTGGAGGAGTGTGTGTGTGTGTGTGTGTGTGTGTGTGTGTGTGTGTGTGTGTGTGTGTGTGTGTGTGTGTGTGTTGGGAGAGCAGGGAGATGAGAACAATGAAAATATATATAAGTCACCATGTCTAAAAACAGCAAAAGCATTTTATTTCTCTGTGTGTGTGTGTGTGCATTTGTTGTTGTTTTTCTTCATCAATACCAAGTACAAGCCCAGCCACAATTTTTGTCTTCTCCTTCACAGTTCCATGGCTCCTTTATGGAAGATTTCAGTAGACATTACTTTCCTCCCCGTTCCACCTCTCTCTTCGCCCTTTCCTGTAGCCCACAGTAGCTGCTGAGCCTGAGTGGGCCTCCCCTAGAAGAACTGTGTGAACCCTGGACTTGAGTTGAAGCCTGTCCTTCTATCCCCTGCCAGAAGTTTGGTGAGGCAAATGAGATCACAGCCACATTCTTCCAGCCAGACACTCTGCTCTTGTGTGTTTAGTTGGAGGTAATTCAAGGGTTGCGAATGTGTTTGCCCAACATAATTAGGGAACGAGATGAGGGAAATGATAAGGCAGGGGCTGTGAGGCAATGAGGTTTTGGGGACTGGTGTATGGTGTGACATGGCAGATGGTTCACCATGACAGTGGATGAGGGGAACCATATCCATGGCATTAGCGGTCTCTGTGGGCATCCTGGCACAGGGATGCAGGCCCTCACTGGTGGTGAGGATACCCTCCTGGGGTAGTGCCAGTGTCAGTTCTCCCTGGAGTCCTGCAGAATCCAATCTGTGTTCCCGCCTGAGCTGTTTCCAGCTGGGCAGTGGTAGGCAAGTCCATTCCCTCTTCTGGAGCCCGCTCGGTATCAAGAGGTGGCAGTTACCTAGGGCTTGCTGAATGCCAGTTTCTGTAAACTGCTATAGGCTGTGTGGAAGGAAAAGGGGACCACTGACTTTGGAAACCTTTAAGTTTGATTAGGACAAATTAAATACCACATTTTCCAGGTTTTTTAAAATTTAAGCTGGCAATTTCCACTAATGCCTGGGATTATGGATCAAAGTAGATGGATGATTTCAGCCATCAAACAATGATGTTCAAAGCGGCACAGGCAGAGTTCCCAAGCCAGATTGTCTCCTGCTTTGAACGTTGTGCCTTGACTGCCTTTCCCTGGCAGCTGTTGCATCTCTCTAGGGTGATGACCCCACTCGAGGACATTGTGGGGAGCCATGATTGTGACCTCCCATCCCCAGCATGCCAGCATTAAGCAGAGATGATTCCCAGCACCTGTACTGGACTCTGGGAGATTCAGAGAACCCAGGCTGCCTCAAGAATCCTTCCTCTGCAACATGAAATTTAGGGTCCAGATGTGGTGGACGATCCCGGCTGGCCCCAGAGGGAGGACAGGAGTCCCCTTGAGCCAGGCATTCAGCTCACAGCAAACTCATTCACACCTCCATGGGGAATTGAGTGCCACAGAGCTGGTCAAATGCTGGACAGAGATCTTTGAGAAGATAGGCATCCCAGAGGCCCTGGAATGTAGCTAGTACATAGTGGCTAACACTCTCAGAGCCAAAACAGTTAAGTGTTGTGGCACCAGGAGTGGGTAAGAGGGAGGAGGGAGAACTGTTGGAGAGCTACATCAGGCTTTGTCCCCACTCCCCCACAGAGGATTCTTACCTGGATCAGATGGGAATTTTCTGTAGTATTGTCATAGACAGATGGTCATTTATTTAACCAACAAACCAATACAGTGTGCACCAGGCTCTTGGGGGTCATAGACAACGAAAAGTTCCAGGACTGGTTCCACAGCCCATGAAGAAACCTTGGATTGATCTGGATGCCAGTGCTTCAAGCCTGTCATCCTAGTTACTTAGGAGGCTGAGATGAGAGGATTGAGGCTTTTGGCCCGGGCAGGAAAGCCTGTAAGACTCTTGCCTTCAATTAACGACCAAAAAAAAAAAAAAAAAAAACCACCTGAAGTGGATGTGTGGCTCAAGACATAGACTGCTAGCCTTGAGTGAAAAGGCTTAGGGACAGCACCTAGGTGCCTAGTACAAGGCCCAGAACTGACACAAAGAAAGTAAAGTGAGAGAGGAGAGAAGGACAGAGGGAGAAAAAGAGGAAGGAAGTAAAACGGGAGAACATGCAAGCCTTGGTTTGGACTCCCTGGATAAAGGGAGTCAATTATTCACAATCTCTGTGAGGACAGTTTCAGAGCCTAAAGGGAGTGTGTAAGACCAAGCCACTGACCCCTCAGAAACTTCATGCCATCCAGGAGCTGTGTGGTCACCAACTACAGAGGGAACCAGCCTCGGGTAGATCCTAAGGCTCAGAGTGGGTTACCAGGTTTCAATTATGTCCAGCCTCATCGAGTTTATTTTCTGATCAGATAAGAAGAAAGTTTCCAAGGGATAGGGAGGTATTGGAGTGAGAGAGTTTCAAGGGGGGGGGGGGTCAAAGTATAAGTAGGAATCTGAAGAGGGAGAATGACCCTAGGTCACGTGTGTCAAGATATTTGAGACATGACCTCGCCTGACAACATAGACTAACAGCCTTTGATCCAGCCACACTGCAAATATAAGTCCTGGTGCCTTGGATTCATAATTGACAACCTGGCTGAGGTTCACTGCACAAATCCTGTGCAGTACTTCCTTGGGGTCTAGGACTTTCCAGGGCTCAGTCTGACAATACCACTCCTGGTGTTCATTCCTTCTCCAAAGACTGAGGTAAGCATGTCACTCCCAAAGGACAGCCTGGGAATGAGGGCAGGAAGTGTGTCTCTTGGCTGGCTCACTCTTTAGTATACGTGGCAGATCTGGGATTCAGAGAGGGCAGGCTGAAGGTGGGGGAGAGCTGGGTAGAGGCTGGTGGGAAAATCAGGGGCACTGTGGTCTGAGAATGGTTGTTTCTCTGATAATACTCACAACATAGGAAAATTTCTGGGATAGAGCAGCCCTTTTCACCTCCCCAAGAGGGACCTAGATCCCCCCAGTCTCAGTCCCTTGACCAGGAATCCCTTTGGTTCCCATATGATGTGGTTGGATAACTAGACCTTACCTCAGTGGCCAGTGTTCAGGCAGGACAGCGAGAGATCCTGAGTCTTTGATAAGGTCAGGGGATCTTCAGTATGAGATTGTACTTGAATGTCCCAACTTGGTGCATGTTCAGTCCCATCTAAGTCTGCCATGATGTAGGACATAGAATCTAGAGAATCAGAGCTGGATGGGGTCTGTTCTGGGAGTCCTGAATATTATGTGTTAGCTTTGAGATCCCGTGTGCCCACTTGCTTCCGTTTTGTGGGTGGGTCTATGCTAGAAAAACCTTGAAACTAGGGCGTGGATCTTGTCTTTTATGCTCCAAGATACCACACTACCATTTGAATCACAGCTCCACTTCCAGCTTTTTGGGGTGTTTAATTGGAAATAAAGACTTCTCACGGGCTTTGCTGCTAAGGGGCATCCAACTGCAGTCCTCAGATTTCAGTCTCCTGAGGGGAGAGGATGACAGGAATTGAAAAGTTTGTTTGGCTGGGAGCCAGTAGCTCATGGCATTTATCCTAGGTACTCAGGAGGTGAGATCTGAGGATCACGGGTCAAAGCTAGCCTGGTCAGGAAAGACCCTGTGTCTCTTACCTAAATGTAATGGCCAGAAAACCAGAAGCTGTGCTGTGGCTCAAGCAATTGAGTGCTTGCCTTAAGCTGAAAAGCTCAGCGACAGCACCCAGGCCCAGAGTTCAAGCCCCACAACATAAAAAAGAAAGAAAGTAAGACATCTTTGCCTGCAAATGATGGTGGAGGTGTGGGGGTGTGGGGAGGGTGCTGTGTTTGGGAGACCAAGTGCTGGCCTCACTGTACAGATATTTGTAAGAACTCCCCAAATTTGCTCCAGTTTGAAGCCACAGCTTCAAGAGGACGTGTCCTGTGACAAGCAGGGAGTGGGTGAAGGGGTGCAGGTGTGAGATTGTTGTGTCTTCATTTTCTCCATTGAAGGATAGATTTGGATCCTGGGTATCAAAATCTGAAGTGAAGGTTTGCAAAAAGTTTGTGGCCTGACGACATCGGTTTCCTCTGTGTATATGAAGGTGGCTGAAGCAGGAAGCCACGCGTGGCTCACAACTCTCATCCTAGGTACTCAGAAGGCTGAGATGTGAGAACCTTGGTTACAAGTCAGCTTATGCAGAATAGTTTGTGAGACTTGATGATAGACCACTAGAGAACAGGAAGTGTTGCTTTGGCTCAAGTGGGAGAGTGATCAACTTCACCTGAATTGCTGAGGGACAGCACATTGGCCCAGAGTTCAAACCCCTTGACCAACAACAAAAAAAGAGGTGACTAAGTTTTCCACGTAGCAGTGTGTATGATAGGAAATGCCATGATGGTCTATGAGACATTCCAGATATGTGTGAGGCTCAATGGTTTGTCTACCGTGGGTCTGATGTCAGTACTGCCACCTTCCAGGGCATGGAATCTGATCCTAATTGAGGGAGTTCATGTTTCTGTTCTCAGGGACTGCTAAATCCTTGGGCTATCCTTTGTGTGTGTGTGTGTGTGTGTGTGTGTGTGTGTGTGTGTGTGTGTGTGTGTGTGTATGTGTGTGTGTGTTTGTGACTGTCAGACTGTCTGTGTCTGTGTCTGTGTGTGTTTGGAGGTAGAAGAACTGGGCCTTGAATTCAAGGCCTAGGTGCTGTCCCTGAGATATCTTGCTCAAAGCTAGAGCTCTAACACTTGAGCCATAGCTCCACCTGTGCCTATTTGGTGGTTCAGTGTAGATAGCAGCCTCACAAACTTTCCTGAGTGGCTGGCTTTGAACAGTGATCCTCAGACCTCAGCCTCCTGAATAACTAGGATGACAGACAGGAGCCACCCATGATGGCTCTATGTGTGTGTGTGTGTGTATGTGTGTGTGTGTGTGTGTGTGTGTGTGTGTAGAAGTTGGTTGTTACAAGGAGTGCTGGACCCTTTGCTAACTTCTAACTGCTGTCTTGGGGGGTGCATGGACTTTGTGGCTGAGGTCTGGGGGCTTGGAAGTGTGAGACGTTTGAAGGGGACTCAGCACCTTTAAATTATAAGAGCAAGGGATCTTTGTATACCCGGAACTGTCTACTAACTTGGACCTGGTTGGTGGCAGAGGGAGCACGGGAGGACCTGGGGGTGGGGCCCATAGGGGTTGGCTCCGCAGGGGACAGAGAGTGTGGTCAGCTCTTATTAAGATTGTGAGCCCTGTTAGTATGGACCTTATTGGCATGGGTCAGACTCTGGGTCATCTCATCATGACGTCTGATGGGCAAGGCCAACCCTACTTTAAATCTTGACCAGTGATCTTCAGATCTCAGCCTCCTGAGTAGGTAGGGCTATAGGCATGAGCCTCTGGCACCGGGCCTCAGATTCTTTTTGGTATATGAGGATTTGAAATGAAGAGCTTAGGCTTTCCAATCAGGTTTTCTTCCATGGGAGCCAAGCCTTTCTGTCTTGGGCATCTCTGAGATAGAGACTCCATATATGCTCAGGCTTGGCTGGATCATGGTCCTCCTGTGACAGGCAGGTTTGACCATTCCTGGTCCTCTGTAGTTGGGATGGTAGATATGTAGCGCCATACTCAGTCATTGGTTTAGATTACTGTCCAAAACTCTTAGTCCACAGCAGCCGATTTTTGACCACAGTTGAAGCTCAGGGTTCGGCCTGGAACCATTGGTCCTCAGTCTCCTCACAGGACAGTTGTGAGGAAACAAGGGATCAATACAAGGGGAACTCTGAGGCAGAGCCAGGCATAGAGGCAACGATCATCAGATAAGTCTCTTGGCAATTCTGTGAGCATATAACAAGAAGATACCTGGAAAGGACTCAGAAGGGGCCTGTTATTTATAATGCAACAGGTATGGGATTATGAAACACAACATGGCTCTCCTCATCCTTACCCTATCACCATGAGGAAGGGGATCCTTCACTGTTCAGCTTTGCAGCTGGGGAAAACGAGGCACGGAAAAGCTGGGTGACCTACTCATGATCCCCAGGTGACCAGAAGCTTGGCCTGACTTCTCGGCCATGCTCCCTAGGACAATGGGTGCTATTCAGTCCATTTCTTGTGGTGGGAAGTCCACTTATTGTCAGTCATGGGGCTTGAACTCTGTTTACAAGCTGCTCAGATCAAGTTTAGGGCTCAACCAGTTGAGCCATAACACCACTTCTGGTTTTCTGGTGGTTCTTTGGAGATAATCGTCTTACAGACATTCCTGCCTGGGCCAGCTCTGAACCATGATCCTCATATCTCAATGTGTAGTTACCATTGTAGGCCTGTGCCACCGGAAGCCTGCTTAAGTGTAAGTCTCTCTCTCTCTCTCTCTCTCTCTCTCTCTCTCTCTCTCTCTCTCTCTCTCTGTCTCTATCTCAGTAACTTGTTGAATTTGTCGTGGAGGAGTTGGCTCAGTGTCCCCATGTGGCTGGGACCCAATGTGACCCTCTCATTCTGGAGGTAGGCTGTGTGTCAGGGTCATTCTCGCTTGGACTGTGGAACTAGCTGACTTTGGTAAGCCCCTCTGTGCCTGGGGTAGACCGTGATGGTTACTCATTGTCAGTCTGTCCAGTGAGTCCTTCCCCACTACCCTCTGCTAAGACAAGTAAAGGAAAGTGGATGAACAGGCATCTCATTGTCCAACTGCACAGCACTATCCCAAGCCTCTGATCCTCACTGCCACCTATCTGGCCAGACCCTGATTAGAAGAAACTGAATTCACTCTATGTCTACTTCACGTTGCTGCAGTGTGTCGATTTGGGGAATAGAGTCAGTGTGCAGAGGAATGACCCCAGGTCCAGCACCTCTTGGGGGACATTTGTTCTGTGACAGCGCAAAGTCTTTGCTGTGGAAAAGGAGGAAGCCAGCATCAGACTGAGCCAGAACAATGCTCAAAGGTAGGTAGTCTGTTGAAGTATCAAACACATCCAGGTCTGCTTCCCACTCACAACAAGGAGGGTACAATGCAGGTAGCCCAGCACTGGCCCTAGAGAGCTATCAATGGATGGTGGTGGTCAGGTGCCAGTGGCTCTCAACTGTCATCCTGGCTATTCGGGAGGCTGAGTTCTGATGGTCGTAACTCAGAGCCAGCCCAAGCGGGACAGTCTGTGAGATTTTTTTTTTTTGGTCCAGTCATGGGTCCTGAACTCTGGGCCTAGGCACTGTCCCTCAGCTCTTCAGCTCAAGGCTAGCACTCTGCCACTTGAGCCACAGCGACACTTCTGGCTTTTTTCTTTTTCCTTATGTGGTGCTGAGGAATCGAACCCAGGGCCTCAGGCATGCAAGGCAAGCACTCTGCCACTGAGCTACCTTCCCAGCAGCAAGTCTGAGATTCATATCTGCCATAAACAAACTCCCTCCCCCCCTGAAAAATGCCAGTTTTGCTGCTGTGGCTCAAGTGATATAGCCTCAACCTTGAGTAAAAGAAGCCCAGGGATGACACCGAGTCCCTGAATCCAAGACCTGGGACTCACAAAAAATAAAATAAATGAATAGTGGGCACTTGTTATCTTACTACTAAAAAGGATGGATGCATTCTTCTTTCTGGTACTTGTAGCCAAAGGTAAGGGGCTTCCCTTGATGTTTCTCTCAAGCTCTCCTTCTCTCTATTATCACCCTGTCTTCAGTTGCAGGATAGAATTCAGATCATCCCACTTGATGTAACCTTAAGTACCCTCCCCTCCCCACTTTTCTTGGGGTGGGGATCCTGGATGTACTCACCACTGGGTGAAAGAAGCACCAGAGAGTTGGAGGTAGGTATCCCTGAAACTCATACTCTTTCTCTCTCTCTCTCTCTCTCTCTCTCTCTCTCTCTCTCTCTCTCTCTCTCACACACACACACACACACACACACACACACACACACACACTCACTTAGGCCAACTCTGACTGGCGATTTCCAAAGATACTTTATCTCCTTGGATTAACTGACCTAGGAGAGGAACTTGATCCAATATAAATGACTATTTTAAAAAGGGCTTGCTAGTTGACACGAGATAAACAGAAGCTCAAAGGAAAGGTTCTGGAGCCTGTCTGGCTCAGGCTCACACTTGACATCCTGGCTCCTTGGTAGGCAGAGATCTGAGGATCAAAGATCGAAGCCAGCCATAAGCTGGAAGGCTGATAAGACTCTTCTCTGCATGGAACCACCAAAAATCCAGACGTGGAGCTGTGGATCAAATGGTAGAGTAGCAGCCTTGATTGTGCATGAAAACTCAGAAAGACAGCTCCCAGATCCTCAGTTCAAGCGTACACAAGAAATGGCACCATTTGTTGCCCCCAGACTGCCTGGGCCTCAAGTGCCCTCTCATAGAGTGTGATACCGCACTGGTTCCTGGGTAGTGTATCAGAGCCTTCAGAAATTGGGTGGTGAAAGCCAGGATTTCGCCTTTGTGCACTCTCAACCCATACCAGCTGGAAGGCAGAGCATGACAAGGCCAACAGCCTGCAGATTGGAGAAGATCCACCTCTGCCAGGGTGATTGGAGCGGGCTTCTTATAGGCAGCAGTTGAAAGGAGTTCTTGCTTAACAAGGAGGATATGACAGGAAGCATAAAGAGAAAAGATGCCATAGATAAAGGACAACATAGCGGAGCATGTTCTTTTCCGGCCAGGGCTGCTGGTTAGAAACTCAGTAAAGCTGGGCAAGACTGTCTGAGACAGGCCCCAGGGGTCACAGAAGAACAGCTATCGAATGTTGGGATTTTGTCTTAGCAGTAGTGGGCTCACCTAGCACACAGGAAACCCTGGGTTCGAGTCCTAGGTCCCACATACACAGAAAAAGCCAGAAGTGTTACTGTGGCTTGTGTGGAAGAGTGCTCACATCAAGCAAAAGAAGCTCAGGGATAGCGCCTGGACACCAAATTCAAGCCCCAGCATTGTCAATGTAAAACTGCACTCCAAGGGACCTGGGTGACAGGTGGATGGCTGTGCCCTGTAGCTCTTAGCAGATCCATCCACGCTTTGTGTCTAATTCTTTGACAAAGAGGATCTGGACACTCCTTCTGCCTTAGGCACCCCTGGACTCAGTTATCAGCAACCTTCCAACGTCTTCCACTGAGACATGGAGCAGCTTGCCCCAGAAATTCTCAGGTACCAGTTGGATGTGGCGGGGGATACAGGGCAGGCCTAAGAAGTCCTAGTGGGTCTGATATGCCCCAGACAACCAGGCCATCCAGAGGAAGTGGATGGGAGCTTAGAAAGGGGTAGTGATGTGAAGGGGCCCTTTAATGCCCATGGCCCTCCCCAGATTCTGAGCCTCCCTTTGCTGTCCCTGAGGGAGGTAGAGGAGGGTCTAGGTGGTAGTCTCTAGAGGAAGACTAGTTGGAAATTGTAAAGAATGAGACACCATAGGCCATGCGCTGATGGCTCACGCCTGTCATCCTGGCTACTCGGGAGGCTGAGATCCAGAGGGTCTTGTTTCCCAGCACAAGGAGGAAATTCCTTTGAGATTCTCATCTCCAATCTCCAACCGGAAGTGATGCCATGGCTCAAGTGGTAGAGCACTGCCTTGAGCAAATTCATCATCAGAGACAGTACCCAAGCCCTGAGTTCAAGCCCCAAAAAATCAAGAAAGAAAGACACCTCTTGATTGCCAGAAATGGTGAAGGAGTTGGGTTGCTATGGTTCGGACACCAGTTTCTGGCCTCAGTGTACAGCCATTTCTAAGAACTCCCCAAATTTGCCCGAGTGTAAAGTTGCATCAGGCTGGGCGTTGTCTTACCAAGAACTCCAGAGGTTGTTGCCTATCTTAGGCAGGGAGTAGGCAATGGGAGTAGGGTTGGAGGGTACTGTCGATTATATTCTCTCCAACCAAGGAAGAATGGCTTTGGATACTTGTGTCAAAGTCTGAACGCGAAGGGTTGCATGTGCTTTATGGCCTGACAATTTGGATTTCCCCTGGTTGTAAGAAGGTGGCTGAAACTGGGCAATGCCTGTGTCTCACCACTGTCATCCTAGCTACTCAGGAGGCTGAGATCTGAAGATCACTGTTCAAAGCCAGCTTGGGTGGGAAACTCTGTGAGACGTTAACTCAAGGGAAGCACCAGAAAACTGGAAGTGGTGCTGTGGCTCTAGTGGTAGAGCGCACACCTTCAGCTGAAGAGCTGAGGGATAGCAGTCAGGCCCAAAGTTCAAACCCCATGACTGACAACCAAAATGCTGTGGCTGAGTTTTCTTCATAGTGCTGTGTACAATAGGAAATGCCATGCTGTTTTATGAGCCATTCCAGATGTGTGAGAGGCGCTGAGTTTTGTCAACATTTGGTCTGAGGATGATAGTGTCATATTCTTGGAGTTTGGGATGTTCAGTTGCTCAGGGACTGCTGAGACCTTGGGCTACCCGTGTGTGTGTGTGTGTGTGTGTGTGTGTGTGTGTGTGTGTGTGTGTGTGTGTGTTTCTGTGTGTGTGTCTTTTTCCCTCATCATTCTCTGCCCACTTCCTGGTTGCTTGTCTGCCTCTTCCTGACCTTGGATGGTGCCCTTCCTCAATAGCAACCTTGTCTTTAGTCCCCTATCATGGTCTACAATGAGTCCCAAATTGCCAGAGACCTGCATATTCCAGCTTTTCCTTGGGACCCAAGTCTGGCTGTCCATATCTTTGTCCTCATCCAGGGGATTCTGGGTCCTCAGGGCAGGCTGGCATATGTTCTTTCCTGCCTCTGGGGGCCAGGGTGACTCATGCTCTGTCCTGTTTTTTCTCAGCTGGGCCCCTGGCTGCATTTCCCACTCCCAGCATGCTGGTAGTGGTGTGGGGGAAGGGTGGTTGCAAGTGGCTCTGGCCAACTCGACCTTGA
The DNA here is from genome assembly GCF_019054845.1 of Dipodomys spectabilis. Lineage (NCBI taxonomy): Eukaryota > Metazoa > Chordata > Mammalia > Rodentia > Heteromyidae > Dipodomys > Dipodomys spectabilis. The sequence continues at coordinate 841,904 of NW_024871072.1, forward strand.
TAGCTGACTAAAGGCTTCCCAAACAAGGATAACCTGGGGCTACATGAGAGGTGAGGCCAAGGTGGCTTGGATGTATTGTTCGATGTCTAGGAAATGTCAACATACCTTATCGTAGGCAAATCTATCTTCTGGCAACAGCTGGGCCTCTCAGGTCCTTCTAGACAATTCTGGATTCGCAGAATACAGAGGCATATACTTTAGATTCCAGGCCCAGGGAACTGGGGGATGAGAGACTGGTATAGTACCTCAATGTACTGGGGCATTAGTTTTGACCTGGATGAGCTGAGCTACAACTGGGGGGCAGTCCTGAGTCATAGTCACAGTAAACTCTCAAGCCAGATCAAGTGGTTTCTCCCTAAGTCCTTCTTGGGCTGAGGGGTTTGGGCCATGTCATTAAGTTCCATGGAACCTGCCCCTCGATCTCAACATGTTGCTACAGGATCAAGGGAAGGACACTAGGGTTCCTCCTTGGTTGTCGGCCCATGATTGCAGACCTTCATCTGCCCCCCTTTCCCAAGCACTGGTGAGGAAAGCAGGGCACCGAGCCCTCGAACTCCTGGGATAGTGACTGCTACAAGCAGCAGCCAGTTGGCTGTGGATTCCTGAGCCTACAAAGTTTTCATGAGCCCAACTCAACACCTGCCCAAGGTCTGACTGACAAATTTGCACTCTTGTGATACTCGTGTGACTAGACATTATCTGGTATGACATCTTACAGCTCCTGCCCCTCCTGGCCCCAAACTGTGGTCTGAGACAGTGACTTACTGCTCTGATCCACATTGCACCCATGACAGATGCCATTCTGATGAACTTCATGCCCCACGGCTTGATACTTCTCTGAATCTGTGGCCTGCTCTGTAGGCAATGGCCTCCAAACAGGCTTCTATCAAGACTTGTAGGACACCTAGACATTAGGGGACCCTCAGGGGCCCACTGCAAAGAACTCTGCCTAGAGCTACAGAGTAAGGTCTAAGCAGGCCAGGTGTTGGTCATGGGGCTTGAACTCTGGGCCTGGGCTCTGTCCCCCAGCTCTTCACCTTACCACTTGAGCCACAGAGCAACTTCCGGTTTTCCTTGGAGATCTGAGTCTCCCAGACTTTCCTGCCTTGGCTGGCTTTGAATAGTAATCCTCACATCTCAGCCTCCTGAGGAGCTAGGAGGACAGGCTGAGCCACCTGTGCCTCGATGATCTGGCCTTACACCACAGTGGACTAGGAGCTCCTGAAATCTTTTCTTTAATTTTCCTGTGCTAGTATTGGGGCTTGAACTCAGGGTCTGGGCTCTGGTCTCTAAACTTTTTCCTGCAAGGTTACCACTTTACCAGTTGAGCCACAGCTCCATTTCTGGATTTTGGTAGTTAATTGGCAAGAAAAGTCTCATTAACTTTCCTCTCCTGAGCTGGCTTGACCCTCGATCTATATCTGAGTCTCCTGAGTAGCTAGGATTTACAGGGGTTGAGCCACTGGTGGCATTGGGCTAGAAGCTTTTCTAAAGCAAGAGTTTTTCTCTGCGTTTGCCCTGACTCCTCCATGCAAAGGAGGCCTGAGGGTCAGGAGTTGTGAAAACAGGTTTCAAGCCACAGGAAATGGCTTTGGGTCCCTGGCGAAAAGAAAAGCTAATCTTCCCCCTGGGCACTATTCTGGGACCCCACCCTCTGCCCTGTGACTCAAGTCAACGCTGACCCAGCCTTGAATATCCTGCCAGACTTTTCTGAAGCCATAAAACCTTCATACCATTCACACCACCTGCACTACAGCACACCTCAGGACCTTTGCCCATGCTATACTTTCTTCCAGAGGCTCTCTGTCTTGTACCCACATATGCGAACTACTGTGGAATTTTGGCACTGGGTATATCACTTCCCGGAGAAAGTCTTTCCTTCCCTTCTCCATCTTTATTTTTTTTTTAATATTGAGTTGCTAGAAATGGAATTTGTGTAGGCTGACTGGCAAATGCTCTATATTGGTGTGTGTGTGTGTGTGTGTGTGTGTGTGTGTGTGCCAGTCCTGGGGTTTGAGTTCAGGGCCTGGATATTATCCTATCCCTGAAGTTTTGTGCTCCAGGAAAGCACTCTACTACTTGATCCACAGCTCAACTTCTGTCTTTTGGGGTGTTTACTTGGAGAAAAGTGTCTCATATTGACTTTCCTGCTCGCAATTGGGATCTTCAGATCTTATCCTCCTGAGTAGATTACAGGGGTGAGCCTCCAGCACCTGCCCTCTATCATACCTCTTACCTATAACCTTGGCCCTCCTCTGAGTTCAAGAATAATATATCTCACCAGGCTCAATTTTTTTTTTGCCAGACTTGGGCTTGAACTGAAAGCTCAGACTTAGGAGAGACTCTAAACATGTGAAGACTGAGACAAATGCTTCCATTTAATTATGTATCATATTTCAACACTTAATAAAATATTAATTAAAATAAATCAATGCCCTAAATTATTGTGTATAATTTTATAATAGATGTGCAAAATATAATATTATGTGTATAATAATACTAAATACCATAAATAAATGAATCAAAGAAAAATAATATACAAAATCAATTATAAAATTCATAATATGAAATTAACATCCATATAAATGTATATATCATGTATTACACATGTATAGAAATATTTCTTCCATTGCAGGGCCATCATTCAGGCCCTGGGAACACTATCCTGGATTTATTTTCCTCAAGGACAATGAGCTTCGCATTCACCCATGGTGCAAAGAGTTACCTTGACGGTGAGCTCAAAACCTAGCAATGGCAGAAATACTGGCCCCAGTTCTAAGAGAGTGACTTATATTTTTTTAAATGTTACATAATCCTCCTTTAATAAATAAGGTGAAGATTCAGTGTCATGGAGGCAAGAAAGACGGCCTTTGTTTTCAGCATTACTGATTCCAAAAGAAGAGGACTTGTCACAATTAGAACATAAGGCTAGCTATAGTATGGTCACGTCTATCAGAGCTCAATCACAAAGAAACAAATAGCATCAATAAATAGCTCTTTTTTTCTATTCTTATTGTAAAGATGATGTACAGAAGGGTTACGGTTGCGTATGTCAGGAAAGGAGTACTTTTTTTTTTATTATTGTGAAAATACCGTACATAGGAGTAACAATTACATGGGCAAGATAATGAGTACATTTCTTATCAAGCATTGTAGCCTCCTCCTTTGTTTCCCTAATTTTTTTGATGGAAGCAGTTATGTTTATTCAGTTCCATACTGAATATTAAAAAAAGCAATATAGAGTTTTGTACAGCTATTCAAACATCCTTCCCTTACCTTCAAAGTGCTTCTCTGAGAACTACATTGTTTCTCTTTTTTTTGTATATTTTTTATTGTAAAAATGTTCCACAGAGGGGTTACAGTTCCAGGAGCAAGGTAATGAGTACATTTCCTATTGAGCATTGTTTACTCCTCCTGTGTTTTTCCCCTACCATCCCTTTCCTCCCATCTCCACAACTACCTCCCCCTGCCGAGGTCAATGACTTAGTTTTTCATTTTTGGTTGGCATGGAGTTTGAACTCAAGTAATGGCAACTCTTCACTCACATTGCTACAGATTTACCAAGACTCTGAGTTCAAATCCCAGGCTAGAAAAGAAAACTGGCAGAAATTCCAAACCAGGGAGCTTTATTTTTTAAATTTATTTAAATAATTAATTTATATATATATATATATATATATATATATATATATATATATATATATATATATATATATATATATAGTTTTTTTGGCCAAGCATGGGGCTTGAACACAGGTCGTGGAAATTCTACTTCAGCTTGGATCTCCCTTTGCTGGGGTGCAGTCTCTGGTCTCATAGCCGATACTGTGATCCTGGGCCCAGAGGGCTTTCAGGAAGAAAAACAATTTGGAAAGCACGAAAAGTGGTGAGCTGCAGAGAGTTGGGGGATTACGATTTTTTTCTTAGGACAGTGACCATCCTGGGTCTGAATAACAAAGCTGCAATGTGGACCTGACCTGCCATTGCTGGTGGCTGGTGGGCTATTATTGAAGCCATAGTCCAACCTGTCAACATAGGCCCTGGGTTCAAATCGCAGTCCTGACATCAATTGCAGGAGATCACAAGAGACTCATTCCTATGCATAGGAATATTGATTGAAAGAGTAATTTATACGTTTGTCTACGCTAAAATTGGATGCAATAATCCTAGAATGCTGATTGAGCTTAATTAATAGTTTATTAAGTATGAAAAGAATAATATTCCTTCAATTGTGGTATAATAAATACCTAAGAGTTGGAAGGAACATAGTAGGTGTCATTCCATCATAGATAGACGGGTATGGAACATTTTACTAATATATATTTTTATTTGTATACCTCTGTCTGCCTATCCATGTATCGCTGTTTTGGCCAGAGCCTGGGAACCACCTGACATCTTCATTGACTGGAGGCTGCCATGATCAAACTCACCCAATCATGAATTGGGCCTGCTAGGCACTAAGTTCAGATCCTGGCACTGCCAGGCATGATGGAGAACATATCTAACATCTGGATGTTTTGTGACAGGATGTAAACAACGTAATAAATGGTATAGGTGTCATCAGAGTCAATAAAATAAATTCTAAATAAATGAATGAAACAAGAAATTAAATAAATAACCACACCAAACACAATATGGACTGAACATCTGTACAGATGTATCAATCCTATCTTTAAAATATACATAAGGAGGGCTGGGAAGGTGGCTCAATGGTAAAGCGCTTGCCTTGCATGCATGAGGCCCTGGGCTCGATTCCTCAGCACCACATAAGCAGAAAAAAAAGCCGGCAGTGGAGCCGTGGCTCAAGTGGTAGAGCGCTAGCCTTGAGGTGAAGAGCTGAGGGACAGCGCCCAGGCCCAGAGTTCAGTTGCACGAGTGTACCAAAAAAAAAAAAAGTATATAAGGAATATCTTTTCCAGGCCTGAGGCTTGAATTCAGCCCCCCTATGCAGAGGAAATGGCGGGAGATCCTGAGATACTCGTTTGTGGACCTGGGATGAGTCATGGAATGTAATCGATCTCAACCTTGAATGAGAAGTTTGTGCATGATGCAAGTAGGAAATGATAGGCAAGACTCATGGGGTATCGACTATTTGTAAAGAACAGTTGATGAAGCATGACAATAATCATCACAGTATGAAATGGAGGCATCAGGAAAGATCCAAGAATGGGTAGTCACACAGATTGGATTCCACCACAGTTTACCATCTCTCCTACTCTATACAAATGTGTACTTATTTGCATACTACCTTCACCTTATGAATGGATGACTGTTGTGCACCCCGCTGTCCCCTCGGGGGCGGGGCTCAATCGCAGTTCCTTGGAACAGCCTAGCTCCTTCGTGGCTCAAAGGCTGGTGTGCTCATATGACCCCATTCCCCACTTGGTCCTGCTAGGTCCCGAGTTCAGATTCCCCGCCCTGCCAAAAGATTCATCTTGATGTCAGAAGTCAATCGTTGCACCTGTTTTCTTTCCTGTGCAAGTCCTGGATCTCAACTAGGTCAGAGAATGCATGGGCCACCCTGTGGCCATGGGAATAAGTTGTTATCCATGTTAGCCCAGTTATACCTGTCATCATATACTCAAGAAAATACACAATACACCCATGAATAGCATACAAAATAAAGAGAATACACTTAATGCACGATGCAGTCCACACACGGATGTGAACATACATCCCATGTTTCAATGATCATTGAGGACTATTTTGGCCTCCCTCGGGCTCGATCTCAGTTCCTAGGAATGGCCCAGCTCCTTAGTGGCTCACAGTCTGGTGTGATCACGTGGACCCATTGGGCAGTTGGGCCTCTTAGGCCCAAAGTTCGAATCCCATCACTGCCAAAAATTCACCCTGATGTGAGAAGCCAGTCGTTGCACCTGTTTTCCTGTACTGGGAAAGTTCTGGGGCTCAGCTAGGAAGAGAATGTATATGCTACTCTATACTCAAGGGAATAGGTTGTCATCCAGTTCACCACAGTTATATTTGTTATCCTATACTCAAGGAAATACACAATACCTCAATGAATAAGACACAAAACAAAGAGAATGACTACACCAAACACAAGATGCCGCCCACCCATGTTTGGAAATATAGATCCTCTATTTAATTATGAATTTATGACTATATTGGCCCCCATGAGGGTTCCATCTCAGGTGCCAGGAATGGCCTAGTTCCTTAGTGGATCTTAGCCTGATGTGCTCACCATTACCCATTTCCCAATAGGGCCTGCTAGGCTTTGAGTTCAAATTCCTGCACTACCAAAGATTCATTCTGATGTGAGAAGCCTATGGTGGCACAGGTTTTCCTGTGCTGTGAATGTCCTGGGTCTCATTGAGGATGGAGAATGCTACATAGGCAACTCTTAGCCATGTGAATAGGTTGTCATTCATGTCAGCAGTTATGTCTGTCACCTCATACGCAATAATATACACAATACATCCTTGAAAAAGACACAAAATAGAAAGAATAACTACACTGAATGCAAGATGCATACCTCACCTGCAGGTAAAGAGAAATCCTATGTTTAAAAAAGGTGGGCTTGCTATTTTATCCAGTGCTGGGGCTTCAAATCAGGTCTTGCACCAGGCCTGACATTCTACTCTTTAAAGATGGTGAGCTTCCCCTTCTCCCACAGTGCAACAGAGTTACCCAGACCTGAGCTAAAATCCCAGCACTGACAACTGATTCATCCTGATGTCAGAAGCCAGTTGTTGTACCTTTTATCCTCTCCTGGGTCTCAAATATGATGGAGAATGCATAGGCAACTCTGTAAACATGGGAACAGGTTGTCATCCATGTCAGTACAGTTATACCTGTCACCATGCTTATTAAAGTACACAATACCTGCATGAATTAGAGACAAAATAAGGAGAATAATTGCACTGAACACAAGATGCTGACCACACATGTATGTCAATATAGATCCTATGTTTTAATTATGAATTTCTGACTATAGTCGACCACCCTGGGGATCAATGTCAGATTCTGGGATTGGCCACACTCCTTAGTTGCTCACAGGTTCATATGATCACCTTGACTGATAGACCAATTGGTTTTTCTCTGCCCTGAGTTCAAATCCCAGCACTACCAACAAGTGAATCATGGAGTAAGGAGCGTGTGAAACTTTTTTTTTCCTTTTCTCTGAGTATCTTGGGGGCCAGGCATCATGGAAAACATTTTTTCAAATCTAAATGTTCTCTGATAGGTTGTCATCAATATAATAAACACAATGGGTTTCATCATAGTAAAATCAATGATAAATAAATAAATAAAACAAAAGATACCAAGAACAACCATACCATACATATATGGACTGAACATCTATAGGTAAGTATAAATCCTATCTTTACAATATATATAAATAGCATGTTTTCCAGGGCTGTGTCTTGAATTCAGGACTAGTGAACAGGACTGACTTTTTTATCTTCATGTAAGATGATCTTCTCCTTTATCCACATTGCTGCAGATTTACCCAGATCCTGAGTTCAAATCCAAAGCCTGTAAGAATAAACTGTGTGAATTGCAAGCCAGGGAGCTAATTTTTTCTCAGCATGAGGCTTGATCTCAGGTCGTGGCAAGTCCACCTCAGCTTCGATCACCCTAGGTTGGGGTGAAGCCATTGGACATACAGGTGCTCCTGTGATCCAAGAACCCCAGGTCTTTCAGGGAAATCAATGCACAGAAAAAATGTGGCCTTTTATGTTTTCTTCCTTTGCAGTGACCCTTCTGGGTCTGAATGACACTGTTGCAAAGGGTACTTCACCTTGCTTTGCTGAAGGCTGACAGACTATCTGGGAAGCTATAGGCCCACGTGGCATCATAGGCCCTCGTTTCGAATCCCCTTTCTTGACACCAGCCAATGGCAGGAGATACTAAGAAACTGGTTCCCATCCAAAGGAATAACACTGGAATTTTCTCAATGTCACAGTTGAATGAGTTCATGGTGCATGGTGATCCCATAAAATTAAACAGCATCATTTCAGAAGGCTGGTTGATTTTATTTAATTTTGATGAAGCATTAAACGAATATTATTACTTAGAGGAGCCCAATAATTTCAGGACACTGTGCTTTCATTAATATTTTAAGTAAACAATAACATTACTTACATGGATGCATAATGAATACTCAGGAATTGGTAGGAATATAGTCTAAATAACTGAATTATGTATAGATATCTCTGGCACTCTATAAATATATATATTTATTAGCATACTGCCATCTGCATGTCAATCTGTTTTTATTTTGTTAACCCCTGGGGCTCGTTCTCAAGTCCTGGGAACATCCTGGCAGCTCAAATTGCCCCAGGATGGCCTGTTGACACTCACCCATTCTGCTTGCTTCACAGGATTCTGGCCACACCCCGATTCTTTCATGTTTCTTTCTGACCAATGGGATACAAGAATGCTGGCCACGCCCACATTCCATGCTGCCAGGTAGCACTGGGATTCCCTCTGTTAGTTTACACCACTACCAGTAGTTGAGGAAGGTAGAGGTGACTGAGTGGTGAGGAAGAGACTCGAGGTGACTTTGGAGTATAGTAGGAAATTGATGCTCCCACCCCCACCCGGCCCCTTCTCTCCCTTCATGCGGTGCCAGGTTTCAAAACTCAGGCAATGGCGTGCTGCCAGCAGGCCTAAATCCCCGACCTGGTCTCTGCCCCTAGTCATCTGCTCTGGGCTCATGTGTCCACAATGCTGCTGCCATAGCTGCTGCCCCATTTGGAGCAGCTGCCAATAGATTCTCTCAGCAGCACAGGTGAGTGGCCACCCCAACACCAATGCAACCCGGGTCAAACATCCCCCCTGGGGGCACCATGACCCCCATGCTTGCTTCCTCTTCCTGGCTCTGATGAGCCACATTTCTGTCTTGAGCATTTCTGAGATAGAAACTAAATATATGCTCAGGCTGGGCTGGATCGCGGTCCTGCTGTGAAAGATATGCTCCACCAGGTCTGGTCCTCTCTAGTTGGGATGGTAGACATGTGGCACCATGCTCAGTCGTTGGTTTAGATGGATTATCCCAAACTCAGTCCACAGCAGAGGATTCTTGACCACACGTGAAGCTCTTGGTAGGGCCTCAACCATTGCACCTCAGTCTCCTCATAGGACAGTTGTGAAGAAAAAAGGTATTTATATAGAGAGATCTCTGAAGAATGGCTAGGCAGAGAGGGAGCAGCCTTCAGATAAGTTTTTGGCAATTCTGTGAGCATATGACCGGAAGATACCAGTAAGGGCTCAGGTGGGGCCTGTTATTAATCGTGCCACAGGTGTGGAATTATGAACTGAAACATGGCTCTCTTTCATTATTACCCTATCCCAATGTGGAAGGAGATCCTTCACTTTGTTCAGTTTTGCAGCTGGGGAAACTGAGGCACAGAGAAGCCAGGTGACCTACTTATGACCTCAAGTTCACAGGAAGCTCGGCCTGACTTCTCTACCATGCTCCCTAGGACAATGGGTGTTATTCAGTCCACTTCTTGTGGTGGGAAGTCCACTTCTTTTCAGTCGTGGGTCTTGAACTCTAGGATTGGGCAGTTCTCGAGCTCCTCAGCTCAAGGCTAGCACTCTATCACTTGAGCCCACAGTGCCCCTTCCACTTTTCTGGTGGTTCTTTGGAGATAAGATTCTCACAGATGTTCCTGCCTGGGTTGTCTATGAACCATGATCCTCATATCTCAGCCTCCTGTTTAGTTAGGATTAAAGTTCTAAGCCACTGGCACCGGATTTAACTGTAATTCTGGTTCTCTCTCTCTCTCTCTCTCTCTCTCTCTCTTTCTCTCTCTCTCTCTCTCTCTGGGACTGGAACTGGTAGAATGGGTGCTGTAGGAGGTGGCTCAATGTCCCCAGGTGGCTGGAACACAAGATGGCCTACTCATTCTGGTTCTGGAGGTGGGCTGGGGGTCAGGAGTGGTCTCACTCATCGTGTTGATACATCTCCATGAGGTAAGCCCTCTGTGCCCTTGCTACACTGTGAGGGTTATTCATTGTCCATCTAGCCTTACTGGATTTATTTTATTGTATTCTATTCTACATCATTTTCTAGCACCAGGCCAATATTATGGTACATAGTTATGGAATAAAAATATAATATCAACTTAAGAAAGTAATTTAGGGCTCTGGGAATGTGGCTTCGTGATACGGTGATTGCCTAGCATGCATGAAACCCTGAGTTCAATTCCTCAGTACCACTTAAACAGAAAAACACTGGAAGTGGTGCTGTGCCTCAAGTGGTAGAGTGATTGAATTGAGAAAAAATAATAAATAAATTCAGGAATTATTCCTTAGCGCTGAGTTTAAGCCCCTTGACTAGGAAAAAAAATTAGTTAGTAAATACAAAATAAGGAACCCATACTTGGAATATATAATTGCTCCTGCCATACTGACACCTGACAGTAGTATTCCCTAATTCATGTACGTTACTTATATTAGTATATTGTGTTGAAAAAAAAAAGTTTTGTTCATTAGGTCACAGCAATTAATGGCTTGAACGTGCTTAGATGTCAGGTGAAGATTAATTCTGGAAATTCAAAGATTCCAGGTTTGTGAATGGTCACTGCTAATCACAATGAGAAGGGTAGTCTAAATGAGATTTGGAAATATTTTTGGTCATTTATGGCACCAAAACAGCAGAGGCAAATTAACAGTTGTGACAGAAGAGAAGGTATAATTCCAGAGTTAATGAATAAATGACAGTAACTAAGATATACCAGAATTTGTTTTAGAGAACCATTTTTGGTTATTGAACAAATAGTTATCAACTAGTCTTATTTCTCATTATGATTAGCATTCTAAATCTCTTAGGCTACTTCTTAATTTCTGTGTAAAAGATGTATCTCTTTCTGTGCTGTTCTTTCATACCTTATCTTCTTTGCTTTCTAAAAATTGTCTTTCTATATTTCTCTATAAACATTTCCTGATACTAAATACACCTACACAGATGGCAGAGGATGCTAATGTAAGGGTCCCATAGCTCATGAGTCGTTAATGATTAATGAAACAACATGGAAAGAAGGACATATTTATTGTTACTTCAAATTTCCTGAAAAGCTGCAATGCCATCATTCGATTCAAATTTCCATTATTTGTGTCCATTATATATTGTCCAATATATATTGTGTCCATATATATATTGTGTTCCATTATATAGTGTCATTCAGTGCACATAAACGCAAATATGTGTTGGGTGCTGGTGGATCACGCCTGGAATCCTAGCTATTCAGGAGACCAGAGGATTGTGGTTGAAAGCCAGCCTGGTCAGGAATGTCCATGAGACCCTTATCTTCAATTAACTGCCAGAAACCCAGAAGTGGTGATATAGCTGAAGCGGTAGAGCTCTCAACTTGAGCTGAAGAGCTGAGGGAGTGCGCCCAGGATCAGAGTTCAAGTCCCACAACCAACAAAAAGTGCAAATATTACCTTAAGTTTCCCCAAAAGGAAAGACAAGATCAATAATCTTCCCAAGCAGAAAAAATAATTTCAAAATGATTCAGTGCACCTACTTTTGCTGAGTTATTTAAGTTATGGCTTCTTTGCTAGACATATTCTCTTCCTTTATAAATTGTCAAATACTAGCTTTACAATAAACTTCATCTAATATTTTTTGTTTCAAAAGAGAAGTCCACACAGTTGATGTCACTTAGCTTTCTTACTATCTTAATTCAAACCAAACCAGGCAGGAGAGTGTGTCAAACTCTTATCACAAATTGAACACCAAAAAACCAGAAGTGGAGTTTTGGCTCAAGCAGTAGAGTACTAGCTTTGGGGGCAGGTGGGCAGGAAAGACAACTGTTCAGGGACAGGATCCAGCCTCTGGGTTCAAGACCCAGAACCAGCACAAACTAAACAAACAAACAAAAAGCCCAGATATTTCTTTGGGACCCTCCTTAAAGTTGTACTGATCAGAGAAGAGGCTTCTTTTGCTGATCATATTGACTGAATCCTGCTTTTTTGGAATCCTTAATGCTCTGAAGAACTCAGGACCAGACCAAAGGAATTGGTAACTGACTCCTGCATCAAGAGAATCATCTCAGGGGTGAAATATCCATCCATAAGACACTTTAAAACCTTCATGTCTTTGTTCCTTTGCAGGAGAACACTTTTAAAACAACGTTATTTCATTTTGCTCTATGCTGGCCTTCAAATGGTACATTATTTCCTTTTGTAATACTCTCAAAACTAGAAGTTTACAGAAAAATTTTATATGAGTAAAGAACACACTCGGAAAAGCCAGGGATAGAGTTTCCTTCAAGGCTTGGGATACTTTTCTTGTACAGTAAAAAGGAAAGCACAAGGTAATTTGAACTTTGTTATTCCTCTATGTTCCACTGCTCTCCTGGGGTCAGTTTCCTCATCCAGTAACAGTTACTTCCAGTAACAATCGATGGTGCTGTTTGAGGTATAATGAATGTTTTCTGGCTTCACTGAAATAACACTAGGACACCTTTGGACCTGAGGTAACACGTGTTTCAGAGACAACTTATTAAAGAGAAAATATGAAATTTATATTGCTTATAAATACATTATACATGAGTACATTGAGTTCAAACTTTGTAAGTTCTCTGTAAATTAAGGCAAATTTTAAATGGGAAGATGGTTCTCAGAACATTCGTTTTGTGAGTGTACGTGCTGTTCATTATTTCCCAAGTTTACATGTGCTAACAGTAAGGGAAACAATAGCAATAATAGAAGAAAGAAGTTCTGAGTTTAAGTATAAGGGTTCAATACAATATAGAAGACTACAAATAAGACAACATTGAAACAATAAAGCCAAGTCCAGTATGTAGATTTATGGGAGTGATATACAGAAAGCAAGACTCCTACGTGGAACATGGAGTATGAGGCCATTCTCATTCTAAATCATGCTTGCTAATCATGCAACTTTGTATAAAGTAGAATAGAAGAATAATCCTGTTTCCAAAGCAAGTCAGATATAAGAGCATGGATCGTGTGATGGCCTACAGCCTGGCTTTCACTCCTGTGTATATAGGCTGTTTGACCATCGACATTGGGGGTGGCATGATCCGTTTATGGAATATACTGCCCATAAAAACCAACTATGATGTAAACAATGTTTGACAAGGTGTTAAGTCCAAAGTTACAGTGGTAAGGATGATTACTATTTAGCTTTTTTTTTGGGGGGGGTGTCCAATAGTAAGGCCTGAACTCTGGGCCTGGGCGCTGTCCCTCAGTCCTTCAGCTCAAGACTAGCCCTCTGCCACTTGAGCCACAGTGCCACTTCTGGCTTTTTTCTTTTTGCTTATGTGGTGCTGAGGAATTGAACCCAGGGCCTCAGGCATGCAAGGCAAGCGCTCTACCACTGAGCCACCTTTCCAGTCCTAGCTATTTTCTTTAAATAGTTAATTGCTTTTTAAAGTTTATCTGCTTATTTAATCTAGGAAATCAAAAGTTAATATTTGTGTTTTTTGGTGAAATTTGAAACTAGGCAAATAAAAGCACTCATTTTCCTCAAATTCAATATTTAAAATTATTAAAACTTTGTTCATATGTTCAAGTTGTCAGAAATTTGAGCCACACATGGTAGCTCATAGTTGTAATGCCAGCTATTAGGTCTTGACTGATACAGAGAGGATTATGATTTGAGGCTAGCCCAGGGAAACATTCACAATATTGGATCTCAATCAATATCTGAACACAATGCATTGTGCTTTATATTTCATCTACTCACAAAAGGTAGAAAGAAGGATTGTAGACCATGCTGGCCTGGTCATAAACAGAAAACCCTGCCATAAAAATGGATAAAGCAGGGCTGGGAAGGTGGCTCAGTGGTAGAGCGCTTGCCTTGCATGCATGAGGCCTTGTGTTCCATTCCTCAGCACCACATAAGCAGAATAAAAAAAAGCTGGAAGTAGAACTGTGGCTCAAGTGGTAGAGTGCTAGCCTTGAGCTGAAGAGCTGAGGGACAGTGGCCAGGCCCAGAGTTCAGCCCCCCCCCAAAAAATAAATATAAAGCAGAGCTTGGTGCCGGGGTCTCATGCCTGTAATCTTAGCTGCTCAGGACGTGAGATCTGAAGATCACAGTTCAAAGCCAGTCTAGGCAGGAAAATCTGTGAGACTATTTTTTCCATTAAACCACCAGAAAATCAGAAGTGGCACTGTGGCTCAAACAGTAGAGCACTTGCCTTGAGCTGAAGAGTGCAAGGACAGTCTCCAGGCCCAGAGTTCAAGCCACATGACCAAAAAAAAAAAAAGTGACTAAAGCAAAAAGAGCAGGCATGTGGCTCACCTTTTAGAGGACCTACCTTAAGTGCATGAAGCCCTTAATTTAACTGCTAGTATAGAAAGGAGGAAAGGATGTGAAGAAAAGAAGTAAGGGAGGAATTATGATATAATCAAATACTAGAATGATAAGTATTAAATAAAGGGATTACAGGTATTTTATATGAAAAGATACTGATTATTTACTAAAAGGAAAATTATAAAATGTGGAATTCAAGCTGAAATACATGTACAACTTTTGTTTTTTTTTTGTAAAATGATACTTATGTGCCCCTTTAGTTTAAAAGTAGTAAATGAGTTTAAAACAATATGAGTGGTTAGAAATGAATCATTATTTCTTATCACTTTTTCTGCTATATTCACCACTTACAAAATCAAAACAATGTTGGTCACTTTAATTATTAATTCATTAATTTAATCTTTCATCTTTAGTGTATAGTCTATTGTGCACATCATTTAAATGTTTGAATTATTTTTGTTTGTTTGCTTTTTATCCATCATGGATCTTAAACTCTGGCCTGGACACTGTCCCGTAGCTCTTCACCTCAAGGCTTGCACTCTACCACTTGAGCAACAGTGCCACTTCTGGCTTTTTCTGCTTATGTGGTACAGAGGAATTGAACCCAAAGGTTCCACATGCAAGGCAAACACTCTAGCACTGAGCCAACTTCCCAGACCTGATTTCTATTTGTCCTTCAGACATGGGACTTGAACACAGGGCATGGATATTGTCCCAGAACTCCTTTGCTCAATGCTAGTACTCTACCATACCAGTTTAAACCACTTAGTGGTTAATTGGAAATAGCAGACTCATGGGAACTTTTCTGCCCAGGTTGTCTTTAAACCACCATATTCATTTCTCAGCCTCCTGAAAAGGTAGGATTATAGGCATGAGCCACCTGAACCCAGCTGCTCATTTTTTTAAAAAAAAATGTTATATGTTTAGTTCCCCCTCAAATAAATACGAAGTGAGATGCAAATTAACTTTAAATACACCACCAATTGAAGATGTTGAGATTACAAGTGATTGCAATTTTTTTTACATATTTTTATATGTGGGGCTTGAACTCAGGGCCTGGGGGCAGTCCTTGTTTTTTTGTGCTCAAGGCTATCACTCTACCAGTTTGAGCCAGTGCCCCTTCTGGTTTCTTGCTAACCAGTTTATGAGATAATAGTCTCACAGACTTTCTTACCCAGGTTGTCTTTAAACCTCAATTATCAGATCTCAGCTTCCTGTGGTGCTACGATTACAGGCATGAGCCACTGGCACCATCTTTTTAAAAAAGGGACAACAATTCATAAGCCAGAAGCCTTGACTCATGCCTATAATACTACCTACTCCAGCGGCTGAGACCTGAAGATGATGATTTGAATCTAGTGGTGCAAAAACGTCCCTGTGAATCTTTTATCTCCCATAAACTGTTCAAGAAAATCCAGAAGTGAAGCTTTGTCTCAAGTGGTAGAGTGTACTCTTGAGCAAAAAAGAAGCTCAGGGATAGCACCTACATCCTGTGATCACACTCCATTTCTTACACACACACACACACACACACACGAAAAAGTAAACAGAAAATATGAAGAAATCAATGAAAAATTTGAATATTGTAAGGACTTTTGGGTTTAGAGGTATGACTCAGTTGGTAGGACAATAGCTATTGATTGAAACTATCAGGTACCAAGGACATAAAAAAGAATTATCTGCTCTGTATTTTCTTATTCTCATATGTTCTCATTTGGGAACACTCTTCTTCCAAAAAAAAAATGTTTTAGCGGCTATATAGAGCAGAGTTACCTTTCTGTATGTCAGGTAACTAGTACATTTCCTTCCTTTTACATAATCTCATCTGTTCCCACATTCTCTTCCATACCCTCCCTTCCATCTTGACCCTCGACTTGCATGGTTCACTTTCATCAATGTCCAGTAGAGCCAGAGGGCTCTGCTGCTGCATTTTTTCACCCACTTCCCACTAATTCTGTGCCCTTCCCCCATCTTCCCTGTATATTAGGTGAAGAATACAGACTCATTAGAAAATGAAAAGACAAATTAAGAAAAGTTCCTTTGTTTCCTTATCATTGCAATTCAATATATATATATATATATATAATATACATATTATATATATATATATAGTATTATGTAGAAAAGGTGCTTGGGTATTATAACTTTGTGATTTTCGCCAAATGTTTCCTCTTCTGTTCTTACTGTAAATGATGTCTAGAATCCTGTACAGTATATCATATCCCATGGTGTTTTAAACCTCTCTTCCATATATCAGAGGAACAGGTACCATTTGTCAATTTGATGTTGGCTAAACTTTCTTAACATGATTTATTCTAGTGTCATCCATTTCCCTGCAAATGACATTATTTTATCCTTTCTAATGGCTCTGTAAAATTTCATTGTATATGGATGGCATAATTATTGGTTCCATTCATTTATTGTGGGGCATCTGGGTTGTGTACGTTTCTTGTCACTGTGAATTGAGCAGCAAGGAACATGGTTGTGCAAATGTCCTTGCCATTTTCTAATTTCTCCACTTCCCCACCAACATTTGTTGTCTAATTCAAGATATTTGGATAAGATGGTATCTCAGAATTACTTTGATTTATATTTTCTTTATGGCCAGGGATGATCAACCTTTCCTGATATGTTTCTTTGCCATTCTTACCTCTTCTTATGAGAAGTCTCTCTTTAGCTCCTCTGCCCATTTGGTGATTCGTTTATTAGTTTTGGGAGGGGTAGTTTCTTGAGATCCATGTATACATTGAAAATTAGCCCTTTGTCTGATGAATTGCAGGTAAATATCTTTTCCCAATTTGTTGGCTGTCTTTTTAGTTTAGTGGCTATGTCTCTAGCCTGTGTAGGTTTTTTCCTTTGATGTAGTCCCATTTGTTGGGTTTCTTTCCTATCTGTTATGCCCCTGGGATTTTATTCAGGAAGTTCCTGCCAGTACCTATAAGTATTTTTTTAATTATTATTTTCATGGTAAAACTTTATTTACTTTTATAAATACATCGCAAGACAAAATTTTCAAAAATACTTTCCCCCCCAAAAAATTTAAAAAATAAAGGAAAGCTCGTAATAGGTAGGCAGACTGTCTTGAGACCTCTTTTTGTTCTTAAGGAGAGCTCTCTGCTGTGTAGGGCAGGACAATCGCCACTCACCCAACACTGCCATGGGTTTGGCCTTGGAGAGAGAAAAGCCCAGCCTGGACTGTGTGTCCTCTCCTGATCACAGCCATAGTTACACCTTCTAGTAATTAACACTATCTAGGATTATCTAGTATGAATCCTATTATAGTTGGGCTGTGCTGTATACAATGTTAACCATTGAGAACATATCTCTCTCTCTCTGCATATATGTGTGAATTATAAAGTATGAGTTGGACTCCAAGTTCAACAAACACAAGGTATTCTCTACATGTTCCCAGTGCCCTATGAGGCTCTCTCAACAAGCTGTTCATCTTTCCTGTTTAGATAACATTAAACACAATTGTTTTGTTAGGTCAAGAATAAAGATGAGGGGTGAAAATAAACTTTTGCCTTTAAACAGTTTATTATCCTCAACCCCAAACTAGGAGTTAAATTAGAAAACATTTTGTTGTTGTTGTTGTTGTTGTTGTCTCCAGAGTGATTACTCCATTACTGGTGAGGCCTGTGAGGTGTGGGGTACACCCCCAGCCTCCCCCATGCCCTGCTGGACCACAGCCAAGGCCACCCTGGGCCTTCCACTGGGCTCCATCCTTGAAAAGCTGCCTAATGGAGGGAGGTCAGGAAGATCTGCATTTACAAGTTTCCCAGAATGTGCTAGAACTTTTTTGGTCAGTTTTATAGAACTTTCTTGGTCAGTTATATTCCACCTCAATCTCTCCAGTATTTTCCAAGCAGATCAAGTCACTTGCAGATAATGAAGAAGCTTTGTGGCCCAGGGGTCCATGGCTTGGAATCAAAGATAGTATCAGGAGGCCCAGGGGTCTCGTGTATGGTAGAGATGTCCAGGTGATTTGAGTTTCTGACCTTCCTGTTCTCCATGAGGCCTGAGCAGTGCGGAGGGCAACGAGGAGGTGTCTTCTACAATAGCCACTGAAGTGAGGGAGGCAGAAGTTCAGCTGTTCCAATGGGCAGATGTGGAGAGGTTTCTAGAAGGGGATCAAGTCCGCTGCTTTGGGCAGGAGTATCAGTACAGAAAGCAACATAGCAATTAATTTTCTTTTCTGACTACTGAAAAGTGGAAAGATGCTCAAGTTTACCATTTAAAGGAACAATAGACATTTCTAAAATCTCTGTCTAAACTTTTGTTTTCTTTAAAAAACACACAAAAAACCAGGTCATCACAAAAAGTAATGTAAATGGAGGCTGTAGGCAGGTACTGTTCTGTCCGTGGCAGTCTTTTGTGTAAAGTAAGGCGTATTGGAGCTCCAATTTAACTGATGCAGTGGGGTTTACTGGCTATGCATGCCGAAGCAGTGCAAGTCGTCCGTGCCCTTGCTGTCGAAGCCTGGGAGGGGCTGACCATACTTGTCCACGCACCAACAGAAGCCCCGCTTTCTGCCTTTGGAGGGGCGACACTGCTTCTTCTTATAAAATCCTTTCTTGTCGCAGTTGGGGATGTGCACACCCCTGGGACTCAGCACATTGGGGAACTTCAGGTGATTCAGGGTGTCTTGCATCTCTCTAAGGAAGGGACCGTATTCTATCTCCAGTTTGGACTCCGAGGAGAAGGTCTGGGTGTCCGTGCTCTGGGACTCATAGTCGACTTTGTAGTGCTGGCTGTCCTTTGTGTGACCTTTCTTGATGGTGTCCAGCTTCGCGTGAATGGAATGGAACTTGGAGTCAGGCACCCTATGTGTGCTGGGAGGGGAATGGCTCTCCAAGCTCCCCGTGCCTAGGTCCTCCTCTGACTCACTAGCATTTCCTGAGGCAGAGGGCGCCAGCAGCAGGTAGGCGCTCAGCCGGCCAGGATGCTGGCATTGGCGCAGAACCCGCGGCCATCCAGCAGCGCCTGCAGTGGGCGTGGCTCGGTTGGTGGCAGCTGGCAGCTGAGCCCCTAGCTGCAGAGTTCTGTGTGGACACCTCACGGCTGGCCCTCCCGCAGAGCACATGTCAGGCAGCTGCCACAGCCTGGCTCGCGCACCAGCTCGGCACACGCAGGCACTGCAGGCAGAGGCTCGCACTGGGCCAGCGCGATCCCATCACAGTGCTTGCAGTGCAAGATGGGACCCTCGTCACCGGTGGCCTGAGGAGCAGGGCCAGGGCGGTGAGTAGAGCTGCCCTGAGCGCCGGGAGCCGCCGGAAGCATGGCGCCCATTGCAGGGGCCAACTGGAGTAAGCAGTTACTGGGTCAAGGCAAGCAGTGTGAGATTGCAGGATCTGGAGCGCAAGTACCGGTGCTCGGCGTGCAGCTGCCCAGATTCCACCTCAGTACCTATAAGTTCTAATGTCACCCTTTTTCTGTCTTATAGTAGTTTGGCTGATTTTAATGTAGTTAATCCATTTTGAGTTGATGTTAGTGCAAGCAGAGATCCACTTCCAGTTTTCTGCCTATTGATGTCCAGTTTCCCCAACACCAATAGTTGAAGAGGCTATGATGTCTGTGTATGTGTGGTGTGTGTGTGTGTGTGTGTGTGTGTGTGTGTGTGTGTGTGTGTGTGTCTGTGTGTCTGTGTCTGTGTGTGTCGGTCGTGGGGCTTGAACTCTCGGCCTCGGAGCTACTCCTCAGCATTTCATCTCCAGGCTAGTACTTGAACAACAGTTCCACTTCCCATTTTCTTGTGGTTTATTGGAGCTAAGAGTCTCATCGACTTCCCTGGCCCTGCTGGCTTTCAACAACCATTCTCAGATCTCAGCCTTCTGATTAGCTAGATTAAAGGCATGAGCCACAGTCACCCAGCAAGGCTATGTTTTTTCCACATTACATCTTTCACTCTTTTGTCGAATATCAGATGATTGTAAGTATGTAGTTTTATTTCTGTGTCTTTTCATCTTTTTTAATACGTTTTTTTTTGTAAAAATAATGTACAAAGGGATTGCAGTTACATAAGGTAGGTAATGAGTTCATTTCCTCTCAAGCATTGATACTTCCTCCTTTGTTTTTCCCCTACCATCCCTACCCTTCCACCTCCATAACTACTCCTTTCCATCCCTCCTTCCCACTCCCTGCCTAAATTGTAAAGTTCGTTTTTGAACATAGTGTCTTGATCTCATTGTTAAAATGGGTCAAACTGTAACCCTAGTTAAGCATTTGGTTTTTTCCCTTCACCTCCCAAAGCTAGAGAAATGTACATACAAGATACAGGGCACCAACATCAAAGAAACAAAAAAAAACACAAAAATTAGGTTACAAGATTGGGTGGAAGAATGATGACTGTTGACTTAATTTAATGAGTATTCTATAGTTTTTAATGGTAAGGTTTATTAACTCAAAGGGGGAGAAAAAACATTCAGAATAGTGGAATGTGGCTACTACTCATTTGATGTGTGTGGATAGATTATGATTAATAAAAATATATCTATTAATTACCAGTGGTAGACTGCTATGTTAACTGGGAGGAGACTTTGGTAATGCCAGGGGTTTGAATACTGGTAATGAAGCAGAATATGAGGGGAGAGCATTTGCTAAAGTTGTAACTTCCTAGGCTCATACTAAATACATTGAAGTAGAATGCTAAGTGATGATCGACTGAGCACCAAATTTTATTTGTTGACTTTTTGTTTTGTGAAGTCCAGGGATTTGAACCTAGAGCCTGGGTGCTGTCCTTTAATTTTTTCTCAAGGCTAGTGCTCTACCAGTTGAACCACAGCTTCAAGTCCATAATTTTGGTGGTTAATTGGAGATGAGTCTTTCCAAATTTCCTCTTTGGGCTTGCTTCAAACGTGATCCTCAGGTATCAGCCTCCCGAGTAGCTCGCATTCCAGTTGTAAGCCACCAGAACCTGGCTAGAATCACATTTTAAAAGTGTTCTCTAGGTGAATCAGATGTGTCTAGGTACTATGTGAGCATTTTGGTTCCAGTGGGTTATGTCAGATTTAGAATAACATCAGAATTTTTCTTCTTGTAACTCGCAGCATCCAATATCTATATAATTTATTCAGATCTTCATGTCTGATTTTTTTTCTTCATTGTACCTTTTTATTCTTACTTCACAAGCAAGCACATCAGTGATGTTTTCCTTTTCTGAAGCAAGTTACATCCTTTCCCATCAATGAGGGATGTACTTGCTGCTCTTACTGCCTGGAGTACCTGCTTCTAGTTAATTGCATGGATGATGGCTCTCAGGTTAACTATCTCCTCCTCAGGAATATCTCCTCACATAACCGCTGTGAAGTTGTTGCCACAAAACTACCAATGTCATGTCTCTGATTTATAAAAATTATCATTATGATTTCTGGTTTTCTTTTCAGCATGAAATTGATGAGGAGAGAGCCACATTCACTTGTTTCTCCAACACCTATAATAGTGCCTGGTCCTTAGTGCTCAGGAGCCTTGCATAGGGATCAGCCTTCTCCAGCTCAATTTATCTTAGCTTCTGGTCAAGACAGCACTTGAAGCTGATGTCTGGTGGCTAGCAGTCATTCCCTCTCATTCTTTGTGCCTTTCTGTGTTGCTGAGTCCACCTCAGAGCAAGATCAGTGCCTGACACCTATTTGCTGCTATGGAAAGATGGCTATGACATCATACAAGTTATGGGCATTGTTTTGTGAAACTGTGTGCAGAGACGCATCTCCACACAAGTTCTCCAAGGCAAGTGTCTCCCATGCCCAGGAGTCCATTCCACAACTCAGCATCCTAACTATCACCTACTCCCTAATGCACTCAGTGTATATTCCCATTTCCATTAAAAAAAGAAAATTCAAGATATGCCTTTGATGATTTGTCATTGAATTACTGAAACAAAGTATATAATTTTGGGGCTAGGAAGGTGGCTTAGTGGTAGAGTGCTTGCCTTGCATGCATGAGGCTCTGAGTTCGATTCCTCAGAACCACATAAGCAAAAAGAAAATAAGCTGGAAGTGGCCCTGTGGCTCAAGTGGTAGAGCGCTAGCCTTGAGCTGAAGAGCTGATGGATAGCACCCAGGCCCAGAGTTCAAGCTGACAACCGGACCCCAAAAAAAGTATATAATTTTATGTATTTGTAAGTCTTTGTCCATCTCTCTTGAGCCCTTGGCATATTTCTATGTGTTTGCAGCTTGGGAAGGGAAATAAGGTTTAATTCAGGATAGTCAAAAACATTTTGGGAGGGAATGCCAACTTTCCATCTGATGTTCTACAGATGGCCATCTTGTCACAGGAACTGAGTAGACTGTCATAGCATAAGAGGCTTGTCCTGATTTCTACTGACTTTCCTCTGGGGTCACAGAGTGTGATCCTACTGCATACGTGTCGCTTGGCTACACTCGAGGGACCAGGTCTTCTCTGAAAATCTAGTGGCATGGGGGTAAGAGAAACTAAAACTCAGAACCCAGCTTCCCACATCACTAGGATTACAGGCCTGAGTCTCATATACTAACTCATAACTGCCTTTTTATACATCGTGTAGCCTGTTTCATTATATTCACCTCATAGACAGATATACAAATATATGTTTATATTTATCCATCTATTTATAATCAGTGTTATATCTAGAAACACAAAAATATATATTCATATAATTATAATCAAAGTTATATTACCACTTTCCCCAATAATATTTTACACTAATATTATGTGAAAAAATACTTAAGATTGAAAAAGTTAAAAGCCCTTGTAGTATGAAAAATCATATTTGATCTTATATATCATATAATATACTGTATAAAATGTAATGAATATAACATGTATTTCCATATAACTGATTTAATTGCTTCTTGATTTTGTGTTTGTCGATCTATATAAGCCTTCTTTCTTCTATTGATGATGGCTTATACTTTCCAGTGTCGATATTTCTTATGTATTTTGTCAAATATATTCAGCCCTAAGTAGAATTTTTATGTTAATGGAGCCAAATTTTTCTTCAATATTTCCCAAAGCGCAATGAATATGTATATAGAATTGAACTCACTGTTGGAAGAAAGTCCCACATACCACTATAAGTATTGTAGCATTTGTCCCAATTGACAGAGCAGCTTTCTAGGTCATCTGATCTGGTATGTCCTAGATCTTTTGTAGCCACCTTATCACCCCATGCAGGCATGGCCTGGCTTCCTTGCAACTCCCTGTGCATTTAACCATTCCCTTTATATCCAGTAGGCTCTCTTGATCATCCCACTGTCACTCTGTTTTCCCACACACAGAACACATGTGCATGGTGCTTTACATTGTAGGTTGAAAAAAAAAAACACATTTAAGGCTCATGAATTACATAATATAACATAAACACTGACATTTTAATAACGTTAGAAAAATAACTAGAATGATCATTTTACAACAATCAGGACCAAAAAGAAATATAACGATTTTCTAAAGAAGGGGGGAAGCAATCTCTAAATCTGGATTGTCTTCTAAGTTGGCTTCAGACACAAATTCTGCCTCAGAGTCCTCAAAAGGATCTACTTCCTCATTAAAGGCAGTATTTTCTTCCCGAGTCTAGGGAGGGACAGATCTTATTTCTCAATTGGAAATTGGATCCCCAGCAGAAGGACAGATTGGTCTGGATATTCTGTGAGGACAGATTCCCTTTCCTCAACTGAATCTAGACTTTGAACCTAACTTACTGGTTTTCTTGAACATAGACTGGGGTCATTTTGCATTAGCACATATTTACCCTGCACTCCAGGACCAAAACATTTTTTACTGGTTTGGATGTGATCTAGGTGAATTGTGAACATCAGTGGAAGACATTCTGGATCATCTTCTTCCTTGGTGGTATGTGCAGGTACACCTATATCACATGTGGAGTTCAGAACCAGTGGGATGTCCACAGGACTCAAAACCTAGTTGGGCCTTTCTACACATTGAAAAAAGCCTCTATGTTCACATGCTTTCTGGAGTCCAGTTTTGGCTTCCAATCTCCATCAGTCACCATAGGCGACATCACTGATGGGTTCTTTATCTGGAGTTCAGCAGGAAGTTCTCTACAGTGACACAAACATAAGAATGTAAATAGGTACAGAAGTCTTAGAGTAAACTCTAGAAGTTAAAGTGTGACTAAACTTCTATGAGGATTTAGTAGGAGAAGCTGTAGAACTTGAGTTTGGGCTGAACACTGATGAGAAGGTAGGGTGTTTCTAATGACTGGTTATGTCCAAGTTCTTTTAAAAAGGGAACAGACATTACCCAGCATAGAACATCCATAAAAGAACATTTTGTCAAGCTGGGTAGTACAAAGGGCTCTTGGCAAAGCAGGCCCATCCCTTGAGACCTAGGTTCCATCCCTACTCAAAAGCTCTAAGGCATCTAAACAAGGACTATTTACTCTTTTCCTTGGTCTCACGGGTCATGCATTGCGCCAGCTGGTCCAGAAGAATATGTAAGCAGAACAGCAAGTCTGAAGAGGGCATGTTGAGCTTGTCATACTGTGTAAGTTTTTTCAGGATGTCTAGTTTCTTGTGCTCATAAAAATCATCAGGGTAGAAGTCCATCCAAATAGTTAAGATGGAACAATTGATGCTGTGGGCAGATTGGTGACAAGGAAAATGAGAGTCTGCCCTCTCCATCCTGAGCCTTCTACTATAGACCCTTTGTGGCAGGACTAGAATGCTGGGAAGTGGGAAGAGACTCCTGGAAGCAGAACCCTCACAACCCACTTCTAGAAATTTCTAATGCAACCCTCCAAAATTCTCCCTGTGATGGGCAGAGAAAGTTGTTTCCCCACTGTGTCTGACTTGCTACACACAACCCTCCCTGTCATCGAGGGATTGTGATCCATGCTGGCCTGGTCATAAACAGAAAACCCTGTCATAAAAATGGCTACAGCAGCGGTGAGCACAGGTGGCTCATGCCTGTAATCTTAGCTACTCAGGAGGCTGAGATCTGAAGATCCCAGTTCAAAGCAACTCTAGGCAGGAAAGTGTGTGAGACTCCTATCTCAATAATCCACTAGAAAACTAGAAGTGGCACTGTGGCTGAAACAGTAGAGCACTCGCCTTGAGCTGAAGAGTGCAGGGACAGTGTACAGGTGCAGCGTTCAAACCACATGACCAACAAAAACAAAAGTGACTAAAGCGAAAAGAGCAGGTGTATGGCTCACTTTGTAGAGCACCTACCTAAAATTCATGAATCCCTGAGTTTAATTGCTAAGATTGAAAGGAGGAAAGAATATGAAGGAATGGAAGGAAGAAAAGAAGGAAGGGAGGAATTTTGATATAACCAAATACTGGAAAGATGTGAAGTATTAAAGGTATCACAAGTATTTTATATGAAAAGATAGATTGTTCACTAAAAGGCAAATTATAAAATGTGGAATTCAGGCTAAAATACATGTACAGTTTTGTTTTTCTGTAAAGTGATACTTACGTGCCTCTTTAGTTTAAAAGTAGTAAATGAGTTTGAAAAATGGAGGAGTTGTTAGAAATGAATCATTATATCTTATCACTTTTTCTGCTACGTTCACCACCTACAAAATTGGAACAATGTTCATCATTTTAATTATTAATGTATTAATTTAATCTTTCATCTTTAGTGTATAGTCTATTGTGCACATCGTTTGTTTGAACTCTTTTTTTTTGTTTGTTTTTTGTCCATGATGGGTCCTGAACTCTGGGCCTGGGCACTGTCCCTCAGCTCTTCACCTCAAGGATATCACTTTACCACTTGAACCACAGTGCCACTTCTGGCTTTTCTGCTTATGTGGTACTGAGAAATCGAACCCAAAGGCTCATACATGCAAGGCAAGCACTCTACCACTTAGCCAACTTCCCAGCCCTGAAATCTTTATTTTTTCCTTCAGACATAGGCTTGAATACAGGGCATGGGTGCTGACCCAGAGCTTCTTTGCTCAAGTTTAGCACTCTGCCATACAAGATTAAACCATAGTGCCATTTCTTGTTTTTTAGTGGAAATAGCAGTCTCATGGGAACTTTTCTGCCCAAGACTGGCTTTGAACCAACATCCTCATTTCTCAGCCTCCTGAGAAGGTAGGATTACAGGCGTGAGCCACCTGTACCCTTGTGCTCATTTATTTTCTTTTAAATGTTATATAAGTTTAGTTCCCCCACCCAAATACGTGCAAACTGAGATGCAAATTGGCTTTAAATAAACCACTAGTTGAGGATGCTGAAATTACAAATGATGGCAAATTGTTTTTAACATTTTTTAATATGAGAAGCTTGAACTGAGGGCCTGATTGAAATCCCTATTCTCTTGTGCTCAAGGCTATCACTCTACTAGTTTGGCCCACAGGGCCCTTTTAGTTGCTTGGTAACCAGTTAATGAGATAATAGTCTCACAGACCTTCTTACCCAGGCTGTTATTCATCCTCGATTATCAGATCTCAGCCACCTGAGTTATTATGATTACAGGCATGAGAAACTGTCACCAGTTTTTTAAAAAGCAACAACAGATTACTTTAGGGGAGGATGGAGGAGGAGAAGCTAGAGGCTAAACAAGCTCCTCACATAGAAAATAGTTGTAGTGTTCCACTGAAGAGTCCTAGGTCAGAGAATGACCAAGTGTGCCATCACAGTACAGTTTGGCCTGAGAGGGAAAATCCAGGCCAGGAGACAGATCTGAGCACTTGCCATTAGCTGCAGCTGTGGTGGTGGCGGCAACGGCAGCAGCCTAGCCACCAAAAGAACAACACAGAGTCTGGGACAATGGTGCCAGACACAGCAGGTGACCGGATTCTACTTAAAACCAGAAAGAACTGATAAGTAGCAGATATCTTCATCCTGCTTATCACAGACCAGAGACAACCCAGGAACCAAGACTCCAGGGTGAGTAGAATCCTGACATACTCACTCCTTCTTAGGGAACAGAGGAGGGAAGGCCACCCTTACCATCCTCACCCCCGGAGACCTCCATATTTGATATTGAAAAGGCCCAGCTGAGCAGCAAGCTCCAACTCAGGCCTTGGGAAAAAAAAATTCATTTAGGAGGTCTCAGGCACCTGACCTGACCTGCCAGGCTCAGCTCCTCCCTGGGAAAAGTCACCCAGCCCAGGCAGACAAAGCTCTGCCCCGAGGGGAGTGACTTTCTTCACTGGGTAAACAGAGCCAGAGGCTGCCCCTCCCTACAGCAGCCTAGACAATCAAGTGAAATTCAGTAAACATAAACCCTGAGAATGGCTCTAGGCTGGGCTCTGTGAGTGTCTCAGAAGTTACCCCTCAGGGAAAAGCTGCAATTTGCTGAAAGGCCTCAATTCTACCCAGAACATAGCCTCATCACAGCATCTTCAAATTAGAGGAAACAGCCATCTCCCTCTTTTGTGAAACTCAAAGCAGATCTCCCTCTCATTGAACTATACTGGGAGGAGGATCACAAAATCCTGATCATTTTTCTGCCTGCTCCAACAAATTGACTTAAGAAACCAATCAAGCCACAGGCAAACCAAACACCACAAGCAGACTAAAGACTCCACCAAGAGACTGGTTACAGACACAGGGAGATACAGGATCTTCACATCTAATTCCCCCCCCCCCCCCCGCAAAAAAAAAAGAACTCTTTTTGGTACCTTTTTTAATTTCTAGTTTTTTAAAAAAATTGTTTTCTATTAATTTTTTTCTCCCCTCCTAATTTTTATTTTAGGTGTATGTGTGTGTGAGTGTGCTTTGTTTAAATCTCTACTGACCTTTTGGTCCTTTTATCTTTTTTTCTTTTTCATTCTTTTCATTTTTCTTCTGTTTCCTTGTTTTTGTGTGTGACTGATTTGCTGTTCTGCTCATCTTCAGATATATGCCCATTGTCAAATATTAGACCTTACCCCCATTGTATACACATTAATCAAGAATTTTATTACTCAAAGCAAAACTTCTTAGCCTTAAATTCTGTAATAGCAGTATTATCTCTTTAGGCCTATATAATTTTTGAGAATTTTTATTTTTTAGTTTTTCATGTCTCCTTTCTATCCCTCCCCTCTTCTCATCGTATCTTTTTCTTCTCTCAATATCACCTTAAATTTAGATAATTTTTAAGATTCATTTATTAAACTTAAATATTTGTTTTTCCCATTTTTTCTTGTCCTTTTTTCTCTCTCCTACTATTCTGTCCAATCCATTTCCCTCTTTGAGATTAGAACTTGGTTAAATTCACTCTCCTTTTACCTCTCTACATTCTTCTAATCCTATTTTTCCTCACATTTGTCCCTAAATATAATAATTTCTGGTTTGCCAAATTCGTCCTTGCTGTTGTTAGCCCATTAATCCATAGTTGTTTGATGTTGAATAGATTGTATCTGTTGAAGTAGATTATATCTGTGTCCTTTTGCCTGTGCAACTGCAGGACTTTGGTTGATGCATGCCTTCAAAAAGTATTCTAGCAGAAAACTTTCATATCAAATGGGCAGAACAAGCCAGAAAAACACAAGAAAAATGAAAGTCCTGGTATCTCAACTCCCACTCATGATAACCAGTATTCCAGAGGAGAGTTCCCCAAAAGCTCAATAAATATTACTTGGAAACATGGTGAATGAACAGATAGAAAACCTGCAAAGGACTCAGTGTGAACATGATAGGGAGAGAGAGGAAGCAAACCAAAGAGCAATGCAGTAATCCCATGAGCATGAGGAAGCTACTCAAAGATTGATACAGAAATGCATGAATAGGTTGAGAACACTCAAAGAGAAATAAAGGAATTGTGTGAGCAGGCTGAGAACCATCATAGAATTATAGGAATTGCATGAGCAGGCTGAAAACAGACAAAGAGAATGTCAGGAATTGCGTGAACAAGCTGAGAACAGTCAAAGAGAACTACAGGAATTGCATGAAAATGAGGAAGCTAATCAAAGAGTAACACTGGAATTGCAAGGGAGGGACGAGAATAAACAAAGTTCAATAGAGGCATTCATGGAATCCATAAACAGACAGTTGAAAGAATTCAGGGAGACCACAAAGGGAATGCTGAATGGAACCCAACAGAAGGAATGTGAGTATAAGGAAACCATAACCAAAGAACTAAGTGATTTGAGAATAAGAACTGAACACCAAATTAAGGAAGTAAAGAAGTCCATTCAAGATCTAAAACAAAGCTCCAACAAAGAATTTGAAGTAATCAAAACCAAACAATTAGAAGGAAAATGAATAAAAAACAAAGAAGAAAGTCTTGACAGTAGGTTAGGCCATGCAGAAGATCGAATCTCGGTAAATGAAGACAGCCTAGATATTATACAGAAACAATGTACAACTATCCATGACAAACCCAGAAATATGATAGATATATTCAGCAATTGGAAGACACCATCAGAAGGCCTAATCTGAGAATAATGGCTGTAGAGTAGCACCTAGAAACAGAAGATAATGGTCTAGGAAATTTGTTTAACAGGATCCTAGCAGAGAAATTCCCAAACATGCAAAAGGATAGGCCTATTCAGATACAGGAAACGTTTAGAGCCCCAAATAGAACAGACGAGAGCAGGACATCCCACCGTCACATTATAATATGCACAAGATCAATTCAGACCAAGGAAAAGATCCTTAAAGCTGTCAATGAGAAAAGATAAATCATCTATGAAGGGAAAACAATTAGAATAACTTCATTTTTTTCATCAGAGTAAATTAAAGCAAGAAGAGCCTGGAATGATGCATGCCATGACCTAAAGACAAAGTATGAACCAAGAATACTGTAAACAGCTAAATTCTCCTTCATAACCGAAGGTGAAATAAAAATCTTCCATAGAAAAGAAAAACTGAAAAAAAATATATCTCCACCAAACCGGTCCTACAAAAGATGCTTAAAGATGTCCTAAACAGACAGAACGGACAAGATCACAATAAAGACAAAGAAATGGCACCCAAACTGAGAATCCAAAAACCATAGGAAGAACCAAGTTGAGGCAGCCCCCAAGAAGGCGGATAAAATGGCAGAAACTACCAAACACTTCTCAGTCCTTTCTCTCAATATTAACGGATTTAACTCTCCAATTAAGCGACATACACTGTCTAGTTGGATTAAAAAGCAACATTCTTCTATCTGCTGCCTTCAGGAATCACACCTTGCTCATAAAAACAAATACACTTTGAACATGAAAGTCTGGAACAAAATCTACCAAGCAAATGGCCAGCATAAACAGAGAGGAATTGCAATCATAACATCAGATAAAATAGACTTCAAATTAAAATTAGTGAGAAGAGATAAAGAAGTTCACCACATACGAATTAAGATATTTCTTTCAGGAGGATTCTTCTCAACACCAGCAAGAACCAACAATGAGCGGACATCTTCACCATGCAGTTCACAAACCAGACACAACCCAGGAACCAAGACTTGGGGCGTGAGTAGAAGCCTGACATCCTCACTCCTTCTCAGGGAGCAGAGGAGGGAAGGCCACCCCTCCCCTCCCCAGTACTGGAGATCTCCATCTTGGATACCAACAAAGCTCAGCGGAGCTGCTAGCTCCAACTCAGGCCTTGGAAGAAAACTAGAGTCATTTAGCAGGTCACAAGAACCTAAACAGACCTGCCAGACTCAGCTCCTACCAGGGAAAATTCACCAAGCTCCGGCGCCAGTGCTAGGAGTGGCTTTCTTCACTGGGTAATCAGAGCCAGAGGCTGTTCCTCCCTTTAGCAGCCTTGATAATCAATTGAAATTCAGTAAACATAAACCCTGAGAATGGCTCCAGGCAGGGCTCTGTGAGTTTCTCACTAACTAGCCCCCGGGAAAAGCTACTATTTGCTGAAAAGCCTCAAATCTAAACAGAAACTAGCCTCATCACAGCATCTCCAAATTTGAGGAAAAAGCCACCTCCCTCTTTTGTGATACTAAAAGCAGATCTCCCTCCCATTGGAATAAACTGGGAGGAAGATTGCAAAATCCTGGGCAAAGTAGAGCATTTTTCTGCCTGTTCAAACAAACTGACTTAAGAAACCAGCCAAGCCACAGGACCACAAGCAGACAGAGTCTCCAACAAGAGACTGGTTACGGAAACATGGGAGATACAGGATTTTTCCCAACCCTCCCAAAAAATTCAAAGAAATTTTTCTTCTCTTCTTCTTTTTTTTATACCTTTTATAATTTTTTTTTCTTTTCTAAAACTTTATTTTTAATTTTTAATTTTTACGTTTTTTGAAAAAAATTGTTTTCTAGTAACTTTTTTTCCTCATAATTTTTATTTTAGGAGTACATGTGTGTGTGCCGTTTACTTTTTTCTTTCTTTTTATAAAAAAAATTCTTTTTGTTTTTGTTTAGTTCAACTGAACTTTTTATCTTTTTTCTTTCTCTCTTATGCTTTTCACATTTTCTTCTCTTTTGTTCTTCTTTATGAGACTTAATTGTTGTACTGCACATCCTCAGATAAACCCATAGTTGACTATTACACCCTATCCCCCATTCTGTACACACTTAATCCACAAATTTATTACTCAATTCAAAACCTCTGAGACTTAAATTCCTTAATAGCAGTACTACCAATTTATACCTATATAATATTTTAAGTATTTTTATTATTAAGATTTTCACATCTCCTTTATATCCCTCCCCTTCTCTCATTATATTCATGTTCTTCTCTGAATAGTTTGTTTTCGATTCTGCATAATAATTTTTACTTTTCTCTTTTTTTCTGGTCTCTATTTTTTCCCTTTCTTTTTCTTCTTTTTTCTCTGTCTCTACTTTCATACTATCCAACCTATTTCCTGCTTTGAGATTAGGACTTAGTTTACTCTCCCTGTCCCTTCCCACATCACTCTATTCCTATTTTTTACCCACATCTCTCCCTAACCCTAATAATTTCTGGTTTTCCAAATTCTTCTTTGTGGTTCATAGCCCATTAATACATAGTTGTTTGATGTTGAATAGATGTATCTGTTGAACTAGATTGTATCTGCAGACTATGGACTGTGCAAATTCAGACTTTGGTTGATGTTTGCCTTAAGTTAGTGCTCTAGCACAAAACTGGTGTTATTTTCATCCCAAATGGGCAGAGTAAGCCTGAAAAAACACAAGAAAAATGGCAAGTCCAGGTATCTCAACTCCCACTCGTGATAATCAGGGGACAGAACAGATAATGAATAATCCAGAGGAGAATTCCCAAAAAGCTCTACAAACACTGCTGGCAAACATGATAAATGAAAAGATTGAAAACCTACAAAGGACTCTGTATGAGCGTGATAGGGAGAGAGAGGAGGCAATCCAAAGGTTTACACAGGAATATCACGAGCGTGAGGAAGCTACTCAAAAACTGATACAGGATTTGCTTGAGCAGCTTGAGAATACTCCAAGAGAAAGGCAGGAATGGCGTGCACATGCTGAGAACACTCAAAGAGAACTACAGGAATGGCATGAACGGAAGGAAGCTAAGCAAAAAGTAATACAGGAATTGAGAGAGCAGGATGAGAACACACAAAGATCGCTAAAGGCATTCATGGAATCCATTAACAAAGAGCTGATGGAAGTCAAGGAGACCACAAAGGGAATGCTGAATGGAACCCAACAACAGGAATGGAAGTCCAAAGAAACCATAACAAATCAGCTAAGTGATTTGAGAACAAACACTTAACACCAACTTAAGGAAGTAAAGAAGTTCATACAAGATTTAAAACAAAGCTTCAACAAAGAATTTGAAGCCATCAAAGCTGACCAATTAGAAGGAAAAGAAATAAAAACCAAAGTAGAAAGTCTTGACAGCAGGTTAGACCATGTAGAAGGTCGAATCTTGGGGATTGAAAACAGCCTAGATATTATAGAGCAAGAACATACAACCATCCAAGACAAGTCCAAGAAATATGAAATATGAAATATCCAACACTTGGAAGACACCATCAGAAGGCCTAATCTAAGGATAATGGGTGTAGAGGAGCACCTAGAAACAGAAGGTAATGGTCTAGGAAATTTGTTTAACAGGACCCTGTCAGAGAATTTCCCAAACATGTAAAAAGATAGGCCTATTCAGATACAAGAAGCTGTTAGAACTCCAAATAGACCAGACCAGAATAGGACATCCCACCGTCACATTATAATCCACACAGGATCAATTTAGACCAAGGAACAGATCCTTAAAGCTGTCAAGGAGAAAAGATAAATCACCTGTAAATGGAAACCAATTAGAATCACCTCAGATTTCTAAGCAGATTCAATCAAAGCAAGAAGAACCTGGAATGATGCATGCCATGCCTTAGAAACAAACAACTATCAAGCAAGAATACTGTACCCAGCTAAACTCTCCTTCATAACTGAAGGCCAAATAAATACCTTCCATAGCAAAGAAAAATTGAAACAACACATCTCTACCAAACCACTCCTACAAAAGATTCTTAAAGATGTCCTACACATAGAAAACCAACAAGACAACAATAGAGGCCAAGAAATTGCACCCAAACCGAGAATCCAAGAACCATAGGAAGAACCCAGTTGCCGCAGCCCCCAAGAAGCAGATAAAATGCCAGGAACTCCCAAATACCACTCAGTCCTATCTCTTAACATTAACGGACTTAACTCTCCAATTAAGCGACATAGACTGTCTAGCTTGATTAAAAAGCACGATCCTTCTTTGTGCTACCTTCAGGAATTTTGCCATAAAAACAAACACATTTTCAATGTGAAAGGTTAGAACAAAATCTTCCAAGCAAATGGCCTCCATATACAAGCTGGAGTTGCAATCCTAATATCAGACAAAATAGACTTCAAATTAAAATTAGTTAGAAGAGATAAAGAAGGTCGCTACATACTTATTAATGGATCTCTCCTTCAGGAGGATATTACAATTCTAAATATTTATTTGCCAAGCAACAGAGCACCCAAATTTATCCAAGAAACACTACTTTCCCTTAAATCCTACATAGATCCAAAGACATTAATTGTAGGAGATTTTAACACACCATTCTCCCCACTAGATAGATCAACTCCGCAAAAACTCAACAGAGAAACCGCAGATCTAAACAGCTGCATACATCAACTAGATATAAAAGACATCTATCGAATATTTCACGCAGCACCATCAGAATACACGTTTTTCTCAGGAGCACATGGAACGTTTTCTAAAATAGACCACATTTTAGGCCACAAAGCAAACTTGCCCAAATTCAGAAACATTGAAGTTATACCTTGCATTCTCTCTGACCACAAGGGAATAAAATTAGAACTCAACAGCAAAAGCCACCAAAGAATGTCCGGTAACATATGGAGGTTGAACAACACTCTGCTGAATTACGAGTGGGTCATGGAAGAGATTAGAAAGGAAATTCAAATATTCATGCTATTCAACAAAAATAAGCACACAAATAACCAGCTCCTCTGGGACACAGCAAAGGCAGTATTCAGAGGCAAGTTTATAGCTCTGAGTTCCTACATCAACATATTGGAGATATGTGAAACCAACAATTTAACGAGACATCTGAACCTCCTTGAAAAAGACCAGCAAATAAACCCCAATCCAGTAGACGGAAAGAAATAATTAATATTAAATCAGAATTAAAAGAATTAGAATCCAAAATAAAACTATAGATAGAATCAACAAAACAAAGAGCTAGTTCTTCGAAAAAATTAACAAAATTTCCAGACCTTTAGCAAATCTTATCAGAAAAAGAAGAGAACACACCCAAATAAATAAACTCATAGATGAGAATGGAAACATCACCACGGAAACAACCAAGATTCAGAACATTTTAAGGGAATACTTCTCAAAACTTTATGCTAATAAGTTTGAGAACTTGACAGAAATGGACCTTTTCCTAGCAAATATTGACATGCCAAAACTAAACCAAGATGAGTTAAACCATTTTAACAGGCCCATATCAAGCATTGAAATAGAAACAGCAATAAGAGACTTTCTAGCTAAGAAAATTCCAGGACCAGATGGTTTTACAGCGGAATTCTACAAGGCCTTCAAAGCAGAGCTCACAGCAATACTCCTCCAAATCTTCAATGAAATCCAAAGAGAAACTTCACTACTGAACACATTCTATGAAGATATCATAACCCTCATCCCAAAACCGGGCAGGGACTCATCAAAGAAATAGAACTATAAACACATTTTCTTTGATGAACACTGATGCAAAACTTCTCAACAAAATTTTGGCCAATCGACTTCAACAATTCATCCAAAAAATCATACACCACGATCAAACAGGATTCATTTCAGGGATGCAAAGCTGGTTCAATATACGAAAATCAATTAATATTATCTATCACATCAACAGGAGCAAGAATAAGAACCACATGATTATCTCAATAGATGCAGAACAAGCATTTGACAAGATTCAACACGCCTTTATGATGAAGGTTTTGGAAAAATTAGGAATCCATGGGACATTCCTCAATACAGTAAAGGCTGTATATGACAAACCTACAGCCAACATTATACTTAATGGTGAAAAATTAAAGCCATTCCCTCTTAACTCAGGAGCAAGACAAGGATGTCCACTCTCTCCACTTATCTTAAATCTAGTATTAGAATGCCTAGGTACAGCAATTAGACAAGATGCAAACATAAAGGGGATGCAAATAGGGAAAGAAGAAATGAAACTCTCCCTCTTTGCAGATGACTTAATCTTGTATTTAAAGAATCCCATAGACTCTACTCCCAAATTACTCAAGCTGATTAAAAACTTTGGCAAAGTAGCAGGGTACGAAATACCAAATAAGTGAAGGATCTCTATGATGAAAACTTTAAAAACTTGAAAAAGGAAATCCAAACAGAACTTAGAAAATGGCAAAACACCCATGCTTCTGGATTGGAAAGATTAACATCGTGAAAATGGCAATACTTCCCAAGGCTATCTACAAATTCAATGCAATACCTATCAAAATTCAAACCTCATTCTTCAAGGAAATAGAAGAGGCAATCCAAAACAATGAAAGGCCCCGAATAGCAAAAACACTCCTCAACAGAAAGAACGCTGCTGGAGGAATATCAATACCAAATTTCAAACTCTACTCTAAAGCCATAGTAATCAAAACAGCTTGGCACTGGCAAAACAACAGACCTCAGGACCAATGGGATAGAATTGAAAACCCAGTAATAAACCTACAGACTTATAGCCATCTAATCTTCGATAAGGGAGCTCAAAAAATAGAATGGAAGAAAGACAGCCTCTTCAGTAAATGCTGCAGGCAAAATTGGTTAACTACTTGTAGAAAACCAAAGCTAGATCCTTATCTATCACCTTCCACCAGAATCAACTCCAAATGGATCAAAGACCTTGGAGTCAAAGCAGACATTCTGAAAACATTACAGGATGGAATAGGGGAAACCCTAGGTCTCCTTGGAGCAGGCCGAAATTTTCTTAATAGAGACCCGGAAATAAAACAAAGCAAATAAAGTTTGGACAAATGGGATTGCATGAAGTTGCAGAGCTTCCGCATGGCAAAGGACATAGCTAGCAAGATCAATAGAAAGCCCACGGATTGGGAAGATCTTCGCTATCCATACAACCTACAAGTGTCTCTTATGTAAACAATACTTGCAATTCAAAAAATTAAATCCCCCAATAACAAATCCTCAAAGAAACAACTGCCCAATAAATAAGTGAGCTAAAGACTTAAAGAGAAACTTCTCTGAAGAAGAAAGAAGCATGGCCAATAAACAGATGTAGAATGCTCAACCTCCCTAGCCATAAAAGAAATGCAAATCAAAACAACATTGAGATACCACCTCACTCCAGTTAGAATGGCAAAAATTAAGAACTCTAATAACAACAGATGTTGGAGGGAATCTGGACAGTAGGGAACCTTACTTCATTGTTGGTGGGAGTGTAAACTTGTTCAACCACTTTGGAAAGTAGTATGGAGGTTCCCCAAAAGACTCCAAATAGATCTCCCCTATGATCCAGCAATCCCACTTTTGGGCATTTACCCAAAAGTTTACAAACAAGACCACTCTAAAGCTACCAGCACAACTATATTTATTACAGCATTATTTACCATAGCTAAGATATGGAACCAACCCAGATGCCCCTCAGTACATGAATGGATCAAGAAAATGTGGCATACACAATGGAATTCTATGCCTCCATCGGAAAGAATGACATTGCCTCGTTTGTTAGGAAATGGAAAGACTTGGAAAAAATTATATTCAGTGAAGTATGCCAAGCCCAAAGAAACATAGGTCCCATGGTTTCCCTTATTTTCAATATCTAGTACATGTATGAGTCAAGCAGAAAAGGTCATATAAGTTAGGAAAATGAACCCTAAAATATGTATTTAAATGTTTTTTTTTCTTTCATGCATTTGTTTGTATTGCATTTATAAGATTATTTCTTTGTTGCTTTGTATGTCCCTCCCCCACAGTATAACCCCTGCTTTCACTGTATTTGATGTCGGTATAATTTGTGGAAGGGAAGGGGAAAAATAAGTCGTTTAAATAAGGACACATGTGGACCCATTGCATCAATGAGAAGTACAAGTTGTCATGTCGAAAACGAACTTTACAACTTTGTTGCGGGTGATGGGGGGAGGATTGGGCGGGAGGGGGGTGGGAGGCTGGGAAGGGATGTGAAGGGTAAAGGAAGGAGTAGGCTACAAAGCTTGATAGGAATTGTACTCATTATCTTGCCCATGTAATTGTAACCCCTCTGTACAGTATGTTCACAATAAAAAAAAGAAAAAAGAACAAAATAAAATAATTTAAAAAAGAAAACAACACACACACATATAACCCCAAAATAAAAATTATAAGAGGAAGAAAAAAAAGTTAATAGAAAACAAAAATTTTGAAAGTTTAAAATTTAAAAAAAAGTTTCAGAAAAAATTTTTTTTATAAAAGTACAAAAAAAGAGAATTTGATATTGGGGGAATGGGACAATCCTGTATCTTCCTTGTGTTCTTAACCAGTCTCTTGTTGGATTATCTGGTCGGCTTGTGGTGTTTGATTTTCCTGTGGTTTGTATGGTTTCATTAGTCAATTTGTTTGAGCAAGCAGAAAAATGCTCTGCTTTACCAAGGATTTTGTGATCCTCCTCCCAGGCTAGTTCAATGGGACAGAGATCTACTTTGAGTTTCACAAAAGAGGAAGATGGCTGTTTCCTCTAATTTGGAGGTCCTGTGATAAGGCTAGGTTCTGGTTAAAGTTGAGGCCTTTCAGCAAATAGCAGCTTTTTCCTGAGGAGTTAGCTTCTGAGAAACTCACAGAGCCCAGCCTGGAGCCATTCTCAGGGTTTATGTTTACTGAATTTCAATTGATTGTCAAGGCTGCTGTAGGGAGGGGCTGCCTCTGGCTCTGTTTACCCAGTGAATAAAGCCACTCCTGGGGCTGGCTGCTCAAGCTGGGTGACTTTTCCCAGGGAGGAGCTAAGCCTGGCAGGTCAGCT
Organism: Dipodomys spectabilis; assembly: GCF_019054845.1. Lineage (NCBI taxonomy): Eukaryota > Metazoa > Chordata > Mammalia > Rodentia > Heteromyidae > Dipodomys > Dipodomys spectabilis. The sequence continues at coordinate 880,445 of NW_024871072.1, forward strand.
TAGGTTCCTGTGACCTGCTAAATGACTCTTGTTTTCTTCCAAGACCTGAGTTGGAGCTAGCTACACAGCCACGCTTTGTCAGTATCCAAGATGGAGATCTCGGGTAATGGGTGGGAAGGGTTGGCCTTCCCTCCTCTGCTCCCTGAGAAGGAGTGAGGATGTCAGGCTTCTACTCATGCCAGAGTCTTGGTTCCTGGCTCATCTCTGGTCTGCGAACTTCAGGATGAAGATGTGTGCTCCTTGTCAGTTCTTGCTGGTGTTGAGTAGAAACCCCTCACTTTCCCTGTCTGGCGCTTAAGTCCCGGACTCTCTGTGTTGCAGGTATGGTGGCTATGGCTGCTGCTGCTGCCGCCACATCCGTGGCCACTGGAAAGTGCTCATATCTGTCTCCTTGCCTGGATTTTCCCCCTCTGGCCTAACTCTCTGTCCTTTGATGGCACACTTGGTGTGATTCTCTGGCTTAGGACTGTTTATTGGAACACTAAAATTGCTTTCTATGAGAGAGCTTGTTTAGCCCCTAGCTTCTCAGCCATCTTCATCAGAAAATAACATTTAAAATCAAGCCATGCAGGAAAGTACATGGGACATTTTTTCTGTGTGTGCCAGTCATGGGGGTTGAATTTGTTCTACTTTATTCAAGGCTGGTGTTCTTCTCAGCTAATTGGTGGGATGACTACCAGCTAATTGGAGGTAAAGAGTCTCATGGAATTCTCTGTGCAGGCTGACTTCAAACTGGTAATCAGATTTCAGCTTCCTGAGACATTCTGTGCTTTGCATGAGACACATCTCCAATGAACCATCAAAAAGAAGAAAAAAAAAACACCTGGGGTTGAGATGTGGCTCCAATAGCAGAAATGAGACAATGATTTCTGGGACAGCACCCACACCTTGAGATCAAGCTCCAGGACCAGCACGAACAAGAATAAAATAAATAAATGAAAAGAAAGGTGGAAGAAGAAAAGGGAGAGCCGATTTCAGAGGTTAAAATGAGCAAAATTGAGTTAGTTTACACTTGTTACTGTACTTACTCAAGGGTCTCACATCTGAGGATCACTACTCAAGGCCAGCCAAGGCAGGGGAGTCTATGAACTCTACTCTAATTAGCCAACTACAGTTTTTTTTTAAAGCTCTGAATTGTGCTGTGGCTCACATATTAGAGGGCTAGTATTAAAAATGCACTGGGAGAGGACTGGGAAGGTGACTCAGTGGGAGAGTGCTTGCCTTGCATGCATGAGACCCTGGGCTCAATGCCTCACCAACACATAAGCAGGAAAAACTAGAAGTGGAGCAGTAGCACAAGTGGTACGGTTCTAGCCTCAAGCTGAAGAGCTGAGCGACAGCGCCCAGGCCCAGAGTTCAGGCTCCATGACAGGCAAAAAAAAAAAAAAAAAGGAACTGGGACAATACCTAGGCTCTGATTTATAGCTCCAAGCAGCATACATATGGAAATAAAAAGTAGAAATTAAAAAATGTATAAGAAAATCCAATTAAATTTTCAAAATGAGTCATGAGTTTTTGGTTTTTGTGTGTAATCCTCTTTTTTTGGTCGGTTGTAAGGCTTGAACTCTGGGCCTGAGCGCTGGTCCCTCAGCTCATTTCAAGGCTAGTGGTCTACCACTTGAGCTACAGTGCCACTTCTTTTTGTGTGTAATCTTACATTCTAAGATAGCTTAAATCTGAGGGCTCTGGTCTCTCATCTTCAAATCACCAGCAAAACAAAAAAACAAGAAAACAGTAGTGAATCTGCAGTGGAGTTGTAAAGAACCAGGCTTGAGTGAGAAAGCTATGAAACAGTGCCCTTGCTCAGAGATCCAGCCTCAGGATCACAAAAATGTCAATAAGAAGAGAATCTGGGGCTGGTGACTCATGCCTGTAATTCTCCAGGAGGCAGAAATATGTGTATCCAGTGTAAAGGCCAATTCTAGCAGGGAAATCCAGAAGACAGTTGCTTGTGGGCCATCCTGGGGCTAGAACTGTAGTACTCCCAGATTTTTAGCAGTTAATTGGAGGTAAGGATCTGAGACTTTCCTGGTCAGCCTGGCTTTGAACCATGATGGTAAGATTTCAGCCTCCTGAAACAGGCCAGGCCTTGCATGAGTTCTGGCTCCAGCACTAGCACACTCACAAAAAATGAAATGAATACATGCAAAGAAGACTAGAAGAGAAATAAGAACCAATAACTGAGGCTGCAATGAGCCAATCAGCCCATCACTGGTGGTTCATAACTGTAATTCTGTTTACTCAAGAGGCTAAAATGTTTGGATAATATTTATTTATTTATTTATTTTTATTTTTGGGTCCAGTTGTGGGGCCTGAACTCTGGGCCTGGACGCTGTCCCTCAGCTCTTCAGCTCAAGGCTAGCACTCTACTGCTTGAGCCACAGCGCCACTTCTGGCTTTTTTCTTTCTGCTTATATGGTGCTGAGGAATCAAACCCAGGGCCTCAGGCATGCAAGGCAAGCACTCTACCACTGAGCCACCTTCCCAGCCCGTTTGGATAATATTTAAAGGCCAAACCGAGTAGGAAAGTACCTAAGACTTGTGTGTGTGTAAGTATGTCTGTGTGTGAGTCCTGTTGCTTGAACTTTTACTGTTTTGCTCAAAGCTCTACTAATCTCAGCTTTTTAGTGGTTATAATTGGAGATATCATGTACTTTCCTGCCCAGGCTCACACCAACTTTGATCTCATATTTCAGCCTCATAAATCTGGTCTGGCTCTACATTATATTCATTGCTAATTAAATACCAAAACAGAAAAAAAATCCTGGAGTTTAGCTGTGGTTCAATTGTCAGAACTGGGAAAATTTCTGGGACAGCGCCCAGACCCTAAGTTCAAGCTGGAGAACAAAGAGAAGAAATAAAAAGAGGATAAAATTACAAAAGGAAGAGTCAGTGACAGAGGTTGAAATGAATCAAACATTGGTTTCTCACACATGTTGTACAAGGTACTCAGGAGAATTAAATCTAAGATTCACGGTTCATGGTCAGCCCAGGCAGGAGAGTCCATGAGACACATGTATCTAATTTGCCACCAAAAATAAGCTACAATTTGTACTTTGGCTCCTTCGGTTGAGTGCTAGTCTCAAATAGAAACTTTGGGACAAAACCTAGGCCCTGAGTTGAAGTCCTAGACATACATTTCAAAACAAACAAACAAACAAATACCCCCATGACTTAAAAAATGATGGGAAAAAGAAAACTAAGGTTTAAGTTGGTTCATGTGTGTATTCCTATCCATTCTAGGTTCAAAGCTAGACTGGGCAGGAAAGTACATGAAACTGTTAACCCCAACTACCCAGCCAAAAGCTGGAAGTGCAGATATGACTGTAGATGTAAAGCACTGTATTTGGTGCAAAAGGTAATTTAAAAAACTGCTGACCCAGAGTACTATTCTTAGTGCAAAAAATTGTAGGAGAAGTGAAGAAAGGCCAATTGTAAATTTAAATATAAGCCTGGTGTTTGTTGATCATGGCTGTAGTTGATCCCTGGCTACAAAAATCTTGTGATCAAGTTTCAAAGCCCACCAAAAAGCAAAGTCCAAGAGACTTTGTGTGTGTATGTGTGTGTATGTGTGAATGTTTGTGTGTGTGTGTGTGTGTGTGTGTGTGTGTGTGTGTGTGTGTTTCTATGTGTGATGTGTGTGTTTCTGTAGTATTCTTTACCTAGTGCCCTAGCATTCCCAGCTTTTGGGTGGTGAATTGGAGATAAGAGTGTCATGGACTTTCCTGTCCAGGCTGGTTTGAAACATGGTCCTCAGATTTCAGCTACTTTATTTAGCTGGAAGTTGAGCTGTGGCTTAAGTGGCAAACTGGGCAAATATTTTCTGGAACTCCACGCGGACCCTGAGTTCAAGCCCCAGGACATGCACAGAAGAAAGAAAGAAGAGTAGAAGTAACCAAGGAAGAGCGAGTGACAAAGGCTAAAATCAATCAAGCATCAGTGGCTCATACATGTTTTACTAGCTATTCAAGAGCTTGAAATCTGAGGATGATGGTTCATGGCCAGCCTTGGCAGGAGAGTCCATGACTCTTGTCTCTAATTAATCAACCCCCCCAAAAAATGCCAAAAAGTTATGATGTTTCTCATGTAATAGAGGATATCATTGAATAAAAACATTTAGGACAGAATATGAGTCCCAATTTGTAGACCCAGGAACAGCACATACATACAAAAAATAAAAAGTAAACAAAAGAAGGAAGTGGCAAGCACATATTAAAGTTTTAAAATGACACAAGGGTTGTTGGTCCTGTGGATAATCCTAACTACACAAGAGCCTGACATCTGAGGATTTTGGTCATCCTGGGTAGGAACGTGCTTGAGATACTTATCCAAGCTTCCAAGCACAAAGCCCTGAGCTGGAGCTGAGGTGGTAAACAACAGCCTTCAGTTAAAAAGCTAAGAAACAGTCCCCAGAGCCAGAGGTCAAGCTGCAGGGCCACTAAAAATTACAAATAACAAACAATTACAAATAACAAACAATCAATAGGAGAGCGGAAGAAGAGAGACTGAAATCTGAGGATCCACAATTCAAAATTAATGCATGCAAGAAAATCCATGAGACATTCTGGTATGTGTGCATCTGGGTGCCATCTTGCAGCTTGTGTGTGCCTCCTTGAACTTGTGCTGATTTGTTCAAGGACAGAGCTCTACCACTCCAAGATTTTCAGTGGTTAATTAGAGGTCATGGTCTCATGGATTTTCCTTCTCAGCCTGGCTTGATTCATGGTAGGCTTTCCTCAGACTCTTATCTCCAATTGATTGTCAAAAAGAAAAAAAATGCCTGGGAATTGAGTTATTGCTCAAGTGGCAGAATTGGGCAATCAGTTTCTGGGACAGCAACCAGGACCTGAGTTCAAGCCCCATGACAATCACAGAAGGATTAAAGAAAGAGAGGCTAGTGGGCTGGGAAGATGGCTCAGTGGTAGAGCGCTTGCTTTGCATGCATGAGGCCCTGGGTTCGATTCCTCAGCACCACATATGCAAAAAGAAAAAAAAGCCGGGAGTGGCGCTGTTGCTCAAGTGGTAGAGCGCTAGCCTTGAGCTGAAGATCTGAGGGACGGCGCCCAGGCCCAGAGTTCAGGCCCCACAACCGGACCAAAACAAAAAAAAAAGAAAGAAAGAGAGTCTAGAAGTACGGAAGGAAGATCTAATGACAAAGGTTTAAATAAATCAAGCATTGGTAGCTCACCGATGTTCTATCAGCAACTCAGGAGGATGAAATCTGAGGATCACCATTGAAGGCCAGCCCAGGTAGGAGAATTCATGAGACCCGTATGTCTCATTTGTCACCAAAAATATGACACTAGCTGTGCTCTGGTTCATGTGGTATACAAAAACAAAGAAAAAAGAGCACAAAATATTAAAGATGAGAGAAAGAGAAAATTATCATTTCAAAATGAGCCATGGGTTGTTGGTTTATTTGTGTATCCTCAGCTACTGAAGAAGTTGAAATATGAGGATCACAACTCAAAGCCAGCCTGGGTAGGAAAGTCATTGAAATTCTTATCTTCAACTACCCAGCAAAAGCTGGAAATTAAGGTGTGATAGTAGTTGTAAAGTACTGAAATCTGGCGAAAATCTGGGAAACGGATTCCTGGTCTATAATTCAGCCCAAAGTCGACCAAAAACAAAACTGAAAGAAGAGAATAAATGACAATTTGAGATTTAAAAATAAGCCTGGCGCTGGTGGTTCATGCTTATAATTTTAGCTTTCAGGAGGCTGAAGTTTGAAGATAGTATTGAAAGGCCAATCCAAACAGGAAAGGACATGGGGCTTTTTTCTTTGTGCCAACCTAGGGTTTGAATTTGTGTAGGAGCTCTACCACTCCCAGCATCTTAGTAGTTGATGAAAAGAATCACATGGAGTTTCCTGTTCAGGCTGGCTTCAAACTGGGATACTCAGATTTCAGCCTCCTGAGTCCTGCTGGGCTTTATATGAGACTCATTTCCAAAAGGAAGAAAAATAAAAACTGGCGATTGATCTGTGGCTCCAATGGCAGAAATGAGAAAATAATTTCTGAAACAGCACCCAGATCTTGATATTAGCTTCAGGGCCAACACACATACAAAGAATAAAATAACTGTGGAGGAGGGTGGGAGAAGAAAGAGCCAATTTCAGAGTTTAAAATGAGCCAAGCATAGGTGGCAAACACCTGTGATGGTAGCTACTCAGGAGGCTCAAATTTGAGGCTCACAGTTGAAAGCCAGCCCAGATAGGAGAACTCTAAGTAGCTACTTAAAACCAAACAACATCAAAAAATAGCCACAAATTGTGCGGTGGCTCATGTCTTAATTTGCTAGTCTTGAGTAAACCCCTCGGGGATAGCACCTGGGCTGATTTGTAGACCCAGGACCAGCATACACAAGGAAATAAAAATACAAATAAAAAGGTGTAAGAATGGCAGGAATTATGGCTTAGTGATAGAGTGCTTGCCTAGCATGTTTGAATTCCTGGGTCTGTTTCCTCAGTACCTCATGAACAGAAAAGGCTGGAAGTGGCACTGTGGCTCAAGTAATAGAGTCCTTACGTTCAGTAAAAGAAGCTCAGGAACAGTGCCCAAGCCCTGATTTCAAGCCTCAAGGCTAGGGAAAAAAATGTGTGAGAACATCCAATTAAAGTTTCAAAATTATCCATGAATTTTTGGTTGGTGTGTTTAATGTTAGTGATTCAGAAGGCTGAAATCTAAAGGTTGTTGTTCATAGCCAAACTGGGCAGGAAAGTGCCTAAGTCTCCAACTAATCAGCAACAAAATCCAGAAATGAGGATGTGCTTGTAGTTGGAAAGCACCAGCTCTGAGGAAAAACCTATGAAACAGTGCCCTGGCTCAGAGATCCAGCCTCAGGATCACAATAAGAGAATTAAATGATTGAAGTAGAGAACCTTGGACTGCTGGCTCATGTCTGTAATTCTAGAAAAGCAGAAGGTTGAAATATAAAATCCAGTGTAAAGGCAAACCCAGTCAAGAAATTCCAGGAAACCATGGGACCTATGTTTCTTTGGGCCTGGCTTACTTCACTGAATATAATTTTTTCCAAGTCTTTCCATTTCCTAACAAATGGGGCAATGTCATTCTTTCTGATGGAGGTATAGAATTCCATTGTGTACTGAGTCAAGCAGAAAAGGTCAGATAAAGTGATGTTAGGGAAATGAACCCTTAAATATGTATTCAAATGTTTTTTTTCTTTCATGCGATTGTTTCTAACACATTTATAAGATTATTTCTTTGTTGCTTTATATGTCCCTCCCCCACAGTATAACCCCTGCTTTGACTGTATTTGATGTTGGTATAATTTGTGAAGGGGAAGGGGAAAAACAAATCGTTTAAACAGGGATACACTTGGACCCATTGCAACAATGAGATGTACAAGTCGTTATGTTGAAAACGAACTTTACAACTTTGGTGCGGGGGGGGGGGGGGAGGGGGAGAGGGGACGATTGGGTGGGGGGAGTAGGGGGAGGATGGGAAGTGATGGGAAGAGGAAACAAAGGAGGAGGCTACAATTCTTGATAAGAAATATACTCATTACCTTGCCCATGTAATTGTAACCCCTCTCTACAGTATTTTCACAATAAAAGGGGAAAAAAAAAGAAATTCCAGGAGACTGTTTTGTGTGTGGTAGCCACACTGGAGATAGGATTTTTTTTGATTGAATGGAAATAAGAGTTTCATGGACTTTCTTGCTCAGGCTGCTTTCAAACTATGATGGGCAAATTTCAGCCTCGTGTATCAGGCCAGGCCTTGCATGAGTTCAAGCTCCAGGACCAACAAACACAAAAATAAATAAATGAAAAGAAGGGTAGAAGAAGAGAAGAAAGAGGCAATACCAGAGGTTTCAATGAACCAATCATTGGTGGCTTATATCTGTGATTCTAGCTACTCAGGCTGAAATTTGAGGATACTGTTTAAAGCTCAGCTCAGTTATATAAGTTCATAAGATCTCTCTCTCTCTATATATATATCTCTTTGGCTCTCTATCTCTCTCTGTCTCTCTCTCTGTGCCAATCCTTGTGTTTGAATTTGCACTGTTTTCTTCAATGACCTACTTACTTTCAGATTTTTAGTGATTAATTGGAGAAAAGAGTGTTAAGGACTTTCCTCAATTTTCAGCTTCCCGAATCTGACCTACCTCTATATGAGTCTCTTTTCTCCAGTTAACTTCCTCCCAAAAGCCAAATGTTATGGTTAGTCCCATATATGTACTGAGACAGCATCTGAGCTTCAATTTCTACTCCTAGGACAAGCAAAAATGAAGAAAATAAGAAAAGGTGGAAGCAAGCACATATTAAACTTTTTAAATGACCCAAATGTTGCTGGGTATGTGTAATCCTTACTATACAAGAGCCTGACTCCTGAGGATTGCAATGTCAAATCAGCCTGGGCAGGAATGTGCTTGAGACTCATCTTCATCTACACAGCACAAAACCTTGAGCTGTGGCTCAATGTAAAAGCATCAGCCTTGAGTGTAAAAGGTAATATGTAGGCCCTAGGGTTAGAGATCAAACCACAGGACCAATAAAATTTTCAAAGAAGAAAAGATGAAGAGAGGCTGAAATCTGAGGATCATAGTTCAAAGCTAGCCCATGCAAGAAAGTCCATGGGGCTTTCTCTGTGTGTGCATCAGTGTGCTGTCCTATGGCTTGAACTTGTGCTGTTTTGTTCAAGGATAGAGCTCCACCACTCCCAACTTTTCATTGATTAATGGGAGCTAAGATTCTCATGGACTTTCCTGCCTTGGTTGGTTTTGAGCCATGATCCTCAGATTTCAGAAAACTGATCAATGCTGGGCTTTGCATAAGACTCTTATCTCCTATTAGCTACCAAGAATTAAAAAAAAAACTGGAGTTGAGCTGTGACTCAAGTGGCAAACTGGGCAATCACTTTCTAGGACAGCACTCAGGGCCTTATTTCAAGCACCAAGACAAAACAAGTGTAGCCACAAGTTATATTTTGGCTCATGTGGTAAGCCACTAGTCTTGAAGAAAAAGCTCTGGTATTGTATCCAGGTCGAGATTTGTAGCCCCAGGACTAGCACATAAACAAAAATAACAAGCAAGGAAAATTTTAAAAACAAAAACTGGAAAAAATGACATATTAACGTTTTTAAATGAACAATCCATTTGTGTATAATCATGTGTATAATCAGAGCACTTCAGGAAGCTGAAATCTGAGAATCATGGTTTGAAGCCAGACTATCCAGAAAAGTACATTAAAATCTTATGTTCAATCAGCCAGCAAAAAGTTAGGAGTGGAGCTATGTTTGAGTTGTGAAACATAATCCTTGAGTCAAAAAATTAATAAACATAAGGGCGCTGAGACTCTAGCCTGTAATCCTAGATATTCAGGGGTTTGATATATGAAAATCATGGTTCAAAACCAACCTGCGAAGGAAAGGTAATGAGTACTTATCTCCAATTAACCACCAGAAAACCTGAAGTGGCTCTGTGGCTGAAATGGTAGAGCATTCACCTTAAGCTGAAGAGCTCAAAGACAGCATTCAGGCCGAGGGTTCAACTCCACCCTCTTTAAAAATAGGTAAGAAACAGCAATGAGGCCTAGAGATCAGGTCTACTGACCACAATTAAAGAGCATTGGGGTTGAAGTCAAAAAAGAGCTGAGTAAATATATTAAAATGTCAGAGGCTGGTTGCTCATGCCTGTAGATTCTAGCTACCCTGGGCACAGATCAAAGCTAGCACTACCAAGAAAGTCCATGAGATTTGTGTATGTAATTACCAGTACTAGAGGTTGAACTTGCCCTGTTTTACTCAAGTCTAGAGTACTACAATCCCCAGCTTTTTGGTGATTAATTGGAGATAAGAATCTCAGACTTCATCTGGGAAGTTGACTCAGTGGTAGGGTGCTAGCCTTGAATACATGAGGACCTAGGTTTGATTCCTCAGAACCACATAAGCAGGAAAAGCCGAAAATGTTGCTGCAGCTCAGTTGATAGAGCACTCACCTTAAGCTGGAATGCTGATGGACAGCGCCAAAGCCTAGTTTTCAGACCCATAACCAATGGCAAAATAATAATAAAAACCCTCAGGCTTTGCTGCTCAGACTGGCTTCCAACCAAGATCCTCAGATTTCAGCCTCCTTAGTAGTACTGGTGTTCTCATGAGACTCTTCAAAAAGAAAGAAGCTGGAAGTTGAGCTGTGGCTCAATTGACAGAACTGAGCAAAATCTGAGACAGTGGTCAGTCCCTAAATGGAGAAAAAAACATAAAAAATGTCAAAAATAAATAATAAATTGTAATACAGAAAAAATCATATTTAATATGATACAAAGGAAAACTGTTTTTTTTTTTAAGTGCAGCAAACAAAAATGTACTACAAAGTTTCAAAATGACATACTGAGAGTAAGGGGAAAAGGAAAAATTTTAAAATTCATGTAAATATTAAATCCAAACTGACATGACCAACACCTAATATGATCAGAAACTTATCTCTCACTTGTAATTACTTACAAACAATTGTCCCTCCAGTTTCAGCACTAGCATGGGGATTTAGGAAGGACCTCTCTATGCAGCCTTGATTGAATAGGCATCTTCCTGCTTTAGCCTCTTGAGTTAGAAATACAGGCTTTGCCCTTATTTTAATACACAAATTACACTTTAAAAGTCAACATCAATATTCAAATAATGGATTTTATGTGTAAAAGCGTGAATAAACATCCACCAGAGAAGCTCTGAGCAATACAATCATACCAGTAGAAGAGCACCTACTACTTAAGGAAGGTAACAGAGGGAAGATTTAGCATTTTTTTGGAAGTTCAGGGGTTTGAACACAGGGCCTCATGCTTGCTGGGTATAAATTCAGTGACATTAATAATACTCACACTACTTTTTTTGTTGTTGTTGTTGTTTTTGGGTCCGGTTGTGGGGCCTGAACTCTGGGCCTGAGCGCTGTCCCTCAGCTCTTCAGCTCAAGGCGAGCACTCTACCACATGAGCCACAGCGCCACTTCCGGCTTTTTTCTTTATGTGGTGCTGAGGAATCGAACCCAGGGCTTCAGGCATGCAAGGCAAGTGCTCTACCACTGAGCCATCTTCCCAGCCCATATCCACACTACTTTTTAGCCATTACCTCTGCTTGTGAACTTTCTTTTCAATACTGATGGAATCCACACAATGACCTGTACCAGCAACTTTTGTTTTGTTTTGTTTTTGGTCGGTCATGGGGCTTGACCTCTGGGTTGGGCACTGTCTCTGTGCTCTTCAGCTCAAGGCAAGTTCTCTACCGCTTGAGCTACAGCGCCACTTCCGGTTTTCTAGTGTTTTATTGGAGATAATAGTCTCACATACTTTCCTGCCTGGGCTGGCTTTCAACTGTGATCCTCAGATCTCAGCCTCCTGAGAAGTTAGGATTACAGGTGTGAACCACCGTCCCCCAGCCCCAGAAACCTTTAATCTTCCCTTTTTCCCTTATGAAATTTTTTAGTCAATATATTTCACATAAATAATTTTGTGTCCATCCATGACAGGCATATATTAATTGCAGCCTTTTGTGGATGAGTCATAATTTATGCACACCTCACATTTTATAAACCAATTCATCTGGGCCCACATTCAGCAGCTTGTTCTGAGAAGAATGGTAGCTATTTTGCTAGCCACCTCTATCCTCTGCCGTTTCCTACACAAATAGGTCTTGGGTATAAGTTCGAGTCTGCTCAATAGGTAGAGCTTTGAACCTTGATCCTCAGATCTCGGTCTCCTGAATAGCTAGAATTACAGGTGTGAGACACCTGCACCAGGCCATCATTTCTTCCAAGAACATTTCAGAGGGATGGAATAGCACTGTACCATATACATTCATTAGCAACTGCCCCAGGGTGAGCCAGATGCTCAGACCAAATCCACTGACCTTGATACTGTCTTTGGTGTCCAAAAGGATATTGTTGGACTTAAGGTCTTCGTGTATAATTTTGTTTGGTGTAAGTAGTGAACAGCACTTACAACATGTGTGACAAGCCTCCTGGCTTCATCCTCATATAGGCGGCAGAATTTTCAGATCCACCCCAGGAGGTATCCCCTAGTGGCCAGTTCCATTATGAGATACACATACTCTTCCTTCTCCATTACCTGGTACAACCTGATGATGTGTTTGTGCCATATATTCTTAAAAATGTCCATCTCATTCTTTATCCAATGATGAGGACTCTCACTTCCAGAGTATTTTAAATGCCACAACCTTGTCTGTGAGGAGGAAATGGGCCAGCTTCACTTTTCCGTAGGTACCTGTGTGGAAGAGCTCTTTCTTCTGGTATTGTTTGATGATCTCCTCCTTCAACGAGCTTGAAATTGATTCTTCTGTACTTCCATCCTTCTGCTACAATGGCAGGTAGCAAGTCTATCTAAATAAATTAAATTAAATAAAGGAAGACCCAGAAGAGTAAAAAGAAATACCAAAATGCAAATAACAGCCCGTCCCCACTACCAAAAAAATCATTTAACTTTGATTCAGTCCAGCGGGTCATCAAGCAAGAGCTCCAAGTTCTGTTAACTGACATAGGTTGGAGCACAGTGGTTTCCTATATATCCTTCATGACCTCACACAATGGAGCAATCACAACCAGGCATAGTGATGTCATAGAAGAAATGGACCAATCATAGTCTGGGCCAGTGAGGTCAGAGAAATATCGGACCAATCACAGCCTGCCAGCATTGACGCTTTAGCTCTTAGACCTCAAAGACTGTTGCTAAGGAATCCATGTGGATTGAGGTTGCTCTGTCATTCTCGTGGCATTTCTGAAACCACTAGGACAGTGGTCAAAAGCCTCTGATTTTCTAGAGGACTACTGAATCTTATAAATTGCTTCTCTGGAGACACTAGCTAATAGCCTCCATTCTTGATGGCCACCTTATCCAATGTCTTTTTCCAGCAGTAGCACTGCGCAAAGGCCTCTGTCCTTCTCAAGGACAGCTGTGTCCTACAACTTCCTCCTGAGGGGACAAGTTCCAGGGTGGCTTTGAGCCAACACCCTCACAATTCACCTTCCTGAGTAGTTAGGATTATAGGACTGAGCCATCGGTAGGTACTTAGCTCATCTCTTACATTTGGAGCAAGTATATTTGTTAGAAAGTTGGGTTTTAGATATGTCCTTTTAACACTTTAAATTTGTTGCCTTTGCTGTCTAATAGTGAATCTAGTTTCTGATGAGAAATTTGTCTTAATATCATTGAAGATTACTTGTGTGTGATGAGTTGTGTCTTTGTGCTTTGGGGGGTTTGCTGTTTTTGTTTAATTAGAATGTGTCTTAATGTGGACCTGTGTAATTATGTTAATTGACTTTTTTGAGCTGATAGATTCCTGCATGGAAGGGTTCATGCTTTCAATCACAATTGGGAAGGTATTGGTTTTTATTCCTTCAAATAGTATGTATTTCTATTTTTCCCTCTGTATACATATATATATATATATATATATGTATATATATATATATATAGTACATTATATATTCACATTGTATATGTGAATATACATATATATGCCTACATGTTTATATTATATATACACTTATATACATATATAGTTTTACATAGCTTCCACTTTTGTGATTGTTTATGGTAGGAAGTTTAGATTGATCCTAGCTACTCCATCAGAGTTAGAGTTTGAAGTTTTCCTCTTTATTTCTTGATAAAAATATGCATTACTCTCCAAGGATATTGAAATAGGTATTAAGCACAGATAGCCTCTCTCTCTCTCTCTCTCTCTCTTTCTCTCTCTCTCTCTCTCTCTCTCATTTCCTACGTTGGTTAGGTCTCTGAGCACAGGGCCATTGCTTGTCTGGTTCTTCTAGTGTGCTGTGAAATTTTGCAGTGTCATATTCTGCTTCAAAGGCCACCAGGCAGGCCTGCACTTGGAAGGGGAGCCTGTATGGGTGCACCTGCCTGCCTCTGTCTTGATGTCAGAGCTCCACAGCTACTTGGGGTGGCCTTAGCATATGCCCCTTTGCCTGGACTGCTGACTGGTGACTGTGTCAGCACAAGCACAGTCTCTTTTTATTACAAATCAGAGGTCTTCGGTGGAACCTGGGGGTGTTCCCTTGTTGGTGGCTATGCTTGGAGCAAGGGTGGGGGATGCAGAAGCCTCACTGTGGCCTGACTTCTGGGGCACAACAAATGCCAAGGGTTTCTCTGGGCTCTTTACAGAATACATGGGCAGGTTCAGGAGCAGAAGCTGAGCAGGGGGCTCCTAAACACAGGGTGGGCTTTAGAACTGGGCATCACAGATTGATCTTTTTGAAGGGCTGCGGACACCATCTGGAAGCTGTTGGACCTTTAGGAGGTCTGAGTACATCATGACATTAGGTGTGGGCCTCTGAGCTTCATCCATTGTTTGCAATAGGGCTGAGCCCTCCCTCCTGTATTGTCCTGGTGCCCTCTGAGTGTGTGCTGGTTTCTGGCAGTGAGAAAAGTTTAATGTGTCTTTTATTCCCTGAGCCTCACTAGGAAGTTTCTATTGTTGGCAGGGATGATTCTGTCTTTGGGAGTTCTGTGTGTTCTCTGAGTAAGGGAATCTACAGACCTCAGAGCACATCTTGGCTTTCTCTCTGAAAGGCCTATGTGTTTAAGGATTCAGATGCTTTATAGGTTTCCGGACATATCCAGGGATTGTTCTTTTTGATCTTTCAATGACAGCTTTAATTTCCTCCCTTAGTCATGGTCTATTGACCCCTTTGACTCTGGCATAAATGAGGGAACACAGGCAGGGCTGTTGTGTTGCTAAGGAAAGCAGACAGGGCTGCCTTGTTGCTGAGAAAAAGCAGGCAGGCCTGTCTTGTTACATAGTTTCATTTTATTCCCCAATGTTGGTAAATAAAACCTCCAGGTTGGACTTTAAGAGCTTCCCATGATCATTGTTCCATTCCTTTTCCCTGCTCTTATCATACTGCCTTTCTATTTAAATTCATTTTTACTTTTAATTTTTGTCAGAAACAAAGAAGCAATTAAAAAATCTATATGCAATGTTAATTTTTATTCTTGAATTACTAAAATACATGAAGAACATGTCAATTAAAGCAGCATAAAATGGCAGATGGCGTGAGCTTGATCACTGTCCCTTTACTCTGTCTCTCTTGCTCTACCCTGAGGTGACCACTACGACTAGTTAGTTATGTATCCCTACATCTAAACCAAATGTGTACAAAGAACAGCCTATTAAAAAGAGACTTGCCCACAGCTATCCAAGTCCCTCAACTGCTATCTTAGTAGGAGGCCAAATTTCCATTCACACTATGAAGATTCAAACGTCTACACACAGGTTCACAGACCTGAGCCAAGTCTGTGCTGGAACCAGGAATGAAGTTGGTAACTTATTGTTCACTAAGGGAGAAGTCTGTAATAGCTAGTATCAGGTATGAGGACCAAGGAGTTACACAGGCGTTTTAGAGGTTACTAGACTTTGGGTTTTAACTTTTGTAATTCCAAGTTTCTCTTCAGATCAAATATTAGGCCTGCACAACAACAGCCCATGAGGAAGTGATGTCCAGAACTTGTGTAAGTGTCTCAGACTCTTTGAATTTGTTTTTACGGAATTGTCTTTTTTTCTACAATCCACACCAATGGCCAAATAGGTGTAGAAAAATAAGGCCACTTCCACCAAACCAGATTGTTGGTGTTCAAGACCTAACTTGAGTCCACTCCATTTGATGCAATACTGTTCAAAGGAACATTCATTCAGTGAGGAATAAAACATTGTACATCTGTCAGAGATAGATGTTAACAGATATCCTTGACTTTTAACGTTATAGGTGGTATTTGATCCAGATGCTGGTGGCATATACTTGTAATCCTGGCTACTCAGCATTCTAGATTGAAGCCACTCAGGTCCAGAATGTCTGTGAGAATTTTATCTCCAATAACCCCTAATAAGCCTGAAGTAGAGTTGTGGTTCAAGTGGTAGAGCAATAATCTTGGACACAAAAGCTCAGGAACAGCACCCAGGCCTTCAGTTCAAGTGCCAGGGCTAGCAAACACATACCAAAAATGTGGTATTTGCAACCAAAGAATAAATTTTAATTTGATCTCTTTTTAGCCAATTTAATGTCCGAGCTCTTGATCTGCAAGCCTCTTGGCCACTCTACACCTGGAGAATAACAATTATTCAAGTGGAAAAGAAGGATCTAGAATGATTCACCATTAGAGATGCTGATGTTTGAAAGACTATGTGAAAAAAAATACTTCAGTCTCTAAAAGAATATAGAACTCACATTGGAAACTCTGAGTTTGTTAATTGATGGTCAGTATCTAGGCTTGAGCTCAGAACCTGGGCTTTGTCCCTCAAGGCTAGCACTCTACCACTTGAGACACATCTCCACCTCTAGTCTTTTTGGCTGTCAATTGGAGTAAGAGTCCCATGGATTTTCCTATCCGAGCTGGCTTTGAATAACGATCCTCAGATCTCAGCCTCCTGAGTAGCTAGTATTACAAGCTTGAACCTGTGATGGCTAATTGAAATTTAATGGTACCAACTACCAGAGATGGTAGTTAAGACATTTACATCCACCACAAAAGTCCAAGTTAATTTCAGGTTTGGTTTCTCCAACACACTTAAGAGAAAGATCAGTAGAGATCTATCATTAAAACTTAATAGTAGAATTCAAATACCCTTGGCTTATTTTTTAATTGTGAGAATACTACACAAAGGAGTTACAACTACATGGGCAAGACCTTGGCTTATTTTGAGTCCTGCTGAATCCTAGATTTCAGGGACAAATCCCAAAATACAAGTGTTAGGAGGTCAGAGACAGGAGAGTTCCCTGAAATTGCATTAAAATTAATATTAACAATTATATCATTTGTTTAACTACCAATCTAACAAATACACTTAATATATTTTTTTCCAAGCCTTTTCATTTCCTAACAAATGGAGCAATGTCATTATTTTTCATAGAGGCATAGAATTCCATTGTGTATATATAGCACATTTTCTTGATCCATTCATCTACTGAGAGGCATCAGGGTTGGTTCCATATCTTCCTTATGGTAAATAATGCTGCAATAATTAACATAGTCATGCTGGTAGCTTTAGTGTGGTCTTGTTTGTGATCATTTGGGTAAATCCCCAAAAGTGGGATTGCTGGGAAATAGAGGAACCTCCATATTGCTTTCCAAAGTGGTTGAACAAGTTTACACTCCCACCAACAATGTAGTAATGTTCACTTCTCTCTGCATCCCCTCAAGCATCTGTTGTTATTAGAGTTCTTGATTATTGCCATTCTAACTGGTGTGAGGTTATATCTCTATGGTTTGATTTGCATTTCTTTTATGGCTAGAGAGGTTGAGCATTTCTTCATGTGTCTATTGGCAATCCTTCTTTCCTCTTCAGAGAAGTTTCTCTGTAAGTTTTTAGCCCACTTATTTATTGGTCAGCTGTTTCTTTGGAGATTTGTTATGTGGGGATTTAATTTTTTGAGTTCCAGGTATATTTTCGATATGAAACCCTTGTCAGTTGTATGGCTAGTGAAGATCTTCTCCCAATCTGTGGGCCTTCTATTGATCTTGCTAGCTATGCGCTTGGCCATGCAGAAGCTCTGCAATTTTGTGCAATCCCATTTGTTAAACCTTTCTTTGATTTGTTGTGTTTCTAGGTCTCTATTAAGAAAATTTCGGCCTGTGCCAAGAAGACCTAGGGTTTCTCCTATTCCATCCAGTAATGTTTTCAGATTGTCTGCTTTGACTCTGAGGTCTTTGATCCATTTGGAGTTGATTCTGGTGCAGAATGATATATAAGAATCTTGCTTTCATTTTCTACAAGTAGTTAACCAATTTAGCCAGCACCATTTACTGAAGAAGGTGTCTTCCTTCCATTCTATTTCTTGAGCTCCGTTATCGAAGATTAGTTGGCTATAGGTCTGTATGTTCCTTTCTGGGTTTTCAGTTCTGTTCCATTGGTCCTGAGGTCTGTTCTTATGCAGGTACAATGCCGTTTTGATTACTATGGCTTTGTAGTAGAGTTTGAAATTTGGTATTGATATTCTTCCAGCCCTGTTCTTTATGTTGAGGATTGTTTTTGCTATTCGGGGTCTTTTAATGTACCATATGTATTTTTGGATTGCCTCTTCTAAATCCTTGAAGAATGAGGTTGGAATATTGATTGGTATTGCATTGAATTTGGAGATAGCCTTCGGAAGTATGGCCATTTTCCCGATCTTGATCTTTCAAATCCAGAAGCATGGGAGTTTTTTCCACTTTCTAAGTTCTGTTTTGATTTCCTTTTTCACGTTTTCAAAGTTTTCTTCATAGATGTCCTTCAATTCTTTGGTTAAGTTAATTCTTCGGTATTTTATTTTTTGTGGGGCTATTACGAATGGAGTTGCTTTCTTAATTTCAGCCTCACTATTTCTTTGTTGGCATACAGAAAAGCCATTGATTTTTGAGGGTTAATTTTATACCCTGCTACTTTGCCAAAGTTTTGAAACAGCTTGAGTAATTTGGGAGTGGGGTCTGTGGGATTCTTTAAACACAAGATCATTTCATCTGCAAAGAAGGAGAGTTTTACTTCTTCTTTCCCTATTTGGATCCCCTTTATGATTGCATCTAGTCTTATTTGTAGCTAGGCATTCTAATACTAGATTGAAGAGAAGTGGAGAGAGTGGACATCCTTGTCTAGTTCCTGAGGTAAGAGGAAATAGCTTTAGTTTTTCACCATTAACTGTAATGCTGGCTGTAGGTTTGTCATATACAGCCTTTATAGTATTGAGGAATGTTCCATGGATTCCTAATTTTTCCAGAACCTTCATCATAAAGGGGTTTTGGATCTTGTCAAATGCTTTTTCTGCATCTATTGATATAACCATGTGGTTCTTATCCCTGCTCCTATTGATGTTATGAATTATACTAATTGATTTGCATATATTGAACCAGCTTTGCCTCCCTGAAATGAATCCTGTTTGATCGTGTTGTATGTTTTTTTGGATGAATTGTTGAAATCGATTGGCCAAAATTTTGTTGAGAAGTTTTTCATGAATGTTCATCCTAGAAATGGTTCTACGGTTCTCTTTCTTTGATAAGACCCTGGCTGGTTTTTGATGAGGGCTATGATGGCTTCATAGAATGAGTTCCGTAGTGAACTTCCTCTTCCAATTTCATTGAAGATTTGGAGGGGTATTAATGTGAGATCTGCTTTGAAGACCTTGTAGAATTCCGCTGTGAAACCATCTGGCCCAGGCTTTTCTTAGATGAGAGATCTCTTATTACTGTTTATATTTCAGTGCTTGTTATGGGCCTGTTAAGGTGATTTAACTCATCTTGGCTTAGTTTTGGCATGTCAGTATTTGCTAGGAAATGGTCCATTTCTGCCAAGTTATCAAACTTATTAGCATAAAGTTTTGAGAAGTATTTCCTTATAATGTTCTGAATCTTGGTGGTTTCTCTGGTGATGTTTCCATTCTCATCTCTGAGTTCATTTATTTGGGTATGTTCTTTTCTTTTTCTCATAAGATTTGCTAAGGGTCTGTCAATTTTGTTAATTTTTTCGCAGAACCAACTCTTTGTTTCATTGATTCTTTATATGGCTCTTTTGGATTCTAATTCATTCAATTCTGATTAATTTCTCTGTCCATTGGGCTGGGGTTTATTCTGCTGCTCTTTCTGAAGGAGGCTCAGATGTCTCATTAAATTCTTGGTTTCAGATCTCTCCAATATGTTGATGTAGGAACTCAGAGCTATAAACTTACCTCTGAGTACTACCTTTGCTGTATCCCAGAGGGGTTGGTAATTTGTGTGCTCATTTTTGTTGAATATCATGAATATTTGAATTTCATTTCTAATATCTTCCATGACCCACTCATGATTCAGCAGAGTGTTGTTCAGCCTCCATGTGTTACAGGACTTTCTTTAGTGGCTTTTGGTGTGGAGTCCTACTATTAATCCCTTGTGGTCTGAGAGAATGCAAGGTATAACTTCAGTGTTTCTGAATTTGGACAAGTTTGCTTTGTGGCCTAAAATGTGGTCTATTTTGGAAAATGTACCATATGCTGCTGAGAAAAACGTGTATTCTGATGCTGCTGGGTCAAATCTTCGGAAGATGTCTGTTAAATCTAGTTGATCTATGCAGTTGTTTAGATATGCACGTTCTTTGTTGAGTTTTTGCCAAGTTGATCTATCTAGTGTGGATAGTGGTGTGTTAAAGTCCCCAACAATTAATGTCTTTGCATCTATGTGGGATTTGAGAGAAAGTTGGGTTTCTTGGATAAATTTGGGTGCTCCGTTTGGTGAATAGATATTTAGAATTGTAATATCCTCCTGAAGGAGAGATACATTAATTAGTATGTAGCAACCTTCTTTAACTCTTCTCACTTATTTTAAATTGAATTCTATTTTATCTGATATTAGGATTGCAACTCATGCCTGTTTATGGGGGCCGTTTGCTTGGTAGAATTTGGTCCAGGCTTTAACATTGAAAATGTGTTTGTTTTTATGGGCAAGATGTGACTCCTGAAGGCAGCAGATAGAAGGCTCTTGATTTTTAATCCAACTAGTCAGTCTGTCTCTTAATTGGAGAGATAAGTCCGTTAATGTTGAGAGATAGAACTGAGAAGTATTTGGGAGTTTCTGCCATTTTATCCACCTTCTTTGGGGTTGTGGCAACTGGGTTCTTTCTAAGTTTCTTGGATTCTCAGTTTGGCTGCGGTTTCTTGGCCTTTTTGTGGTCTTGTTGGTTTTCTATATATAGGACATCTTTAAGAATCTTTTGTAGGGCTGGTTTTGTCAGATATATTGTTTCATTTTTTCTTTGCTATGGAAGGTTTTTATTTGACCTTCGTTTATGAAGGAGAGTTTAGCTTAGTACAGTTTTCTTGGTTGATTGTTGTTTGTCTTTACGGTATGGCATACATCATTCCAGGCTCTTCTTGCTTTGATTGTCACTGCTGAGAAATCTGAGGTGATCCTAAGTGGTATCCCTTTATAGGTGATTGATCTTTTCTCATTGACAGCTTTATGGTTCTTTTCCTTGGTCTGATTTGATCCTGTGAAGATTATAATGTGATGCTGTGTTGTCCTGTTCTGGTCCTGTCTATTTGGAGTTCTAAAAGCTTCTTGTATCTGAATAGGCTTATCTTTTTGCATGTTTGGGAAGTTCTCTGCTAGGATCCTGTTAAAAACATTTCCTAGACCATTAACTTTTGTTTCTAGGTGTTCCTCTACACATATTATCCTCTGATTAAGCCTTCTGATGGTGTCTTCCAACTGTTGAAAAGATCTATCATATTTCTTGGACTTTTCTTGGACGGTTGTATGTTCTTTCTCCATAATATCTTGGCTGTCTAAATGTCTAAGTCTTCATAGGAACATAGTAGATATCATTGAATACTAGATACATGGCTTTGGCAATCTCTACTAATACACATTTATTGGCATAGTACCACCTGCCTATCTATGTATGGCTATTTTGGCCACCTCTAGGGCTTGATCTCAGTGCCTGCCAAGAATTTCATCCTCGAGTAAGAAGCCAAGTGTGACACCTGTTTTCCTTTTCTGGGAGAGTGCTGGGTGTCAGGCATGATGGAGAACAAGTTTACAAATCTAGATGCAATTTGATAGTATGTAAACAATGTCACATATGTTTAGGTGTTCTCATAGTCGGTAAAATAAACGGTAAATAAATGAATAAAACAACAAATACAATGAATAACCACACCTAACATGATATAGACTGAACATGTATATAGAAGTTCAATCCTATCTTTAAAATATATATAAGGAGTATGACAGGGGCATGAATTCAGGCCTAGGGAACAGGCCTGAATTTCTGGTCTTCAAGCATCGTGAGCTTCCCCTTCCCCCACAGTGCAACATAGTTACCCAGTCCCTAAGTTCAAATCCCAGCCCTTGCAGATAAAAAGCACACATTCCAAGCCAAGGAATTTCATTAGCATTTTTAATATTTTTTTAAAGTTCACTTTGACTTTATTTGAAACATTTTGATTTTATAACATGAGATTTTTTTTCAAAAAACGTGTTTAAATTTTTACATTTCAGCATAGCACATTGGTGGTTTTGACCATCTGCCATGAAGAGTGAGAATGAAAATGAGGATATCATTTCTCCCTTGAAGTTTGGGACAGTTGATGTTATTTCTTATTTTTTCTATTTTTTTTTAATTTGTCGGTTGTGGGGCTTGAACTCTGCGCTTGGTTGCTGTCCCTGTGCTCAAGGCAAATGCTCAAGTACTTCAGCCACAGCACCACTTCCAGTTTTCTAGAGATTTATTGGAGATAAGAGTGTCACAGACTTTCCTCCCTGGCTAGCCTTGAGTCGCCTTCCTCAAATCTCAACCTCCTGAGTAGCTATGATTATAGGCATAAGCCACCCGTGCCTGGCAGTTGATGTTATTTCTATTTAGAGTTATTTTTATAATTATGAAATGTTTGCAATTGTGTCCTGTGAGTTTTCCTCAGTGCCTACTACGAAATAGACTAGGGGAGTCCTCATACCACCAAAGGTTGAGTTTCTGAATAAACACTCACTTCTGTGAGGACAGTAGTTACTTGTAAGCATTTTGGGAATAAATGGATTCTAAAATGAAAAACAAAAACATTGGTACTAAGATGTAGCTCAGTAGTGGAATAGTTGCCTAAAGAGCATAAGACCCAGAAAGAAAAGTTTCCTAAGGCTCAGAATGTTAGAATTTTGTAGGAACAAACTTCTTTCCTTTTTTTTTTTTTTTTTTGTCGGTGGTGGGGCTTGAACTCAGGGATTGGGCATTATCCCTGTGCTCTTCAGCTGTTTGCAAGCACTCTACAGCTTGAGCCACATTGCCACTTCCGGTTTTCTACTGGTTTATTGGATGTAAGAATCTCCCGGGGCTTGCCTTGAACTGCCATCCTCAGCTCTCAGCCTCCTGAGTCTGATGCCTGATACCTGATGACTGAGCCACTGATGACTGATGCCTGATACATGAACAAATATTTTAAGATTGATTCTAAAGAAAGAAACTTCGAACATACTTTTTGTACAAATAATTTATAATGCCATGGTTAAGGCACTAATTTAGAAGTATTTTTTCATTGGCTGGTTCCTTAGTTTATTTATATATATACATGATTAATTTATATATACACATATTATTAAAAACATAGCTTTGAAGTGTACCTAAGAACATATGGGCTCATGTAAAATTATACAAATGCACAAGATTGATTTTCTTTCAGTTTGTTGGTACCATAAATTAAGTGGGATTTGTGTACTGTTTTTTTGTTCTCTGTTTTTGGAGGATTTCCCTCCCCTTTATCCCCCCACCCCCCTCTCCCCGCACTTGAACTCAGCTTGCTCTTTCTTGGCTTGGTTGTTCGTAGCTAATTTTCTACCACTTCAGCCATACCTGTAGATGGGCTTTTTGCTAGTTAATTGGAGATTATATCGCTCAGGCTTTGCTGCCTGGATTGGCTTTGAAACTTCATCTTCCAGTTCTCACCTCCTGAATAGCTGGGATTAGAGATGTGAGCCACTGGGGTGCCTAGGGATAAATTAATTTGGTTGATGTATTCTTTCTGTTTTTCTAAGCATGGGATGATCTACTATAAAATTTCAATGAATGCCTTGGGTCTGAAGTAAGATATATAATACATATGCAAATCTGTATATTTCTCATAAGATGTAATCAATTTAATACATGTTATAAGTCTAATAATAGTCAATAAAATAATGAATGAATAATACAAAACATAAAATAAATACACTCAAAGAAAATCGCAATAAACAAAAGTATGTAGATATTAATCATTATTTCAAACGTGGATGAATATTACATTAACAGGGCTGGGGATTGAATTCAGGCCTAGGGAACAGGACTGAATTGCTTGTCTTCCAAGAGGGTGAGTTTCCCCATCCCCCAGTGAATTAGAGTTACCCAGACTCTGATTTCAATTCCCAGGACTGGCAGAAAAAAAGGACATGAATTCCAAGCCAGGGAGCTTCATTACTATTGTATGTTTGTATGTATGTATGTATGTATGTATGTATGTATGTATGTATGTATGTATGTATGTATATATGTATGTATGTATGTATATATATATATATATCATGGGACTTGAACTCTGGCCTTGGGAGCTGTCCTTGTGCTCTTCAGCTCAAGAAGAGTGCTATAATACTTGAGCCACAGCACCACTTCTGGTTTTCTAGTGGTTTATTGGAGATAAGTGTCTCACAGACTTCCTGCCCTGGCTGGCTTTTAACCGTGATGTTCAGATCTCAGCATCCTGAGTAGCTAAGGTTACAGGCATGAACCATAGCTGGCACCAGGATATTTTTAATATTTTTTAAAGTATTTATTTTTTATATTTATTTGCCCAGCACGGGGCTTGAACTCATATCGTGGCAACTCTGCCTCAGCTAACATCAACCTAGGCTGGGATGGTGCAAACTCTGGACCCACAGACCATCCTGGGATACTAGGCCTCGGGGGTTGACAGGAAAACAAAATGAAAACAGCACCAAAAAAAAAAAAAATCCAGGAACCACCTATGGATGGCAGTTCCTTGGTTTTCCTTCCTTGCATGGTGACCATCCCGTGGCCAAATAACACTGCTGCAACCTATAGGTCACCTGGCATTGCTGAAGGCTTACAGGCTCTCAGCAAAGCCATAGGCCAAACTGGACACCTAGGCCCTGAGTTTGAATCCCAGTCATGCTACTTACAAAGGGCTGGAGAGCCTAAGAAACTATTGCTTGTCCATAGGAACGCCAGAGAAATATGATCAACGTCATGGTTGGATGACTAGTTCATCAATCAGTCTAGTATAAATTTAGACCCAATAATCACAGAACACAGATTGATTTTAATTCATAGTTTATTATGCATTAAAAGAATACTATTCATTAAATGGAGTCCTCACTAAAGACCTGAGAATCTGTACGAACGTAGTATGTGTTATTTAATTCCACATAGACATCAATGGCAGTATCAAAATATCTAAATATATATTTATCTGTATACCAGATATATATATAGATATATAGATAGATATCTATATATATATCTGGTATATATACCACATAGAAAGGTACTGCTATTTTGGCCAAACCTGTGGCTCCATCCTAGGTCCTGGGATCCACTTGGCAGCTGAATGGGCTAGAGGCTGCCATGCTGAAACTCACCCATTCTAGGCCCTCAGTTCAGGTACCAGCATTGCCAAAAATTTCATCTTGGAGTAAGATTCCAAGTGAGACACCTGTTTTCCATTTCTGTGCAAGTGCTGGGTGTCAGGTATGATGTACATAATATGTGTGCAAAGCTACATGCTACGGAATAGATTGGAATAAATGTAATAAATGATATAGGTTCACTCACAGTCCATAAAATAAATGTTAATTTAATCACTCAATAATAATATATAATGAGTCACTCCAACAAACACAATACAGACTGAATATATAAATGTAAATATAAATCACATATTTAAAATGTCTATAAATGTTACATTTTTTGGGCTGGTGCTTGAATTCAGGTCTAGGGAAGAGTTGAGAAGTTCATACATGATTCACATAATAAATGATAGGCAAGACCTCTGGCACAACAATTATTTTTAATTAAGACTTCACGAAATGTGACCATAATAATTACATTCAGGAAATCGAGGCATTGGGAAAGATCCAAGAATTGGTAGTCACATGGTAGATAGGTTTCCAGCTTGCCACATATTCTCTATACAAATAGGTATTTATTAGCATACTAGCTTCAGCTTATGAATGGATGAATACGGTGCACAAACCCCACCCCAGAGCTCAATCTCAAGTCCTGGGGAGGGCCTAGATCCTTAGTAACTCAAAAGCTGTTGTGCTCATATGGACCCAATAGAAAGTTGGGCCTGCTAGGCCCAGAGTTCAACTCCCAGCAATGCCAAAAGTTTCATCCTGATGTGAGAAACCAATCCTTACAGCTGTTTTCCTGTCTTGTGAAAGTCCTGGGCTTCATCGAGGATGGAGAATGCTATATAGGCAACTCTATAGCCATGGGAATAGGTTGTCATCCATGGCAACACAGATATACCTGCCACCATACTCAATAACATACACAATACATCCATGAATAAGACTCAAAATTTAAAAATAACTACATTGAAAGCAAGATGCATAACACACCTGTATGTAAATAGAGATCCTATGTTTAAAAAAGGTAAGCTTGTTATTTTGTCCACTGCTGGGACTTCAAATCAGGCCCTGGACCAGGCCTGACAGTCTAGTCTTCAGGGATGATGAGCTTCCCCTTTCCCCACAGTGCAACAGGGTTACCCAGATCTGAGTTCAAATCCCAGGCCTGACAAAAGATTCATCCTGATGTTAGAAGCCAGTCTTTACACCTGTTTTCCTCTCCTATGGAGCTAGGATGGAGAATGAATGCATAGGCAACCTTATAACAATGGGAACAGGCCATCATCCATGTCAGCAGAGTTATACCTGTCACCATACTCAGTAAAATACACAATACCTCCATGTATTAGACACAAAATAAGGAGGAATGCACCGAATGCAAGATGCTATACACACACATATGTCAATACATATCCTGTTTCTATTATGAATTTATGCCTATCCTGGCCTTCACTGGGGCACAACCTCAGGCCCTGAGAATGACTTAGCTCCTTAGTTGCTCACAGGCTGGTGTCCTCACCTTGACTCTTTTGCAAATTGGGCCTGATAGGCACTCAGTTCAAATCCCAACACTGCCAAAACATGAATCCTGATGTGAGAATCCCATTGATCCACCTGGTTTCCTGTCCTGAGAATGTCCTGAGTCTCATCTAGGAAATGGACATAGGTTGCCATCCAAGTCAGCACAGTTATATCTGTCATCATATGCAATAAAATATAAAATGCATCCTTGACTAAGACACACAATAAAAAGAACAACTACACTGAAAACATGATGCATTCCCCACATGTATGTAAATAGAGATCCTATGTGTAACATAGGTGGGCATATGATTTTTGCCTGAGCTGGGGCTTCAATTCAGGCCATGGGACCAGGCCTGACCTTGTAGTCTTCAACAATAGTGAGCTTCTCCTTCCCCCACAGTGCAAAAGAGTTACCTAGACCTGATTTCACATCCCAGCTCTGGCAGTAAAATGGCGCGAATTCTGAGCTAGGGTGCTTCATTCATAATTTTTCAGTTTTTTAATATTTTTTGCCAGACCTGGGGCTTGAACTCAAGTTGTGGCAAGTCTGCCTCAGGTCCGATCATCCTAGGCTGCAGCCTCTGGAACCACAGCCCATCCTCGGATCCTAGGACCCCAGGGTTTGTAGGAAAAAATAAGAAGCCGGAGGAGAAAAAGTGGCAGGAAGTTCCAACTGGTGCTTTTAGGTTTATTTTCATTTGAATGTTGACCATGGTGAGACCAAACCCGGTGGACTGCAGATTGAAGGTGACATGGTGTGGCTGAAGACCTGCTGGCTGTCGGGGGAGCCACAGGATGACCGGGCAACGGAGGCCCCGAGGTCGAATCCTGGTCAGCCATCCTACATTGAGGGAATGGCAGGAGTTCCTGAGATACTCAATTCTGGACCTAAGAAGAGCCATGAAATACGATCAATCTCTTCCTTGAATGAGTAGTTCCTGAAGATTCGAGTAGGAAATGATAGTCAAGACTCATGAGGTATCGATTATTTTTAGTGAAGAGTTGATGAAGCGTGACCATAATCATCACACTCATTAATTGGAGGCATTAGGGAAGATCCAAGAATCGGTAGGCACAGGGTAGATTGGATTCAATCACAGGTCTCCATCTCTCCTACTCTATACAGATATGTACTTATTTGCTTACTACCTTCAGCTTATGAATAGATGACTATTGTGCTCCCCCTGCCTTACCCTTGGGACTCGATCTCAGGTCCTGGGAATGGCCGAGCTCCTTAGTGGCTCACAGGCTGGTGTGCTTATGTGAACCCATTCGCCTATTGGGCCTGCTAGGTGCTGAGTTCAGTTCCCAGCAGTGCCAAAATATTCATCCTGTCAGAAGCCAGACGTTTCACCTGTTTTCCTGTGTGAGTTCTGGGTTTCAGCTAGGATGGAGAATGCATGGGCCACCCTGTGGCCATGGGAAAAGGTTGTCATCCATGTCAGCCCAGTTACACCTGTCATACATACTCAAGATCATACACAATACATCCATGAATAGCATACAAAATAGAGAAGATAACTACACTCAATGCATGAGGCAGTCCACACACTGAAGTGAATATACATCCCATGTTTCAATGATGCATTGAGGACTCTTGTGGCCTCCCTGGGGCTTGATCTCAGCTCCTGGGAACAGCCCAGCTCCTTAGTGGCTCACAGGCTGGTTTGCTCATGTGAACCCATTGGACAGATGGGCCTCCTAGGCCCCTAGTTCGAATCACAGCACTTCCAAAAATTCACCCTGATGTGAGAAACCATTCGTTGCACCTGTTCTTCTGTGCTGTGCAAGTTCTGGGTCGCAATTAGGATGGAAAATGCATAGGCAACTCTATACTCATGGGAATAACTTGTCATCCAGGTCACCACAGTTATATCTGTCATCCTATGCTCAAGAAAATACACAATATATCAATGAGTAAGACACCAGATAAAGACAATAACTACCCGGAACCAAAGATGCCGCCCACCCATGTATGGAAATAGAGATCCTCTGTTTAAATTCTGAATTTATGACTACTATAGCGCCCACCGGGGCTTGATCTCAGGTTCCAGGAAAGACCTAGATGCTTAGTGGCTCACGTGCTGGTGGGCTCACCATGACTCATCCACCGCTTGAGCCTGCTAGGCCTTGAGTTCAAATCCCAGCACTACCAAAAGATTCATCCTGATATGAGAAGCCAATGGTTGCACCAGTTTTCCTATGCTGTGAAAGTCCTGGGTCTCAGCTAGAATGGAATATGCTATATAGGCAACTCTATACTCATGGGAATTGGTTGCCAGCAGTGTCAGCATAGTTATAACTGTTATCACACTCAGTAAAATACATATTGCATCCATGAATAAGACACGAAATCAAGAGAATGAGTGCACTGAACGCAAGATGCCACCGACCCATGTATGGAAATATAGCTCCTTTCTTTAAATTATGATTTCATGAGTATATTGACCCCCGTGGGGCATGAGCTGAGGTCCTGTGAACGGCCTAGCACCTTAGTGGCTCACAGACTGGTGTCCTCACCTTGACCCATTCCCCAATTCTGCCTGCTAAGCTCTGAGTTCAAACCCCAGCACAGCCAAAAGATTCATCCTGATGTGAGAAACCAATGGATCCACATGATTTCCTGTCCTGTGAAGGGCCTGGGCCTCATTGAGGATGGAGAATGCTATATAGGCTAATCTATAGCCATGGGAATAGGTTGTCATCCATGACAGCACAGATATACCTGTCACCATACTCAATAAAATACACAATACATCCATGAATAAGACTCAAAATTTAAAAAATAACTACATTGAAAGCAAGATGCATACTACACCTGTATGTAAATAGAGATCCTATGTTTAAAAAAGGTAAGCTTGTTATTTTGTCCACTGCTGGGGCTTCGAATCAGGCCCTGGACCAGGCCTGACATTCTAGTCTTCAGGGATGATAAGCTTCCCCTTCCCCCACAGTGCAACGGGGTTACCCAGACCTGAGTTCAAATCCCAGGCCTGACAAAAGATTCATCCTGATGTCAGATACCAGTCATTGTGCCTGATTTCCTCTAATGTGGAAGTCTTGGGTCTCAGCTAGGATGGAGAATGAATGCATAGGCAACCTTATAACCATGGGAACAGGTCATCATCCATGTCAGTACAGTTATATCTGTCACCATACTCAGTAAAGTTCACAATACCATCATGAATTAGACATAAATTAAGGAGAAGAAATGCACCGAACGCAAGATGCTGCCCACACATATATGTCAATACAGATACTATGTTTCAAGTATGAATTTATTCCTATCCTGGCCCTCCCTGGGGCTGATTGTCAGGTCCTGGGAATGGCCTAGCTCCTCAGTTGTTCACATGCTGGTGTCCTCACCTTGACTCTTTCTCCAATTGGGCCTGCTAGGATCTCAGTTCAAATCCCAACATTGTCAAAAGCAGAATCCTGATGTGAGAACCCATAGGTCGACCTGTTTGCCTGTCCTGTGAATGTCCTTGGTCTCAGCTAGAATGGAGAAAACATAGGCAACTCCATGGACATGGGAGTAGGTTGTCATCCATGTCAGCACAGTTATATCTGTCATCATACTCAATAAAATACAAAATGCATCCCTGGCTAAGACACAGTAAAAAGAATAACTACACTGAAAGCATGATGCATTCCACATATGCATGTAAATAGAGAACCTATGTGTAAAATAGTTGGGCATATGATTTTTGGCAGTGCTGGGGCTTCAATTCAGGCCCTGGGACCAGTCCTTACCTTGTAGTCTTCAAATATGGTTAGCTTACCCTTCCCCAACAGTGCAACAGAGTTACCCAGACCTGAGATCAAATCTCAGCTCTGGCAGGATAATGGCACGATTTCTGCGCTAGGGTGCTTCCTTCCTTCATATATATACATATATATACATATATATATGTATATATATATATATATATATATATATATATATATTTTTTTTTTTTTTTTAACCAGACCCGGTGCTCGAACTCAAGTAGTGGCAACTCTGCCTCAGCTGTGATCATCCTATGCTGTGGCCTCTGGGCCTACAGCCCATCCTCGAATCCTAGGACCCCAGGGCTTGCAGGAAAAAGAGAAAGCTGCAAGGGAAAAAAAGCTGTGGGAAGTTCCACCTGGTGCTTTTACGTTCATTTTCCTTTGTACCATGACCATGATGGGTCTGAACCCAACGACCTACAGAGTGAAGGTTATCTGGAATGGCTGAAGGCCTGCAGCTGTTGGGGAAACCCCAGGCCATCCAGGCAAAGAGGCCCAGAGGTCGAATCCCAGTCAGCCCCCCTACATTGAAGGATTGGCGTGAGATCCTGAGATACTTGTTTCCGGACCTAGGAAGAGTCGTGGAATGTGATCAATCTCATCCTTGAATGAGTAGTTCCTGCAGGATGTGAGTATTAAATGATAGGCAAGATTCCTGGGGTATCGATTATTTTTAATGTAGAATTGATGAAGCGTGACCATAATCATCACAGTCATGAAATGGAGGCATCAGGAAAGATCCAAGAATCAGTAGTCACAAGGTAGATTGGATTCCATCACAGGTCGCCATCTCTCCTACTCTAAACAAATATGCATACTATCTTCAGCTTATGAATGGATGACTATTGTCCTCTCCACCTGCCCTATCCTCAGGGTTCAATCTCAGGTCCTGGGAACAGCCTAGTTCCTTAGATACTCACATCATGGTGTCCTCACCTTGACCCTTTCTCCAATTGGGCCTGCTAGGCTCTGAGTTCAAATCCCAACACTGCCAAAAGAGGAATGCAGGTGTGAGAATCCACCTGTTTCCTGTCCTGTGAAAATTCTGGGTCTCAGCTAGGATGGAGAAGACTTAAGCAACTCTATAGACATGGGAATAGATTGTCATCCATGATAGCACAGTTATATCTGTCATCATGCTCAATAAACAAAATGCATCCATGACTAAGACACACAATAAAAAGAATAATTGTACTGAATGAATGTATGTGAATAGAGATCCTATGTTTAAAATAGATGGGCATATGATTTTTGCCAGTGCTGGGGGTTTACTTTAGGCCCTGGGAGCAGACCTGGACTTGTAGTGTTCAAGGATGGTAAGCTTCCCCTTCCCCCACAGTGCTATAGTGTTACCTAGACCTGAGTTGGAATCTGAGCTGTGGCAGAAAAATGGTGCAAATTCTGAACTAGAGTGCTTTATTAGTTTTTAGGGTTTTTTTATTTTTTGGTTTTTTTTTTGCTAACCAAAGGATTTGAACTCACTTCATGGCAACCCTGCCTCAGCTTCGATCACTTTAGGCAGGTGGGCTGCCATAGGCCCATAGTAGACCCTGTAATCCTAGGCCCTGAAGCCTTGAAGGAGTAAAAAAAAAAAAAAAACCCACACAGAAAAATAGCCACAAGATGGATTTTTTACATTTTCTTCCTTTTCATGGTGACCAACCTGGGTCCAAATTACACGGCTACAAAGGGTACCTCACTTTGCATTGGTCGTGGCTAGCAGACTATCGGGTAACCCAGACCTTGAGTACCAATCCTTGGCCTGGCAGAAAAAATGGCTCGAATTGCGAACCAGGGAGCTAAATATTTTTTTTTAATTGTGGGCTTTTGAGGAATCCATAGTCCCGCATGGCAACATAGGCCTACAGTTCGAATCCTACTCATGCCACTTCTGGATGGTGGAGATCCTAAGAGACTCATTCCCATTCGCAGGAATAACGATGGAATGTTATCAATGTCATGGTTGAATAGGTTTTTCATGATACTTGAATAAAATTAGACTTCATGATTTCAGTCAGCTGATGGATTATATTTAATTATCTTATGAAGCATTAAAAGAATACTGTTTCTCACAGGGATGCAACAATTTCAGGACACTGATTTACTTAATAGTTTATTAAGGATGAAAACAATAACATTAATTACATAGAGGCATAATAAATACACAAGAATTGGTAGAAATGTAGTCTACATAACTGAATAATGTGTAGACATGTCTGGCACTCTATTAAGATATATATTTATTAGCATACTACCTCTGGGTGTCACTCTATTCTTATTTTGTAAAACCCTGGGGCTCGATCTAAGGTCCTTGGTACTGCCTATCAGCTCAGTTTGCCCCAGGATGGTGTGTTGACACTCACCCATTCATGAATTGGGCCTTGTAGGCCGAAGTTCAGATGCCAGCACTTCCAAAAAATGAATCGTGGAGTAAGAAGCTGATGGTGACAAACGTTTTCCTTTTTTGTGAAAGTCCTAGGAGTCAGGTATGAAGTGGAACATATATGCAGATCTATATCCTATGGAATTAATGTTCTATGTGCCATAATAGTCAATAAAATAAATGGCCAATACATGAATAAAACAAAAAATAAAAATGAATACACTGAAAGCTATATGGAGTCAACCTATGTATATAAATATAAATCAAATATTTAAAATGTACATGAATAGGATGTTTTCTAGTGCTGGGGATTGATTTCATGTCTAAGGAACAGACTTGAATTTCATCACTTCAAGGAGGTGAGCTTCCCCTTTCCACACAGTGCAAAAGAGTTACCCAGACCATGAGTTCCAATCCCAGTCCTGACAGAAAAAAATGACAACTGTATTCTATGTGATGTCCAATTCTTAAGTATTTCATTCTGCCTCCATTTAATGAATGTGATTGTTTAAATGCTTGATAAAGTATTAATTAAAATTGATCAGTGTCCTATAATATAATTGTGTATAATTTTATCCTAGAATCATTCAAGAACTGCCCATTCAATCACATATATCACATGCCATTGGTATTTATATGGATAGGATTGAGTTTTTTAGGATCACCTGCCATTTGGAGGTGGCAGGACCAGGATGTGGGCTCCAGCTCTCACCACTTAAACCTGAGGATAAGGAAATCACTGGTCTGTCCAAGAACATCAGCAACATCAATGATTAGGCAGGCACCAATGGCTCTCAGCAGTCCTCCTTGATACTTACAAGGCTGTGATAGGAGGATCATGGTCAAAGTCACCCTAGGCAGGAAAGTCCTTGAGACCCCGGTCCAACTTCAGTGCCAACAAAGCCAGAAGTAGAGCCATGTGGCTTCACTAGTTGAGGGCTAGCCTTGAGCAAAAGCAGCTCAAGGGCTCTGCCCAGATCCTGAGTTCAAGGTCAGGGACTGGCAACAAACAGACATACACAACAATCTGTGCAGCCATCCAGCTAAAGCAGGTCACTCTCTTGTCTTCAACTGGACTGGACAGAGTTTCACGTGAAAGGGGTGCTGTCATCTTGACTCTGCCCATTCTGCCTGCATCACAGGATTCTGTCCACACCCCCATTCTTTCATGTTTCTTTCTGACCAATGGGAAACAAGAATGGTGGACACGCCCACATTCCATGCTGCCCAGTAGCACCTGGATTCCTTCAGTTGGTTGACACCACTACTAGCAGTTGAGGAAGGTAGAGGTGGCTGATTGGTGAGCAAGATACTCTAGGCCACATTGGAGTAGAGTAGGAAATTGAAGTCCTAGACAGTGAGTGGGTGAATAGAGGATTTCCCAGACCTTGGGAAAGTGGCCAGCCCATCTTTCCCAGTGCTCAGATGTCGGAAACAACAGGATTCCATGAGAGAGCTGCGGGCAAGAAATTGCCACAAGAACACTGGCAGAAGAATCCTCCCAACAGATCTGCAACATTCAAGAAAACTAAGAACTTGAAAAAGCGAAGGATCCCCAAGACAAACACCACTGGGGAGTGTGACTCAAAGGATATTTCAGCCAAATGTGATGATGACCATGGGCCTCCCCTGCCTTTGGACACAGCCACAGCCACCAGGGTCCAGAGTGTCAATGGTCCCGATAACACCAAGGATCTGCAGAGGTGTACTGACATGTGGTGCCCACCCTGGATCCCAGCAAAAGAAGAAAAGAGGCCCTCCGTGCCAAGACCCAACCATTGAAGCAGGAAAAGACAGACTTGCAGGATGAACGGGAGTAAGAGAGGAGAAGATAGCCCAACTGCACACAGCAATGAAAAGGGAGCTAGAGATCCACAAGGCACCCATACAGAGGTTGGTTTGGGAAGAAAGTAATTTACAATGTTCACCAGCCCGCGTGCAGCAGGCGACAATGAGAAAGGGACAATGAAGCTCTCACCAAGTGCCTGCAGACCGCAGAGTAGCACATGGCAGAGCTGGAGATGGCAGCTTCTGAGGTCACTGCTCACAGAATGAGACCGAAATGTTCTTTGAACAGCTGAATGATGTGACCCTTCAGCTCAAGGAAAAGATCAGAAGCTTCAATGACTTGGAGCAAGTGAACACTGAGTTGCAGGAGAAGCTGGAAGCACTCTGGACACAGTGGAGTAACATGAAGAGCAGAATCTGCAAGTTCCAACAAGTGCTGGATGGGCGTGAGGTACTAAAGAGACTACTGGACAACCTGAGTTGGATAGTGACTGCAGCGAATCTAGAGAGAGACACCTTCACAGAAGACCTGAGCATTGAGAGGTCTGTGCATAAGAAGGAGGCCCGGCGGCTGACCCAGTGGGTGAACCAACTGACAGAGGAGAAGAATCGAGGGGCAAGGCAGGTGTTTGGCCTAGAGAAGGAGCTGGGGGAACTGAGAAGGAAGCTGGCAGAGACATGGCCCCCTTCGGGACCATTTCCGGTCAAGCAGCAGATGAAAGCCCAGGCCTATTGCACGCAGATGGAGTTGAAAAACCCAGAGTAACAACTGCACATCCAGGTCCAGGAAAACCAAAGGCTCTATTTCCAGAACACGGAGCAGGAGAAGCAACTGTGGAGACTGGAGAAGGCCAAGGATCAGCAGGAGATCTGCAAGATCCCACGATGCGCATGTATGCAACGGACAGATGGAAGAACAGCTGGCCCTGCTGAGGGCCAATCTCCACATGATGTGCAGTGAGAAGGAGAAGCTGGCCAGCACCTTGGACTCAGAGCAGCAGGTGAAGAAACATCTGTGAGAACAGCTGGACAACACAGTGAAGAAGATAGAGGAATGGAAAGAGGTGGCTGAGAGAGAGAGCGCCAAGCAGCTTGGGAGCTGCAGGAGCGGCAGGAGCAGTCCCTGGCCCAGATGCAGGAGCTCAGAGCCACCTGTGAGCTGCACATCACCTCCAATGAGCAGCTGAGCTCTGAGAAGGAGCCCTGCAGCAGCACCTAGAGAGGCAGACCAGCTGCTGGAGCAGCTGAAGCAAGTGCAGGCCCCACCAACTGTCAGTACCAGGTGGTGCCTTCAAAGTGGCAGGACACCCTCAAGTGCCTGAAAGTGACCAGACCACAGGAGGAGAGCCTGCAGGCCCAGCTGAGCTTCCTGGCTTTCCATGGGGAAGGGAAAGTTGAGAGCCCTGGAGAAGCAAAAGGTGAGGAGGCAACTCCTCCAGACATGACCATCGCAGAGGATGGAGACATCCCCCAAACCGAAAGGGAAGTGGATCTGGGGGCGCTCTCCATGGCTGAAATCCACAGGGAGAAACTCCTGCACCAAGAGTGGCAGGCCCACTGCAGGTGCCCAGTCCACTTGGCAGCTCAGTGCCAGAGAAAGCTGGAGCCACTGGCCCCCCACCCTGTGAGCTGGCACCACAGCATATGTGAGGATGGGAAGCAGGATACGTGGGCATCCGAGAAGAAAATCTGCTTTGTCCACGACCTGCCTGTTGATGTGGACTTCTGGAATCCAGTGGATGAGCACCACCATTGATGCACCCAGCTGTTGGCACACATCCACACCATCAAGGACTCCCTCGTGGTGTGTAAAGAGCAGATGTTAATCCTGTGAGCTGTGCCCGGAGAAAGCTGAGCACATGTGCTGGCTGTCCCAGGAGAAGATGAAAAGGAGAGAGCTGTGGGAGCCCCTGTGAAGGGGAAGGCATGGACAGCAAACACCAGATGCCAGCACAGGCTCAGTCCCCCGCCACCACCACCGCTTCAGACACCTCAGACTCCGCGGTGGTCAAAATGAGGGAGGAGCAAAAAGGTTTGGAAGAATTGCCACTTCAAAGCAGTGTGGAAACTGCCAAAGGACAGGTCGGGGTACCCTACCCCATAGAGGACTCCCCGATGGAGCACATCCTGCCGCAGAAGCCACAAATGCAGATCACCCACAGCTCACAGGCTCAGGCAAGGAGTATTCCCTCCCTTTATTCTGTAGACTGATGCAGATGATGACTCTCTATGTGACATACTGACTCTTAAAAGCCTCAGCAGCCACCACAAGTAGGTGGCCAGGTGGCCTTCTCTCATGCCTCCATCTCCAGGTGATGGGAAGGGAAACTGAGGGTCAGGTAGGGCAGAGGCTTCTGGGAGGTGGCCCATATTCAAGTGACATCTAATGGACCATTCATAGCCAGGGAAGAGGCCCATGTTATGCTTATCACAAAGAATGAATAGTTTTCAAAGGGAAAACAAGCCTCCAACAAACATTTGTTCTTCCCGTCCTGGGGCTTGAACTCAGTGCCTGGCCACTGTCCTTGAGCTCTTTTTCTCATGGCTAGCACTCCACCACTGGAGCCACAGTGCCACTTCTTGTTTTCTGATGGTTCATCGAGGATAAGAGTCTCACATACTTTCCTGTCCAAGATGGCTTTGAACCGAGGTCCTCTAGATCTCAACTTCCAGAGTAGCTAGGATGACAGGCATGTGCCACCAGTGCCCAGCATGTGATTCCTTTGAAGGCATCTTGGCTATTCTGTAAAAGGAGCCCCAAAGGGTCTGGATAGGCCTTGACCCAGTCAAGGAGCTGGGATAGGGGATGGCTGATGTTCTAGCAATTGTGTTCCCCAAAATAAAAGATGCCAGCTGGTGTTTGATGCATCAAATACCTAGGTCAACAGCCACCAGGCTTAGTGGGGAAAAGGTAGAGAATACCCAAAGATTGCAGTGTAGAAATCTCTGATTTTGCATGCATGTGGTGTGTGTGTGTGTGTGTGTGTGTGTGTGTGTGTGTGTGTGTGTGTGTGTGTGTGTGTGAACTCAGGGCCTAGGGCCTAGGTCTATTCCTGAGTTTTCTTGCTCAAGGCTAGTGGTCTTCTACTTGAGCCACAGCCCCACTTGCTTTTTGATGGTTAATTGTAGGTAAGACTCTCAAGTACATTCCTGTCCAGGGTGGCTTCGAAGCATGATAGGGGTCCAGAGAAGCAAGAGTAAACACAACTCCCAGGTACAATCCCTGTGGTGGGTGACTCCTGCCCCCTTGTAGCCAAATGCGGGACATATGGCCCCGTGTCATCGTGGGGGACTGTCGTCATGTAGAGTTCAATTGGGGGAAGTGACCAGGGCCAAGCTGACTTTTGCCCACCCTGAATGCTGATTCCAGAGCAGATCTGTTCCATCCTATGCCAAGAGAGCTCCAGGAGGCCCGGCTTCCAGGGACACAAAGAAGGGACAGGTCAGCTCCAGGCCAAGCTAAGAGCCTTTGGCCATGGACACCACAACTTGGCCTTCCTGATCACTGTAAGGCCTATCAAAGAACAACCCCCACCCCCCAAAAAAAAAATTGGAGCCATGTCTCAGAAGGGTTGAGCTCTAACATTGAACCAAAGAGCTCAGAGACAGGGCCCCACGCTGTGAGTTCAAGACCCCCAGCTGACCCTCACCCATAAAACAGGTTCACTAAAGGTGAACTAGTAGGATTTGTGAAGTATTTCTGAAGAATGGTGATACAGAAGAAAGCACCCTAATTCTAATGACAGCTGAACTTGTGACATACAGCTATGTGCTGAGTCCTTCACAGAGTGCTATTTTCTGGGTCCTTCCCACATGGGGGTTTTGTGCTGAGTCCTCCAAAAGCATTTGTGTGCTGAGTCATCACAAAGGGTGCTATATTATGAGTCCTTGAGAAGAGTGGGTCTTACTGGGTTTTTCAAAGGGTGCTGTGTGCTGAGTCCATTAAAGAATGTACTTTATGCTGAGTCCTTCAAAAGGTGCAGTGTGCTAATTCATCCCAAAGGGTGCTATGTGCTGAGCCCTTGAGAAGGGAGGGACAGGTGAATTTTTCAATGGGTGCTGTGGGCTGAGTCCTTTACACGGAGTACTTTTGCTGAGTCCTTCAAAGGGGGCTGTATGCTGAGTCATCCCAATGGGTGCAATGTGCTGCATCCTTGAGAAGAGTCGGATGAGGTGAGTTTTTCAAGTGCTATGTGCCGAGTCCTTTATATGGGGTGCTCTGTACTGTCCTTCAAATGGTGCAGTGTGTTGAGACCTACCACAGGGTGGTATATGCTGAGTCCTTCAAAACTCTGCTATGTGCTGAGTTTTGTAAAGGGTGCTGTGCACTGAATGCTTTACACAGGGTGCTACATACTCAGCCCTTCAAAGAGTGGTGTGTGTGGAGCCTTAACACAGGGTGCTATGTGATGAGTCCTGGAAAAGAGTTCTACGTGCTGAGTTTTTCAAAGCGTGCCATGAACTGAGTCCTATACACTGCATGCTATGGACTTCCTCCTTCAAAGGGAGCTGTATGTTGAGTTATCCCAAAGGTTACTATATGCTAAGTGCTTCAAAGGGCACACTGTGCTGAGTCCTTTACACAGGGTGATTTGTGCTGTTTTTTGAAGTGTTCTGTGTGCTGAGTCATCCCAAAGGGTGCTTTGTTCTGAGGTAGTTATCCCCAACAATCTCTCTCTCTCTCTCTCTCTCTCGCTCACACACATACACACACACACACACACACACACACACAAAGACACCTACATTCACACACACAGGGGTCACCGTGTACCTGCTTGATGTGTGGAGTGGAGAGGAATGGAGGAGAGTCCCCTCCAGTGGTGGGGCTGAGGGGAGATTTGATTCCTTGGGCAAGTGTTAAGGTTGGCGGGGAGTGCTGAGCTGAGGTGAGGCTGCAATTCCCATGGCCTGGAAGCCTTAGGGCCCAGGCGGGGCTGCTCTTGTAGGCAAGGGTGGGGGGCGGGGCTGAGGGGAGCAGGGGGGGTTGAGGAGAGGAGGGGTTGGGGGAGAGGGGAGGAGGAGGCAGGGCCCAGAGGGCTCACTGTGGTGGTAGCAGTGGCCAGGGGCTCTCAGTGGCAGGCAGGCCTGCGTGGAGGGGTTGAAGTGGCCCACAAGAGGAGTGGAAGCAGAGAGAGAGAGAGCAGAGAGGAGTAAGTAAATGCACGAGAGGAAGTGGCTTCAGTGGCTGGCTGAGGCCTCAATTGAAGTGAAGGTCCTGACTGGGAGCGCAGAGCATGAGGAACTAGCACAGCAGACACATCACCTCAAGCAGCCCCATGGTGGCGTGGTGGCCATGGGCTGTCCCAAGTCCAAGGTTCCAATTATCATCGTGGTGGCAGTGGCCACAGAGGAGGAGGCCACTGAGGAGGAGGTAGCTAAAGAAGCACCCTTGGAGGCAGCAGTGGCAGGGGTGATGGCAGCATCGGCGGACACAGGTCTGGCTGTGGATGAGGCAGGAGCTGAGTTGTCTGCAGCTGAGGGGGAGGAGAGGCCACGCTTGCCGTACCATGAGCCCTCAGATCCCGCCCCTCCCTCCCCGGCCCTCCCCAAGGTGCGGTGTTTCAAAAATGGCACTGCTAGCCTAGACGCGGCTTGCCTCTCTCAGTTTCCCAGCTGAGATAACGTGCCACTGGCTGGCTTGTTTCAGTGACCCGGTCCAGGTCCCTGGTCCTTGGATTCTGGGCCTGCCACACCTGGAGCCACTGCCTACAGCTTCTCCCAGCAGCACACGTGAGTGGCCACCCTGTGGGCCCACACCCTGGGACACCATTGTCCAGTGAACCCCTCGACCCCCCCTCACAGTCTCCCCCATTCTGCGAACCCGGACCCGACCCGTGCCTCCCGCCTCCCCTCTCCTGTCCCACCTGTGCCTCCCCTGCATCCCATAGTACACCCTGGCTCTGCCGCAAATGCACCCCAGGTGTGGGGGGTGGGGGTGGGTGGCAACCCGAGGATCCCTCTCATGTCCCTAGTGGCCAGCGTCCCAGGAAACGGGAAGATGCAGGGTTGGGTGAGGAGGGGGCGACAGAGAGATCCTTGCCTGGAGTAATGGAGCCACACAACCACCCATCTGCACCCTTCTTCACCTTGGTGGGAACCTGGTGGCTTCAGTCAGAGGTGGGGAGCAGCATCTCCAAACCTGCCTTCTCAGGTCTTTTCCTTTATTTCTGGGGGTGGGGATGTTGGATGTAGAAGATAGACCCCCTTGCTGTGTGAGCCCTTGTCCTCTATGCTTGGTCACTCTTTCACCTGAGGAGGGTCCCAGAAGAGCCCACTAGGGAGGTGAGGACACTGGGAGGTCAGATAGAAGATGAATATCTGGGAGAAACACACCCCCTCTCGCCCACCCCCAGCCTATTCTCCCCACCCCAGCTGTCATCAGTTCTCATAGGGTGATCACATTTCCCAGCTCTGCCAGAATCTGCTGGTGCTCCCGGTCCATCTGGTCTCCTCATCCTCCCCCAAAATGCACCAAGTCGCCCAGAAGCATCTAGGCTGGAAGTAGGAAGTCCATCCATGTATGTAACATTTAGGAGCCCATCCATTTCCCCAAAACCGCCCCCATCCCAGGTCAGACACCCCTCTGGGGGAACCATGAACTCCTGCTTGTTATCTGTCCTGGCTCTGAGGAGCCACCTGTCTCAGCACTCCTTTATCCAGCATCCTGGCCTAGGGTTTTGGTTTATGTGGAGTTAAGGTTTGTTGTTCTCAAGAGGAAGATTCTGACCCTGGAGAAAGGGAGAGGCAGGGTGGTTCTTTTTTATTAGAGTGGTTCTCCCCTTTGGTGGGATCCCCTGGTTCTGACAAGGGAACCCCATGCCCCAGCTTGTACATTGTCCCAGATGAGGAACTGACAAACTCAGGAGAGGCACTGTTCTGAGTCTGTGTGTGTGTGTGTGTGTGTGTGTGTGTGTGTGTGTGTATGAGAGAGAGAAAAAGAGAGAGAGAGAGAGAAAGGGAGGGAGGGAAGGAGGGAGAGAGATCATCTTTCAACTTGTACAGCATGACTGTGCTCAGGTGAGCGATCAGTTGGCAAATTTCAGGTGTTGCATGGACCAGTCTTCTGTCACAGGTCTGGATTTTGTGTGTGTGTGTGTGTGTGTGTGTGCGTGCGTGCATGTTGGGAGAGCAGGGATATGAGGACAATGGAAACATATTTAAGTCACCATGTCTAAAAAGAGCAAAAGCATTTTATTTTTGTGCATGTGTATTGTTCTTTTGTCATCAATGCCAAGTATGATCCCAGCCACAATTTTTATTTTCTCCTTCACTGTTACATGAATAGTTTGGGGAAGGTTTCAGTAGATGTTCCTTTCCACCTCTTTCCACCTCTCTCTTCCCCTTTCCTGTAGCTCACAGTAGCTTCTGGGTCTGCGTGGGTCTCCACTTGGAGGTCTGTGTGAATCACAAACCAGAGTGGACACCTGTCCTTCTGTCTTCAGGCTGGTGAGGCAAGTGTGACCACAGCCAAACTCATACAGCCAGACAACCTGCTCTGGTGTGTAGAGTTGGAGCTAATTCAAGGGTTGTGAATGTGTCTGCCAAACATAATTAGGGAATGAGATGGGGGGAGTAGGGCAGAAGATGTGAAGCTAGGAGGGTCTGGTGGGTGGCGAATGGTGTGACATAGCAGATGGTTCACCACAAACAAGGATGAGAGGGGAACCTTACCCAGGTGTCCATGGGAATCTGGGCAGGGGGCTTCAGGCCCCCACTGGTGGCCTGGATTCCCTCCTAGGGCAGTGCACCGGTGGGCAGTCCTCCTTGGAGTCCTGTAGACTCCAATCTGTGTCCTGCCTCAGCTGTTTCCAGCTGGGCAGTGATAGGCAAGTGCGTTCCCCCTGCTGAAGCCTGCACGGTATCAGGCCATGGCAATTAGCTAGGGCTGGCTGAATGCCACTTTCTGTTACCTGCTGTAGGCTGTCTGGAAGGAAAAGGGGACCACTGACTTTGGAAGCCTTTAAGTTTGATTGGGACAATTGAAATGCCAGCTTTTCCAGGATTTTTTCTTTAAGCTGGCAATTACTACTAATGATTGGGATTATGGGTCAAATTAGATGGACCATTTCAGCTGCCAAACAATGATGTACAAGGCGGCATAGGCAGAGTTCCCA
The DNA here is from genome assembly GCF_019054845.1 of Dipodomys spectabilis. Classification (NCBI taxonomy): domain Eukaryota; kingdom Metazoa; phylum Chordata; class Mammalia; order Rodentia; family Heteromyidae; genus Dipodomys; species Dipodomys spectabilis. Next base: position 923,122 of record NW_024871072.1, read on the forward strand.
AGCCAGATCGTCTCCTGTCAGGAACATCCTGCTTTGACTCCCTTCCTCCAGAAGCTACTGATTCTCCTCTGGTTCTCTCTAGGGTGACCACCACAGTCAAGGACATCATGGGGAGCAGAGATGGTGACCTCGCAATCCCCAGGTTGCCAGCTGTGAGCAGAGACGATTCCCAGCACTGCACTAGAATCTTGGAGATTCAGAGAACTGGGAACCCTCAAGGATTCTTTCTCTGCAAAATGAAACTTGGGGGCCGGATGTGGTAGACCATCCTGTCTGGCCCCAGGGGGAGGAGAGGAGGTTCCTTGAGCTAGGCTTTCACCTCATGTGCCTCATTCACACCTGAGGGCGGAATTGAGTGCCAAACTGTGAGTTAGCCGCTGGACAAAGATTTTTGAGAAGAGAGGCATCGAAGAGCCCCAGAATCCAGCAAGTGCATCGTGGCTCACATCCTCAGAGCCAAAAGAGTTAAGTGCGGTGGCTCCAGGACGGCAGGAAGTGGGGCGAGGGAGAACTGTGGAAGAGCTACTTCAGGCTTCAACAAATCCCCCACTAACCCCTCCACCCCCAGGATGCTTATCTGAGTTGGATGGGAGTTTTCTGTAGTATTGTCATAGAGAGATGCTCATTTATTTATCCAACAAACCGTTAAAGTGTGTGCCAGGTCCAGGAATCATAGACGATGAAATGTTCTAGTGCTGGTTCCACAGCACATGAAGAAATCTTGGTTTGAGCTAGATGCCGGTGCTTCACACCTGTCATACTAGCTACTTAGGAGGCTGAGATGGGAGGACTGAGGCTTAAGTCCCAGGAAGAAAAGCCTGTAAAACTCTTATCTCCAACAAACTACCAAAAAGAAAACGCCAGAAGTGGATGAGTGGCTCAAGCTGTAGACTGTTGGCCTTGAGTAAAAAGGCTTAGGGACAGCACCTAGGCTCTGAGTTCAAGGCCCAGGAGTGTCACAAAGAAAGGAAAGAGAAAGAGGAGGGAAGGATGGAGGGAGAAAAGGAGGAAAGGAAAGAAGAACGGAATATGTAAGCCTTGGTTTGGAGTCCCTGGATCAAAGGAGCCAACCACTCACAATCTCTGTGGGGACAGTTTCAGAGCCTAAAGCCAGTATGTAGGACGAAGCCACGGACCCCTCAGGAACTTCATGACATCCAGGAGCTGTGTGGTCGCCGACTGCAGAGGGAAACAGCCTTGGGTAGACCCTAGGGCTCAGGGTGTGTCACCAAATTTCTGTCTCCCCTGGCCCACCGAGTTTATTTTCTAGTCAGATAAGAAGAAATTGTCCAAAGTATAGGGAGGTATAGGCTGAGGGAGTGTCAAGAGGAGGGTGGCAAGTGCTAAGCAAGAAGATGAAGAGGGAGGATGATCCCAGGTCAGGTGTGTCAGGCCATTGGAGCCATAACCTCATCTAACAACTTAGACCATCAGTGATAGAGACTTTGACCCAGCCACATGGCTGTTAAAAGTCTTGGCACTTTGGGTTTACCATTGACCAGCTGGCTGTCATCCACTGCTGGATGCCTGTGTGGTACATCCTTGGGGACTGGGACTTTTGCTGGCTCAATCTGAAGATGACACCCCCAGTGTTTATTCCTCAACCAGAGACAGAGGTAAGCCTGCCACTGGCACAGGACATCCAGAGAATGAGGGGGGAAGTCAGACCCTTGTTGCCCCAAGACTTCCTCTAGGGGACTGTAGAGCCCCGTGACTGCCATTCTCAGAGATAGAGGTGGGTCCCTTTGCTGGCTCAAACTTTAGTCCAGATGGCAGATCTGGGATTCAGAGAGGGCCGACTGAAGGTGGGGCAGGGCTGGGTAGGGGGTGGCACTGAGCTCTGAGCAGGGTTGTTTCATTGAGGATAGTCACAACCCAGGAACATTCCTGGGATGGATAGGCCTTTTCTCCTTCCCGAGAGAGAGGGACCTACAGCCCTTCAGTCTGCATCCCTTGACCAAGAAATCCTTTCAATCCCATATCTTGTGGCTGGATAACTAGACCTCAACTGAATGCCCGCCCAGTGTCGAGGGATCTTGAGGCCTTGATGAGGTCACGGGATCCTCAGTATGAGATTGTACTTGAACGTCCTGACTTGGTGCATGGTCTGTCCCATCTAAGACTGACATAATCTAGGACATAGAATGTAGAGAATCAGAGCAGGATGGGGTCTATTCTGTGAGTCTTGAGGATTACGTGTGAGCTTTGAGCTCCCGTGTGCCTATCTGCTTCCCTTTCTTGGGTAGGTCTATGCTAGAAAAAGTTTATAGCTAGGGCCTGGGTCCCATCCCTTGTGTTATGCTCAAAGCTAGCACACTGCCATTTGAGCCACAGCTCCACTTCCAATTTTTTGGGGTGTTTAATTAGAGATAAGAGTTCTCATGGACTTTGCTGAGAAGGGTGCATCCAATTGCAGTCCTCAGATCTCAGTCTCCTGAAGGGATAGGATGACAGGCTTGGAAAAGTATCTTTGGCCAGGCTATCATCCTAAGTACTCAAGAGCAGAAATCTGAGGATCACGGTTCAACTCAAAGCCAGCTTGGGGGTGGTGGGGTGCAGAGGAAAGACCCCAGACCTGACACCTCCCGGGGGACATTTGTCCTTGTGACAGAGCCAAGTCATTGCTGTGGATAAGGAGGAAGCTGCCATGAGACTGACCTGGAACAATGCTCAAAGATAGGTAGGCTGTTGAAGTATCAAATCCACTCATGTCTGCTTCCCACTCCCAACAAGGAGGTGCAGTGTGGGTGGCCCAGCCCTGGGCCTAATGGATTATAAATGGATGGTGGTGGTCAGGAGCTTGTGGCTCCCACCCATCATCCTGGCTATTCAGAAGTCTGAGGGCTGATGGTCGTGACTCAAACCAGCCCGGGCAGAAAAGTCCGTGAGATTCTTATCTCCCATAAACCACCTATCTCCCCCAATCCCACACACACACAAAAACCAGATGTGGTGGTGTAGCTCAAGTGGTAGAGCCTCAGCCTTCAACAAAAGAAGCTCAGGGATAACACACAGGCCCTGAATCCAAGCCCTAGGGCTCACACAATCATAATAAAATAAATGAACAGTGTCCACCTTTTATCTGACTACCAAGAAAGATGGATTCAGTCTTCGAGCTGGTTGGTACTTCTAGCCAAAGGTAAGGGGCTTCCCTTAATGTTCCCATTAACCTCTCCTTCTCTCCATTATCTGTCCAGGCTTCCATTGCAGGACAGAATTCTGATCTTCCCCCTGGATATGACTTTAAGTACCCTTGCCCATCCACCTTCCTTGGGGTCAGGAACCTTTATGCACTCCCTGCTGGGAGGATGAGGCACCACAGAGATAAGGGTAGATATCCCTGACACTTACACACACACACACACACACACACAAATACCCCTAGCCAACTCAGACTAGCCTTTTCCAAAGACACTTTATCTCTTTGGATTAACTGACATAGGAGAGGGTTTTGATCCCCAGTAACTGATTATTTTAACTTGGGCTTGCTAGTTGACTGGAGATAAACAAGAGCAAAAAAAAAAAAAAAAAAGCATTTGGTGCCTCTCACCTGGGGCTCAGGCTCATCCCTGTCATACTGGCTACTCAGGAGGCTGAGATCTGAGGACCACTATTTGAACCCAGCCATAAGCTGAAAAGCCCGTGAGACTCTACTCTCCATGGAATCACCAAAAAGCCAGAAGTGGAGCTGTGGCTCAAAAGGTAGAGCACCAGCCTTGAGCAATAAAACTCAGAGAGTCTGCTCCCAGATCTTCAGTTCAAGCCCTCACAAAGAAATGGCCCTGTCTTATGACCACAGACTACCTGGGCTTCGAGTGCCCTCTCACGGAGTGTGATAAAACACCTGTCCCTGTGTGGTGTATCAGGGCCTTCAGAAATCCAGCAGTGGAACCCAGGCCTGGCCTCTTTGTGTACTCTCAACCCACACTGGCCAGAAGGCAGAGTGTGACAAAGCCGGCAGCCTGCAGAGCGGAGAGGCTCCAGCTCTGCCAAGGTGATCGAAATGGGCTTCTTGGAGGCAGCACTTGAAAAGGGGGTCCTGCTTAAGAAGGAGGATCTGACAGGAAACACAGAGAGCAAAGGTGCTGCAGATGATGGACAGCATAGCAGAGCATGTTCATTTCCAGCTAGGGATGCAGGTGAGAGACTCGGTACATTTGTGTGAGTCTTGGTATAGATGTGCGAGATTGTCCCGATACAGTTCTCCAAGGGATCTTAGTGACATGTGGATGTCTATGCCCTGAAGCTCTTAGAAAATCCATCTATGCTTTGTGTCTCCTTCTTTGACAGAGGAGAGCTGGACAATCTTCTGCCCTGAACACCCCTGGACCCAGTTATCAGCAACCCTCCCAACGTCTTCCACCAAGACATGGAGCAGCTGGCCCCAGAAATCCGCAGGTCCTGTTGGGTGGTGTGGGGGGATACAGGTCAGGCCCCAGAACTCCTAGTGGGTCTGATCTTCCCTGGACGACCAGTCCATCCAGAGGAGGCAGATGGGAACTTAGAGAGGGCTAGTGATGTGGAGGGGGCCCTTTAAAGCCTATGGCCCTACCCAAATTCTCACCCTCCCTTTGCTGTCCCTGAGGGAGGTAGAGGAGTGTCTAGGTGGTAGCATCTAGAGGAGAACTAATGGAAATTCTGAAGGATGAGACACCATAAGCTGTGCCAGTGGCTCATGCCTGTCATCCCATGCCTATCATCCTGGCCACTCGGGAGGCTGAGATCCAGAGGATCTCATTTCCCAGCCCAGGCAGGAAAGTACCACGAGAGCCTCATCTCCAATCCAACTAGAAATGGAGATGTGGCTCAAGTGTTAGAGCACTGGCCTTGAGGAATAATAGACATCAGAGACAGTAGCCAAGCGTTGAGTTCAAGCCCCTCAACAGGAAAGAAAGAAAGAAAGAAAAAAAGAAAGAAAGAAAGAAAGAATGAAAGAAAGAAAGAAAGAAAGAAAGAAAGAAAGAAAGAAAGAAAGAAAGAAAGAAAGAAAGAAAGAAAGAAGGAAAGAAGGAGAGAAAGAAAGAAGGAAGGGAAGAAGGAAGGAAAGAAAGAAAGAAGAAAAGAAAGAAGGAAAGAAAGCCACCCCTTCTTTGCTTATAAGAGATGGTGAAGTAGTAGTAGGGGTGCTGTGGTTGGGAGAACAGGTGCTGGCCTCACTGTACAGACATTTCTAAGAACTCCCCAGGTTTGCCCCAGTGTGAAGCCACAGCACAGTGGGCAGTGCCTTACCAAGAACTCCAGAGGTCATGGCCTGTGGCAGGCAGGGACTGGATGAATTGTAGCAGGTGTGGGATGGTAGAGGCTGAGATCTGAGGATCGCGGTTCAAAGCCAGCTTGGGCAGGAAAATCTCTGAGACTTTATCTCCATTGAACCACCAGAAAGCCAGAAGTGGCACTGTGGCTCCAGTGGTAGAGCACTCACCTTTAGTTGAGGAGCTGAGGGACTGCGCACAGGCCCAGAGTTCAAACCCCATGACCGACAACCAAAAATAAGGTAGCTGAGATTTCTGCATAATGGTGTGTACGTTTAGGAAATACCAAGCTATGTTATGAGCCATTCCAGACTTGTGAGAGGCCCTGAGTTTTGTCTACAGTTGATCTGAGGATAGTAGTGCCATCTTCTTGAGGGTGGGATTGTAAGGGTGCTCAGGGACTGCTGAGGCCTTGGGCTACCTGTGTGCATGTGTGTGTGTGTGTGTGTGTGTGTGTGTGTGTATTTCCCTCATCTTCCTCTGCCCCTTCCTGAGCTGCCTCTTTCTGACCTCGGATGGTGCCCCTCCTCCACACTGACCTTGCCCTTTAGCCTCCTATCAGAGTCAACAGTGAGTCCTAAATTGCCAGAGGCCTGGATTCCAGCTTTTCTTTGGGGCTCAAATCCAGCCTGTCCAAATATTTGGGTGCCTCCAGGGGATTCTGGGTCAGCAGGGCCGGCTGGCATAAGTTCTCCCCTGCCTCTGGGGGGGCCTTAGTCATGTGATGTCCTGTCCTTTTCCTCAGCTGGTTCTCTGGCTCACATCCCTCCCTGCATGCTGGCAGTGGAGTCGGGGAAGGAGGGTTTGTGGTGGCTCTGGCCAACTCGAGCTTGATAGCTGACTGAAGGCTGCCCAAGCAAGGAGGATCCGGTGTTACATGGGATTTGAGGTCAAGGTGGCTTGGAAGTATCCATCGGTGTCTAGGAAATGTCAACGTACCTTGTTTGCAGCAAAGTCTATCTTCCCACACCAGCTTGGCCTCTTATGTCCTTCTAGAAAATTCTGGATGCCCAGAATACAGATGCACACACTTTAAATTCTAGGTCCAGGAAACTGGGAGGATTAGAGACTAGTATGGCCAATACCTCAATGTTCTGGGACATTAGCCTTGACCTGGCTATGCCCCCCTTGTTGTACGTTCACTTCTTAATCCAGTGCTGGCCACACACTGGCCACTTGTGGCAGTGCTGTGAAAGCGGCAGGAATGGAAGTGAGATCCAGGGTGACCAAAATCTGGATTTATGGCCTGATTCGGGGTGGAGTGGGGGCAAAGGGTGTCTTAAAAAATCTTAGAGCTGGAACTCAGGGCCTAGGTGCAGTCTCTGAGCTTCTTTTGCTCAAAGCTGACACACTACCACTTGAACCACAGCCCAACTTTCATCTTTTTAAGTAATTTAATGGAGAGAAGAGTCACGGATTTCACTGCCTGGGATGGCTTCAAGCTGTTATCCTAAGAGCTCAGTTTCTTAAGTAGCTAGAATTTCTGGTATGAGCCAATGGGCCCTGCTAAGGATATTTGTGTGTGTTTTGTGAGTGTGTGTGTGTGTGTTTGCGTGTGTGCGTGTATTTGTGTGTGTGCGTGTGTTTGTGTGAGGTTGCTGGCTTGAACTCGGAGCCTAGGTGGTATCCTTTAGCTGGTTTGCACAATGTTTGCACTCAACCACTTGAACTACAGTACACATCAGCTCCCTGCAGCCCCTGACTGTGTGGAGAACAAAAAGCTCAAACCTGATTCTATTTCTTTGTCCTCAGGGGAGGGTATGATTCCTGTGAAGCCTGGAGGATTAGGGGTGGGGTAGGAGGGTAACTGTACATGGGTGCTAGGCTGGGAGAGAGGCACTTCGTCTTTACCAAGAAGGACAGTGTGGCCAGGTGCTAATAGGTCATGCTCTCATATTCCTAGCTACTCAGAAGGCTGAGATCTGAGGATTGCCACTCAGAGGCAGCCCAGCTAGAAAAGTGTATGAGATTTTTCTCTCCCAATAACTACCCAAAAGCTGAAAGGAGAGCTGTGGCTCAAGTGGTAGAGTCCTAGCCTTGAATGAAAAAAACTGAGGGACAGAGCCCGGGCCCTGAGTTCAAGCCCTAATACCAAGATGCGTGCACACACAGAAAGGTGGTAATGATGAGCTGAGCCAGAATTGGGGGAGTCCTGAGGCAAAGTAGTAGTAAACTCTTAAGCCAGTTCACGTGGTTTCTCCCTAAGTCCTTCTTGGGCTGAAATGTCTGCACCATGGCAGTAAGTTCAATGGAACCTGCCCCTCCATCCATGAATGGGGCCACAAGACCAAGGGAAAGGACACTAGGGATTCTCCTTTGTAGCAGGCCAACGATTAAAGACCTTCATCTGCCCCCAAGCAGTGGTGAGGAAAGCAGGGCTCTGAGCCCTGGGACTCCTGGGATAGCAACTGCTACAAGCAGCAGCCAGCTGGCTGTGGATTTGTGAGTCCACAGGTCTTTCATGAGCCCAACTCAACACCCTCTCGGGGTGTGCCTGACAGATTTGCACTCTTGTGATACCACATGAGCAGGCGTTACCTGCCATGCAGCTTATGGCCCTCCTTGCCCCAAACCATGGTCTGAGAAGTTGATTTACTGCTCAGATCCACACTGCACCCATGACAGATATCATTCTGATGACCCAGACAATGACCTCCGTTCCCCAAGGCTGGACACTTCTCTGATAATGTGGCCCACACTGTAACCAAAGGCCTCCAAATGGGCTGCTCTCAAGACTTGTAAGACACCTAGACATTGGGAGAAACTCAGGTGCCCACTGGAAAGTACTCTGGCTAGAGCCAAAAAGTGAGTTCCAAGCAGGCCAGGGGAGTTGGTCATGGGACTGGAACTCTGGTCCTGGGCGCTGTCCCCTCAGCTCTTCAGCTTATTGCTTAAGCTAGAGCATCACTTCCAGTTTTCTGGTGCTTCCTTGGAGATCAGAGTCTCCCGGACTTTCCTGTATGGGCTGGCTTTAATCCATGCTCCTCAGATCTCAGCCTCCTGAGGAGCTAGGGGGACAGGTGTGAGCTACCGACGCCCAGCTCATCTGGCCATTCACCACAGTAGACAAGGAGCTCCTGAAAGCGTTTTCTTAATGCAATTACTGGCCTTGAACTCAGGGTCTGGTCTCCAGTCACTTAACTTTTCTCTCAAGGCTGGCACTCTACCACTTGTGCCACAGCACCATTTCTGGCTTTTGGAAGTTCACTGGCAAGAAGATTTTCACTAACTTTCCTTCCCTGAGCTGGTTTTGGTCCGCAGTCTCTGATCCCAGTCTCCTGAGTAGCTAGGATTTAAAGGGGTTGAGCCACTGATGGCATTGGGTTAGAAGCTTTTCTTTTCTTTCTTTTCTTTTTTTGGGGGGGTGGGTCCGGTCATGGGCCTGAACTCTGGGCCAGGGCAATGTCCCGCATATCTTCAGCTCAAGACTAGCACTCTAACACTTGAGCCACAACGCCCCTTCCGTTTTTATTCTTTTTGCTTATGTGTTGCTGAGGAATCAAACCCAGAGCCTCATGCATGCAAGGCAAGTGCTCTACCACTGAGCTACCTTCCCAGCCCAGAAGCTTTTCTTAAGCAAGTGTTCGTTCCTGCATTTGCCCTGACTCCTCAATGCAAAGGAGACCTAAGGGTCAGGAGCTGTGAAAAATAGGCTTCCAGCCATGGTGAAAAGAAAAGCTAATCTTTCCCCTGGGCCCCATTCTGGGACTCCACCCTCTTTCATACCTGTGACGCAAGTACAAACCTTGACCCAGCCTTGAATGTCCTGCCAGACTTGTCTGAAGCCACAGAACCTTCATTCCACACACACCACCTGTTCTACACACCTCAGGACCTTTTCCCATTCTGTACCTTCTGCCTGAGCTCTCTGTCCTGTTCCAAGCCTTAGAACTCCTGTTGAATTTTGGCACTGGTTATATCACCTCCTGGAGCAAATCTTTCCTTCCTTTCTCTCTCTAGAGGTGGAACTTGTGCAGGCTTACTGGTAAATACACTATCTTGGTGTGTGTGTGTGTGTGTGTGTGTGTGTGTGTGTGTGTGTGTGTGTGAGTGTGTGTCAGTTCTGGGGTTTGAATTCATGGCCTGGACACTATCCGTTAGCTTTTCTGCTCAAGGTTAGCAGTCTACTACTTGAACCACAGCTCTACTTCTGACTTTTTGGGTGTTTAATTGGAGAAAAGTGTCTCATAAAGACTTTCTTTCTTGTAATTGTGATCCTCAGATCTCAGCCTCCTGAATAGCTGAGATTACAGGGGTGAGCCACCAGCAGCTGCCCTCTACCTCTTACCTCTCACCTCGGCCCTCCTGAGTCCCTGAAGAATATGTATCACCAGGCTCACTTTTTTTTTGGTCAGTCATCGGGCTTTAACTCAGGGTCTGGGCATGTTCCTTAGCTTCTTTTGCTCAAGGCTAGCCACAGTGCCACTTTTGGCTTTTTCTGTTTCTGTATTACTGAGGAATCTAACCCAGGGCTTCGTGCATGCTAGGTAACCACTCTACCACTAATCCACATTCGTAGCCCAAGGCTGACTTGTAACAGGAGTTATGATGGTGGGATTTATTGGCTTACCCCTTTCAGCATAGAAATCACTGACTATTTCATATCTTTGCCGAGATTTTGGACCAGTTTGTGACTCTGCAACGAGGAATGAGGAATGAGTGAGAGCCACCAGGCCCTAGAGGTCTAGGCTCACATACTACATAGGGATAGATAATATGGATCTAGAACCTTCAACCACTCCTACAGCCTAGGAATTCTGAGGGCTTGTCCTAGCTTGCCCAAGTTGAGTGGGCTGAGCATGGGCAACCTGCTGAATGCCCATCATCCATACATCATCCATCCATACACAGAGACATGGAGTGATTGCCTCCTTTTGGGGAGGGGAGCAGTTCCGTGTTTGTACTATGAGCCTAGGCCCTGTCCCTGAGCTCCTTTTGCTCAAGGGTAGCACTCTGCAACTTGAGCCACAATCCCACTCATGGTTTTTTTTTTTCTGGCGATCTGTTAGAAATAAGAGTGTCACCGACTTTCCTGCCCTGGTTGAATTCAAAATGGCATTCTCTACATTCTCAGCCTCCTGAGGAGCTAGGATTACAGGTAGGAGCCATTGACACCTGGATTCTTTTCTTTTTGTTGTTCTTTTTTTAATTGTGATAGTCTGAAATCTACACAGTGTCATTCCAATTGTTTGCTTTCGAAGTAAACTACCCAGGCTTGGAGTTCGAATGCTAGGACTGCCACCCACAAATGGAGGGAGATCCTGACAAACTCATTCCTATTCATGTGCATGCTAATGGAGTGCTATAAAAGTAATCATTAAATTTGCAGTTAATTCATGATTTTATTTTAGAATACCACACAAATATTATTGGATTTATATCTTCCATTTTAGCACCATGGTATGATTCCCCTAGTGGATGGATATTAACTAATTTTTAATGAATGCTTTTATAAGTATTCAACCATGATACTTCATTAAATGGTGGCATAATGTAATATATATATGCATATATATATATATATATATATAGACACATACACATATACATATCTATCAATGTATATATTGGGCACTACTGTAGCTTGATCAAAAGTCCTCAGTTTCCTGGAGGCTGGTATGTTAAGACTGTGACCCCATTTATGGATTGGGCATTGTAGGCAGTGAGTTGAAATCCCAACATGGCCAAAAATTTATTCATGGAGTAAGAAGACAATTTTGACACATTTTTTTCGTTCTCTGTGAAAGTCCTGGGTCTCAGTACAATGTATAATCCATATGCAAATATAATCTAGGTGATATGATGTAGTAAATGAAGTGTTATATGTGTAATAATAATACATAAATAAGGGTAATAAACATCATATGCAGTAAACCCATTTATGTAAACATCTCATATATGAATATTATTTTTTCCAGTGCTGAGGCTTGAAATCAGGCCCTGGGAACTGGTCTGAATTTCTTGTCTTCAAAGACTGTGAGCTTCCCCTTCACCCACAATGTCACAGAGTTAACCAGGTCCCAAGTTCAAATCCCAGGCCTGCTAGAAAAATGGTGCAAATTCCAAGCCAGGGCCTTATTATTTATTTTTTTTTTTTGGCCAAGCACGAGGCTTGAACTTAGGTCTTGGCACCTCTGCCACAATCAACCCTGGGATTCTAGGACCAAAGTTCAAATATCAGGGCGACAAAAAAAAAAAAAAACCAAAAACAAAAAAAACAAAGAGAAGGATAAAACTGAGAAGTTCAAGAAGGTGATATTACTTTTTTTTTCTTTGTATTGTGACCATCTTGGGTCTAAATGACAAGGCCCAGAAAGTGCACATGACCTTGCATTGCTGATGTTTGTCGGGCTATATAGCCAAAACCAGCCTGGAGTTCTAATCCCGGGACTTCCACTAATGAATGGTGGGAGGTTCTGAGAAACCCATTCTGATGATATATCCATACAAATGGAATGTTATAAAAGTAACAATTAAATTAGTAGTGTATTGTTTTCATATCATAAAATTTTACACAATTATACTACATTGAATAATTTTCAATTAATACTTTATTATGTATTCAATCATGATAATTAAAAAAGGAAAGAATAATTTAGTTGCCAATAATTAGTAGTAATATGGTATATACAATTTCATAATAAAGACATCTCTCTTAGTTTACACATATACATCTATCTATCTATCTACCAATCTACACATTTATCTGTTTATACACTTGTCACTCCTGGGGCTCAGTGGTAGACTCCTCCCCTAATACATACAAAGCCCTGGGTTCAATTCCTCAATACCACATGCACAGAAAAATCCGGAAGTTTTGCTATCGCACAAGCAGTGAGCACTAGCTTTGAGCATAAAAGCTTAGGGACTGTGTCTAGACCCTTACTCAAGACCCAAGACTGGCACCAACAATAAAAAAATAAAAGAATGTTCTGACCTCAACAATATAAAGATAGGACTACAAATATCTCATCACAGAGCAAGCTGAGAATCTGGTGCTGACAGCTGCTATCTAACCTGACTTAGCCAGGCAACCCAGCTCCGTGGAATCAGATGCTGCTGGCTCACTCACCCCTATCATCCAAGATAGCCCAGGGATGAGATCTGACACTGGTGGGTTTAATACCCAGCCCTGGCAGGAATCTGCAAAACTCTGAGATGTGGCTCAAAGAGTTAGAGCTCTAGCCTTGAGTTAAAGGTCTTAGGACAGTAGCCCCAAACTTTGAGTGCAATCCCCGTGGCTAACTCCCCCCTAAAACAACCCCATCCCTTTAAACCATTAGATGTGAACTTTGTGCAGTTTGTGAAGTGTTTCTGAAATAATGGTGATACTGATGAAAACACCCTAATTCTAATGACAGCTTGTGGGTTACAGCTATGTGATGAGTCCTTCATGAGGTGTTGTGTGCTGAGTCCTTCACGGGGTGCATTCTTTCATCTGGTCCTTATAAAAGCTCCACAAGTAAGATGATTGTGCACATGAGAAAGTTGAGGCTCAGATATATCCCCATGTCAGGGCCAAAATTATGTATGTACTGAACTCTAATGAGTTGTCTTCTGCAGACAATTGTTTTGGTTTATTTTTCTTGGTTGTAAATATTGAACTCAGGGCATTGAACTTTCCCTGTTGGGTTCATGGCTAGTGTGCATCATGTGGAGTCAAGGACCCTAGGCATCTGTAGCTGAGGTCTGTCATCCTGCCTACTCAGGAAGCTGAGATCTGACAATCTGGGTTCAAACTATCCCGGACACAAAAGGTCCCATGAGACTATTATCCCCTACTCACCATTTAGCAATTTGAAATGGAAGCCAGGTGCCACAGACTCACGCGTGTATTCCTAGCTGCTCAGGAGGCAGAGAGCGAGGATCAGGGTCCAAACCAGCCTGGGCAGGAAATACCTTGACATGGTTATCTCCAGGGAACCACCAAAAAGCCTGAAGGGGTGCTGTAGCTCAAGTGGTAGAGTGCTAGACTTGAGCTGAAGTGCTCAGAGACAGCACCCAGGCCCAGACTTCAACTGCTCCAACTTACAAGAAAAGAAAGCAAGAAACCTGAAGTGGAGTGCTGAGAATGTGTCTTATGGGTAGAGTGTTTTGCATATATGAAACCCTGGGTTTGAATCCTCAGTACCACATCTCTAGAAAAAAAGCCTGAAATGTCTCTGTGGCTCAAGTGGGAGAGTGCTATCTTCGTACAGGAGAAACTCAGGTATAGTGCACAGATCCTGAGTTCAATCTCCAGGACTGGAGTATGCATACACACACACACACACACACACGAAGATACCAGAAGTGAAACTGTGACACCAAATGGTAAAACAAAGTTCTTCTGCTCTGAGCTCATGATCAGCACCCTGGTCCTGTGTTCAACCGCAAAACCTAGCCACCCAGGGCCCAACTAGGAGAGGTCAAAGGTTTCAAAACCTGATGAGCTTCACCAGCCATAGATGACCAGAAACATTGTGATATTACACATGTACTTAGATTTAGCAAGCTTCTGGAAACCTAGGGATGCACCGTTGCCAATAATGAATCATTTCATTAGGTTCAGCTCCCTAGTTGTCTGCCATAAGAACTCTTGAATTAATTGTAGCAATTTGTTTCAACACTGGGACATAGTCTAACAAAGACAGGATAAGTGCAGGGAACTTGGCCTGCCATGGGAGGTGGCACAAATGAATGCTTCCTGTCAAAACAGAGCACTGGGAGAGAAAGAGCTTGGGTTACAAAGAGGTCTTTTTCTCCTGGACTTCAGAGCTCACACACATTCATCCTCACTAAATGCCCCCGGATGAATTGTTTGTTTCATACCTTTACAGGAGTGAGTCTTTTTGTCTGCCTGTTCCAACAATGAGGCAGACTTCCTCCAGCAGCCTGGGGTATGGAGAAACCCTCGGCTTCACTGGGAACAGTGAGGAAAGCTTCTGAACATACACTGTCTTGAAAGCACTCTCTGTGATATGAAATCATTCGATTCAAAGCAAATTTCCTAGCTGGGTGCCTTTCTTCATAGAGACTCGGGATGTTCACCAATAGAAATACATTCATACATACACATGGGGTTACTGGCTCTATTTTTGTGTGGCAGATCCTGAGGCTTGAACTGTTAGGCTAGACATTGTCCTTGAACTGATTTTGCTCAAGGAAGCATTTTATTGTGTGTTAAACCATGATTACCCTAGGATAGGGTGCAGCTTTTACACCTACAGATGATCCAGGGATCCTAGGGCCTGAGTTCAACTCCCAGCACTGGCAAAAAAACATCAAACCAACACAAATGGAGAAGGAAAAAACCAGGAAGTTTTAGACAACCGCTTTACCTTTGTTCCTTTGCACTTGACCATCCTGGATCTCAGTGACTCAGCTTAAAAATTGAAAATTGAACGTGACCTTGCATGGCTGAAGGCTGGTGGGCTGTCAGTGAAGCCTGAGCTCAATCCAGACACCTAGGCCCTGAGTTGGACCCTGGGACTGGCACCTATACACTGCTGAAGATCCTAGGATACTCATTCCTATGTATAGGAACAGTAATAGAATGTTTGAAATGTACTAATTGAATTACTAATTAGCTAGTCAATCTAGTATAAGATTGTACACAATAAATATAGGTCATTGATTAATTGAATTAATACTTTATTAAGTCTTCTACCGTGATTAATTAATGGAGGCATAATTTTAGACCAAATAATTGGTAGTAATAGGACACATAAAAATAAGATATAGACATCACTCTTTATATAGAGTTATACACTAGAATCTACATAAATACTTATCTGTCTCTGTATACATTTATAGATGCATATACATATGTAAATACACACACACACACACTTCATTCTACACATCTATGTGTTTATATATTGGCCACTCCTAGGGCTTGATCTCAGGTCCTCAAATTAGCTCAACAACTTCACTTGCATCAGACTGGTGGGCTAACATTGACCATTCATGAAGTGGGCTTCCTAGGCCCTGAGTTCAAATCATAGAACTGCCAAAAAATCCTGGTGGAAGAAGCCAATTGTCTCACTTATTTTCCTTATTGGTGAAAATCCTGGGCCTCAGAAATGATGTATAATACATAGGCAAATCTATATCCTATATAATAGGATGTAAAAAATATTATTATATGTGTAATCATACTAAAATACATAATAAATAAATAAAACACAAAATAAAATGAATAACTATACTAACTGCAATATGCAGTAAACATGTGTATGTAAATATAAACCATGGATTTAAAATGTATATGAATGCTAGGACTTGAATTCAGGCCCTGGGAACAGGCCTGACTTTCTTGTCTTCCAGCATGGTGAGCTTCTCCTTCCCCCACTATGCTGCAGATTTACCCAGACCCTGAGTTCAAATCCCAGTTCTGACAGAAAAAAATGGCATGAATTCCAAACCAAGAGCCTCAAAAATTATTAAATATTTTCAACGTATGTATGTATGTATGTATGTATGTATGTATGTATGTATATATGTATATTTTTTTATTTTGTCAAGGACAGGGCTTGAACTCAGGTGGTGGCAACTCTGCCTCAGCTTCGATCACTCTAGGCTAGGGTGCAGCCACTGGGCCCACAGCCGAACCTGGATCCTGGGCCCCAAAGGCTGACAGGAAAAAAAACATAAAACGACACAGGAAAAAAAAACCCAGCAACTTGCAGATAGCTGCAGGTTTTACATTTGTTTTCTTTGCAAGGTGACCTTTCTCGGTTTGAATGACATGGCTGAAAAGTGTTGGTAACCTGGCATTGCTGAAGGCTGGTGGGCTCCCAGGGAAGCCACAGGTCAACATGGCAACATAGGCCCTGGGTTTGAAGCCGGGTCCTGATCTCTACCAATGGAGGGAGTTCCTAAGGGTCTCATTCCTATTCATAGGAATACCATTGGAAGGTTGTGAATGTCAAGGTTGAATTAGTCATTACTGAATGATACTACTATAAAATTAGAGTGATTTTAGGATACTGATGGATTTTAATGAATATTTTTTACATATTAAAAGAATACTATTAATTATATGGACACAATTATTCCAGGACAGTGATTGATTTAATTAATAATTCATTAAGGATGAAAACAATAGTAATTACATGGAGGCATACTAAATACCTATGATTTGGTAGGAATGTAGCATATATCACTGAATAGTGTATAGAAATTTCTGGCACTCTATAAAGATCTATATTTATTTGTGTACTACCATCTGCATGTCAATCTGTTCTTATTTTGTCAACTCCTGGGGCTCCATCTCAGGTGCTGTGAACTACTTGTCAGCTCAATGTGCACCAGGCTGGCATGCTGACAATCACCCATTCATGCATTGAGCCTTGTAGACTGTGAGTTCAGAAGCCAGCACTCACAAAAATTGAATCGTGGAGTAAGAAGCCCATGGTGACACATTTTCCTTTCTTGTGAAAGTCCTGGGTGTCAGGTGTGAAGTTTCATACGTAGGCAAATCTATATCCTCTGTAATATATGTAATAAATATTCCATGTGCAATAACAGTCAATAAAATCAATGGTAAATAGATGAATAAAACAAAAAAATTAAATGAATAACTACACTAAGCACAATATGGAGTCAGCATATGGGGCTCGATCTCAGGGCCTGGGAACTGCCTAAGAGCTGAATTGGCTAGAGGCTGCTGCTCTGAATATCACCCATTTATGAAATTCTAGGCCCTGAGTTTAGATCCCAGCACTGCCAAAAATGTAATATTGGAGTTAGAAGCCGAGCATGACACATTTTCTTTCTCTTTGAAAGTGCTTGGTGTCAGGTAGGATGTATAATACAGGTGCAAATCTATATGCTATGTAATAGGATGTCAAAAGTGGAATAATTGTCACTACAATAAATGATGAAGGGTTGTATTAGTGTATCATTGTAAATAAATTAGATGCAATAATTATAGGATGTTTATTAAGTTTTATTAATATTTTATTAAGAATTAACAGAATAAAAATTGCATGGAGTAATAATTAAATACCTATTATTTGGTTGTGACACATGATGTATAATTTAATTATATATAGACATCTGTCTCATTCTATAAAATATGTAAATATATGTATGTATATATGTATACATATGATAATAACAGGATATTGATTAATTTTAATTAATGCTTTATTAATTGTTCAACTAGGACACATCATTAAGTGAAGACATAATTTAATATCTAGCAATTGGCAGTAATATCTATAAGTTAATAATATAGGGATATCTCTCTTTTTGTGTACATGATATTTATATACAGCAATCTCCAGCTGTTTATACCTTGTTCACTCCTGGCGCTCGGTGGTTGAGTGCTTCCCTAGTAAGCAGGAAGCCCTGGGTTCAATTCCTCAGTGACACATAAACAGAAAATCCAGAAGTTCTGCTGTCATTCAAACAATTGAGTGCTAGCCTGGAGCACAAATGCTTAGGGATAGTGTCTAAGCCCTTACTCAAGGCCCAGGACTGCTGCCAAAAGAAGGTAGAATGTTCTAACTGCAAGTATAGAAGGCCAGGACTTCAAATACATCACCACAGAGCAAGCTAGGAGTCTGGCGCTGACAGCTGCCACCTAGACTGACTTAGCCAGATGTAAACCGCTGCAACACAGCTCCAAGAAATCAGACACTGCTGGTTTACCGCCGTCACCCTGGCTGCTAGGGGACTTTAAAACCCAGCCCTGACAGGAAGTCTGTGAGACTCCTGGAAATGTGGCTCAAAGTGGTAAATCTCTAACTTTGAATAAATGGTATTAGAACAGTATGCCCATGCATTGAGTTCAAACCCCATTGGTAATCCCCACAAAAAACTACCCCACTAAACCATTAGATTTGAACTTGTATGGTTTATGAAATGTTCCTCAAAGAATGGAGATACTGATGAAAGCACCCTAATTCTAATGACAGGTTGGTTAATAGAGCTATGTGCAGAGTTCTTCATAGGGTGCAGTGTGCTGAGTCCTGCATTGGGTGCTGTGTGCTGAGCCTATCACATGATGCTGTGTGCTGAGTCCTTCAAAAAGTGCCATGTGCTGTGTCCTTCACAGGGTGCATTCTTTCATCTGGTCCTTGTAAGAGCTCTACAATTGAGATGATTATGCAGGCAAGAATATTGAGACTCAGATATGTTCCCATAGCAGGGACAAAATTTTGTATTACTAAAGAGTGGGTGAGTTCTCTCCTGCAGACAATTGTTTTGTTTTGTTGTTTCTCAGACATGAACCTTGAAATTGCAGCCTCAGCACTGACCCTTACCTCTTGGGCTCATAGATAGCATTCCACCATGTGGAGCCAAGGACCCCCTTGCAGCAGAGTGCCACAGCCTAGGGGTGGATAGCTGAGGTCTGTCATCCTGCCTTCCCAGGAAGCTGAAATCTGAGGATCAGGTTTCCAAACTATTCCAAACACAAAAGGTCCCATGAGATTTTATCTCCAATTCACCACCATGAAAACTGAAGTTGAAGCTGGGTGTTTGTGGCTTATGCCTGTTATCCTAGCTACTCAGGAGGATGAGATCTGAAGATCATGGTTCAAAGCTAGCCTGGGCAAGAAAGTCCTTGAGACATTTAGCTCCAATGAACCACCAGAAAACCTGAAGTGGCCTCTGGCTCAAATGGTAAGGCACCAGACATTAGCTGAAGAACTCAGGGACAGCCCCTAGGCCCAGACATCAATTCTCACAACCAACAACAACAACAACAAAAAGACAAACACAAACTAACAAACCTGAAGTACAGGGCTGGGAATGTGCACTAGGGGTAGAGTGCTTTGCATATATGAAACTCTGGGCTATCAGTACCACATTACCAGGAAAAAGCCTGAACTGGCTCTGTGGCTCAAGTGGGAAAGGGCTATCCTTATACAAGAGAAACTAGGTACAGTGCTCAAGTCCTGAGTTCAAGTTCAAGGACTAGTGTATTCACACACACACACACACACACACACACACACACACACACACACACACACACACACAGAAAGCAGAAGTGAAGCTGGGACACAAAATGGTAAAGCACTAGTCTTTGCTCTGATCTCATTGTCAGCCCCCAGGCCCTGTGTTCACAACTAAACCTAGGCATCCACGGCCCAACTAGGAGATGTCAAAGGTGTCAAAAACAGATGAGCTTTGCCAGCCCCATATGACAGGAAGTATTGTGATATATGACATGTGCTTGTATTTTCCAAGCTTCCGGAAACTTAGGAGAGGGATCATAGGCTCATCATCATCTGCAATGAAACATTTCCTTAGGTTCAGTGCCCTAGTTGTGTTCCTGAAGGACTCCTGAATTACATTTAGCACTCTATATGAACACCAGAACATAGCCTCACAAAGGCAGAATAAGTGCAGGGAACTTGGCCTGCCACAGGAGGTGGCACAGATGAAGGCTTCCTGTCAAATCAGAACACTGGGGAAAGAGAGAGCTTGGGGTACAAAGAGGCCTTTTTCTCCTTACCTTCAGAGCCCACCTACACTCATCCTCACTAATTGGCCTAGATGGAATTGTTTGTTACATAGCTGTACAGGAGTGATGCCTTTAGCCTGCCTGTTCAGACAATGTGAGAGACTTCTTCCAGCAGGCCTGGGGTGCAGAGAAACACTCAAGCTACACTGGGCCTAGTGAGGGGAGCCCCAGAACATACATTGTCATGAAAGCCATCTCTGTGCTATGAAATCATTGTATTGAAAACAAATTTCCTAGCTTGGTGCCATTCACAAAAGCTACTCTGGAGATTCCCCTATAGGAATGCATCCATACATACACAAACACATGGAGGTACAGGCTCTTTTGGTGGGGCAGGTCCTGGGGTTGAACTATGAGCCTAGGGGTTGTCCCTGAGCTCCTTTTGCTCCAGGGTTGCTCATTACCCTTGAATCACAGTCCCATATCTGGGTTTTCCTGTCATTTCTTAGAAATAAGCATGTTAAGGACTTTCCTGCCTGGGCTGGATTCAAACTGATAATCTCTACATCTCCTCCATCTGAGGAGCTGGGATTATAGTCAGCAGACACTGGCACCTGCCTTTCTTTTCTTCATCATTTTTTAATCTGGACAATCTGACTTCTTCACAGGGTCATTCCAATGGTTTGATTTTATAAGTAAACTACCCAATGTTCTTTATAGCTGCTTTCTCTGAGAAGGATTGGCTATCCTTATCTTCCCCTCTGGTAACAGATTAGAAGCCAAAAGTGAGAAATGAATGCCATAGGATTTGGGAGCTAAAGTCCATAGCTCATGCCAGCTCTGTCACTTAGCTTTGAGCTGCAGTGAATTTACTGTCTCCGGATAATAGGAACAAAAGCTGAAGTGATTCTCACACTGTCTTCATTGGTCCTTTTGCCTATAAAATGATGTAATAGTTATGAGTGTTATGTGTCTCCAACCTTAAATATCTAGAACACACTAGAAACATCTTCATGTTTCTGTTTTACTCTAGTACCTCCTGAGATTTAGACTAAGGTTTTGTGTGGAGTGGCTCCTTGGCGAATCCCTGAGGAAAGCTGCTTGAAGCCTCCTCAGGAGATCGCCATCCAAAGCCAGCCCAAGCAGAAAAGTCTGTGAGATTCTTATCACCAATAAACCACGAGAAAACCAGAAGTGGAGCAGTGGCCCAGACAGAAGAGCTCCAGCTTTGAGAGAGTTGAGCAGGAAATATAGGCCCAACCAGGCAAGCCTGGGTGGTCCTTATATCCAATTAATTTCCAGATGGCTGGAAGTGGAGCTGTGGTGGTGGTATAGCCTCAGCCTTGAGCAAAACATCTGAGGAATACATGAGGCTTGACTTTTGGCCCTGGGATGGCCATAAAAATTCAAAAAGAGAAGGTAATGTTATGTATCAGTGCTCTACCTACTTATGTGTGTATATTATCTCCCTGAGGGCAAACAGATCATATGCAATGCTTCTGCTTTTATTTACTGATTAATTTTTCAGATATGCTTCTTGCACATACCACATCATTCTCTTCATTTCACGCCCATCGATTTTCTCTTCTAGGGTTCCAGGCTTGGGTCCTTATATGATGCACTTAAATTCTCAACAGCCTTTATTTATATTTCATTATGAGGCCAAGGCTGGTACAGTCACAAATCAGGTAGGGGAAGAGAAGTTTAGATTTCATAGAAATAACTGGTATTCAGAAAATTGAACTTCGAGATGTAAGATGGTGGCATACTTATGTAAAAACTTCACCTAAGAAAAAGATGAGGGGGCTGGGAATGTGGATTAGTGAGAGAGTGCTTGCCTAGCATGCAAGAAGCCCTGGGTTTGATTCCTCAGTAGCACACACACAAAAAACATGAGAATTCATGCTGTGACTCAAGTAGCAGATTGCTAGAGACAGTGCCCAGGCCTTGAGTTCAACCCAAGAACTGGCAAAGCGACAGCTAGTTAGGTTGGTAGGTATGTAGGTAGAGACATGGATAGATTAGATATATAGATAGATAGATAGATAGATAGATAGATAGATAGATAGATAGATAGATAGATAGATAGATAGATAGATAGATACATAGATACATAGATACATAGATACATAGATACATAGATACATAGATACATAGATACATAGATACATAGATACATAGATACATAGATACATAGATACATAGATACATAGATACATAGATAGATGAATATGGTCTTGGACTTCAGGAGGAAAGAAGGAACAAGTCCCAGTCATGAGGTCTTCTGCAGTGTGCCAGGACTCCAGCAATGCCTTCACACAAACACAGAGCAGGAAGACCGTCTCTGACCCACTTCTCAGGCAGCAGAAGACACCAAAGCCAGGAGGGCAGAACCAGGTTCTAACTCAGGTGCTTGGAGTCAGTAGAGAAAGGGCCCTGCCTCTCCATGGACTGGGCATTTGCATTCATTATGTGAAGAATGAAGAAAGGAGAACGGACTGGCAAAGTAGAAGAAGTGACTTCAAATCTGACAGATAGAGAATCAAAAACCCACTTGCTAAGATCAGAGAGCAGGGTTTTTTTTTTTGTTTTTTTTAATTTAATTTTTTTTTTGTGAACATACTGTACAGAGGGGTTACAATTACATGGGCAAGATGAGTACATTTCTTATCAAGCATTGCAGCCTCTTCCTTTGTTTACCCTTCACATCCCTTCCCAGCTTCCCCCTTGCCCCCCCAACCAATCCTCCCAACCCCCCCGAACCAAAGTTGCGAAGTTCGTTTTCGACATGACAGCTTGTACTTCTCATTGTTGCAACAGGTCCACCTGTATCCTTAAACGACTTGTTTTTCCCTATCTCCTCCACAAATTATACCGACATCAAATAGAGTGAAAGCAGGGGTTATACTGTGGGGGAGGGACATACAAAGCAAGAAAGAAATAATCTTATAAATGCGTTAGAAACAAATGCATGAGAGAAAAAAACATTAAAATACATACCTAAGGGTTCATTTTCCTCACATCACATTATCTGACCTTTTCTGCTTGACTCATACATATACTAGATATTGCAAAAAAGAGAAACGATGGGACCTATGTTTCTTTGTGCTTGGCTTACTTCACTGGAGAGACTCTAAACATGTGAAGACCATGACAATGCTTCCATTTAATTATGTATCATGTTTCAACAAAAAAAAAGTATTAATGAAAAATGAGTCAATGTCCTATATTATTAAATTTTTGCTGTATAATATTTTTTATTGTGAAAATACTGTGCAGAGGGGTTACAATTGCATGGGCAAAATAATGAGTACATTTCTTATCAAGCATTGTAGCCTCCTCCTTTGTTTCCCCTTCCCATCCTTTCCCATCCTCCCCCCGACCCTCCACCAAATCCTCCTCCCCCAAAGTTGTAAAGTTTGTTTTCAACATAACAACTTGTACATCTCATTGTTGCAGTGGGTCCACCTATATCCTTATTTAAACGATTTGTTTTTTCCTTTCCCCTCCACAAATTACACTGACATCAAATACAGTGAAAGCAGAGGTTATACCACGGGGAGGGAGATACAAAGCAACAAAGAAATAATCTTATAAATGTGTTAGAAACAATAGCATGAAAGAAAAAAAAAACTTTTGAATACATATCTTAGGGTTCATTTCCCTAACATCAACTTATCTGACCTTTTCTACTTGACTCTGATATATACTAATCATTGCAAATAAGGGAAACCATGGGACCTATGCTTCTTTGGGCCTGGATTACTTCACTTAATATAATTTTTCCAAGCCTTTCTATTTCCTCACAAATGGGGCAATGTCATTCTTTCTGATGGAGGCATAGAATTACATTGTGCATATGTACCACATTTTATTGATCTATTCATCTACTGAGAGGCATCTGGATTGATTCCGTATCATAGCTATGGTAAATAATGCAGCAATAAACATAGTTGTGCTTGTAGCTTTAGTGTGTTCTTGTTTTGAACATTTGGGTAAATGCCCAAAAGTGGGATTTCTGGGTCATAGGTGAGTTCTATGTGTCTTTTGAGGAAACTCCATACTGCTTTCCAAAGTGGTTGAACAAGTTCACAATCCTACCAACAACGCAGTAAGATTCCCTTCTGTCCACATCCCCTCCAGCATCTGTTGTTATTAGAGTTCTTGATTATTGCCATTTTAACTGGGGTAAGGTGGTATCTCAATGTTATTTTGATTTGTATTTCTTTTATGGCTAGGGAGGTTGAGCATTTCTTCATGTGTCTATTGGCCATCCTTCTTTCCTCTTCAGAGAAGTTTCTCTTTATGTCTTTAGCCCACTTATTTATTGGGCAGCTGTTTTTTTCAAGATTTGTTATTGGGGGATTTAATTTTTTGAGTTCCAGGTACATTTTAGATATGAGACCCTTGTCTGTTCTATGGCAAGTGAAGATCTTCTCCCAATCCGTGGGATTCCTATTAATCTTGCTTGCTATGTCCTTTGCCGTGCAGAAGCTCTGCAATTTCATGCGACCCTATTTGTCCAAACTTTCTTTGATTTGTTGTGTTTCTGGGTCTTTATTAAGAAAATTTAGCCCTGTGCCAAGGAGACCTAGGGTTTTTCCTATTCCATCCTGTAATGTTTTCACAGTGTCTGCTTTGACTCCGAGGTCTTTGATTTATTCGGTGTTGCTTCTGGTGCAGGGTGATATATAAGGATCTAGCTATACTTTTCTACAAGTAGTTAACCAATTTTGCCAGCACCATTTACTGTAGGGGATGTCTTTCTTCCATTCTATTTTTTTAGCTTCCTTATCAAAGATTAGATGGCTATAAGTCTGTGCATTCATTTCTGGATTTTCAATTCTATTCCATTGGTCTTGAGGTCTGTTCTTGTGCCAGTACCATGCTGTTTTGATTACTATGTTTTTTTAGTAGAGTTTGAAATTTGGTATTGATATGCCTCCAGCACTGTTCTTTCTGTTGAGAATTGTTTTTGCCATTCGGGGTCTTCAATTAATCCATATGAATTTTTGGATTGCATCTTCTATTCCCTTGAAGAATTAGGTTGGAATATTGATAGGTATTGCATTGAATTTGTAGATAGCCTTGGGAAGTATTGCCATTTTCACGATGTTTATCTTCCCAATCCAGGATAATGGGAGTTTTTGCCACTTTGTAAATTCTGTTTTTATTTTCTTTTTCAGGTTTTTAAAATTTTCATCATCGGGGTCCTTCATTTCTTTGGTTAAGTTAATTCCTAACTATTTTATTTTTTGAGTAACTATTATAAATGGAGTTGCTTTCCTAATTTCAGCCACACTTTTCTCATTGTTGGCATACAGAAAAGCCAATGATTTGTGAGGGTTAGTTTTGAATCAGCTTGAGTAATTTAGGAGTGGAGTCTGTGGGATTCTTTAAATACAAAATCATGTCATCTGCTACTAGGTAGAGTTTTACTTCTTCTTTCCCTATTTGGATCCCCTTTATGTTTGCATCTTGTCTTATTGCTGTAGCTAGGCATTCTAATACTACATTGAAGAGAAATGGAGAGAGTGGACATCCTTGTCTTGTTCCTGATTTAAGAGGAAATGGCTTTATTTTTTCACCATTAAGTATAATGCTGGCTGTAGGTTTGTAATAAACAGCCTTTATTGTATTGAGCAATGTTCCATGAATTACTAATTTTTCCAGAACTAATCATAAAGGGGTGATGAATCTTGTCAAATGCTTTTTCTGCATCTATTGAGATAACCATATGGTTCTTATCCCTGCTCCTGTTGATGCGATGAATCATCCTTATTGATTTCCATATATTGAACCAGCTTTGCATCCATGAAATGAATCCTGTTTGATTGTGGTGTATGATTTTTTTTGGATAAATTGTTGAAGATGATTGGTGAAAATTTTGTTAAGAAGTTTTTCATAAATGTTCATCCAAGAAATGGGTCTATACTTCTCTTTCTTTGATGAGCCCCTGCCTGGTTTTGGATGAGGGTTATGATAGCTTCTTTGAATCAGTTCCGTAGTGAACTTTCTCTTTCAATTTCATTGAAGAGATGGAGGAGTATGGGTGTGACCTCTGCTTTGAAGGCCTTGTAGAATTCTGCTGTTAATCCATCTGGGCCTGGGCTTTTCTTAGGAGGGAGGTCTCTTATTTCTGTTTCTATTTCAATGCTTGATATGGGCCTGTTAAAATGGCTTAACTCATCTTGGTTTAGTTTCAGCATGTCAGTATTTGCTAGGAAAAGGTCCATTTCTGCCAAGTTATCAAAATTATTAGCATAAAGTTTTGAGAAGTATTTGAGAAGTTTTGAGAAGTATTATAATGTTTTGAATATTGTTTGTCCTGTGATGATGTTTCCATTCTCATCTCTGAGTTTATTTATTTGGGTGTGTTCTCTTCTTTTTCTGATAAGATTTGCTAAGGATCTGTCAATTTTGTTAATTTTTTCCAAGAACCAACTCGGTTTTTTTGATTCCTTCTATGGTTTATTTGGATTCTAATTCATTGAGTTCTGATTTAATTATAATTATTTCTTTCCATCAACTGGATTGTAGTTTCTCTTGCTGCTCTTTTTCAAGAAGGCTCAGATATCTCATTAAGTTGTTGGTTTCAGGCCTCTCCAATTTGTTGATGTAGGAACTCAGAGCTATAAACTTGCCTCTGGGTACTGCCTTTGCTGTGTCCCAGAGGAGCTGGTAATTTGTTTGTTCATTTTTGTTGAATATCATGAAATTTTGCATTTCCTTTCTAAACTCTTCCATGACCCACTCGTGACTCAGCAGTGTGTTTTCAACCTCCATGTGTTACAGGACTTTCTTTGGTGGCTTTTGCTGTTGAGTTCTAATTTTATTCCCTTGTGGTCAGAGAGAATGCAAGGTATAAATTCAATGTTTCTGAATTTGGACAAGTTTGCTTTGTGGCCTAAAATGTGGTCTATTTTGGAAAATGTTCCATATGCTGCTGAGAAAAACGTGTATTCTGATGCTGCTGGGTGAAATATTCGGTAGATGTCTATTAAATCTACTTGATCTATACAGGTGTTTAGATCTGCGGTTTCTCTGTTGAGTTTTTGCCAAGTTGATCTATCTAGTGTGGATAGTGGTGTGTTAAAGTCCCCAACAATTAATGTCTTTGGATCTATGTGGGATTTGAGGGAAAGTAGTGTTTCTTGGATAAATTTTTATGCTCAGTTATTTGGCAAATTGATATTTAGAATTGTAATATCCTCCTGAAGGAGAGATCCCTTAATAAGTATGTAGCGACCTTCTTTATCTCTCCTCACTAATTTTACTTTGAAGTCTATTTTATCTGATATTAGGATTGGAAGTCCCGCCTTTTTATGGGGGCCGTTTGCTTGGTAGATTTTGTTCCAGCCTTTCACATTGAAAATGTGTTTGTTTTTTGGGGCAAATTGTGACTCCTGAAGGAAGGAGATAGAAGGATCTTGGTTTTTCATCGAACTAGGCAGTCTATGTCGCTTAATTGGACATCCATTAATGTTGAGAGATAGAACTGAGAAGTATTTGGGATTTCCTGCTATTTTATCCACCTTCTTGGGAGCTGTGGCAACTGGGTTCTTTCTATGGTTCTTGGATTCTCAGTTTGGCTGCGGTATCTTTGCCTTTTTGTGGTCTTGTTGGTTTTCTATGTGTAGGACATCTTTGAGAATCATTTGTAGGGCTGGTTTGGTGGAGATAAATTGTTTCAATTTTTCCTTGATAAGGAAATTTTTTATTTGACCTTCGGTTATGAAGGAGAGTTTATCTGGGTACAATATACATGGTTGATACTTGTTTGTCTTTATGGCATGGCATGGCATACGTGATTCCAGGCTCTTCCTGCTTTAATCGTCTCTGCTGAGAAATCTGAGGTGATTCTAATTGGTTTCCCTTTATAAGTGATTGATCCTTTCTCCTTGACATCTTTAAGGGTGTTTTCCTTGGTCTGAATTGATCCTGTGAGGATTACAATGTGATGCTGGGTTGTCCTGTTCTGGTCTGTTCTATTTGGAGTTCTAAAAGCTTCTTGTATCTGACTAGGCTTATCTTTTTGCATGTTTGGGAAGTTCTCTGCTAGGATCCTATTAAATTTCCCAGACCGTTAACTTGTGTCTCTAGGTGCTCCTCTATACCCATTATCCTCAGATTAGGCCTTCTGATGGTGTCTTCCAAGTGTTGAATAGATCTATCCTATTTCTTGGATTTGTCTTAGATGGTTGTATGTTCTTTCTCTATAATATCTAGGCTGTCTTCAATCTCTGAAATTCGTTCTTCTGCATGGTCTAACCTACTATGAAGACTTTCTACTTTGTTTTTTATTTCTTTTCCTTCCAGTGGGTTGGTTTTGATTGCTTCAAATTCTTTGTTGAAGCTTTGTTTTAGATCTTGTATGAACTTCTTTACTTCCTTAATTTGGTGTTCAGTGTTTATTCTCAAATCACTTAGTTGATTGCTTATGGTTTCCTTGGACTCCCATTCCTTCTGTTGGTTTCCATTCAGCATTCCCTTTGTGGTCTCCCTGACTTCTTTCAACTGTATGTTTATGGATTCCATGAATGCCTTTAGTGATCTTTGTGTATTCTCTTCCAGCTCTCTCAATTCCTGTATTACTCTTTGATTAGCTTCTTCACGCCCATGCAATTCCTGTAATTCTCTTTGAGTGTTCTCAGCCTTGCCCATTTGTGATGAAATTAATACCAGTTTTGTGCTAGAACACTATCTTAAGGGAAGCATCAACCAAACTCTGTAGTTGCACAGTCAAAAGTCTGCATATACAATCTAGTTCAACAGATATATCTATTCAGCATCCAACAACTATGTATTAATGGGTTACGAACTACAAAGAAGAATTTGGCAAACCAGAAATTATTAGGTTTAGGGAGAGATGTGGGTAAAAATAGGAATAGAGGGATGTGGACAGGCTGAAAAGGTTCACTTAACTAAGTCCTAATCTCAAAGCAGGAAATAAGTTGGATAAAATATTAGTAGAGAGAGAAAAAAAAGAAAGAGAAAGAGAAAAAAGAGACAAGAAAATAGAAAAAATTTAAAAGTTAAAAAGTGAAACACTTATAAAAAATTATGCAAATATAAAAACATAATATTTAGAGAAGAACATGGATAGGATAAGAGAAGGGTAGAGATAGAAAGGAGACGTGAAAAACTTAAAAATAAAAATGCTTAAAATATATAAGTATAAAGATATGGTACTGTTATTAAGGAATTTAAGTCTAAGAGGTTTTGAATTGAGTAATAAATTTCTGGATTAAATGTGTACACAATCAGGGATAAGGTCTAATAATCGACTACGAGTATATCTCAGGATGAGCAGAACATCAATTAAGTCACGGAAAGAAGAATGAAAGAGAAGAAAAGGTGAAAAGAATGAGAAGGAAAGAACAAAAAAGGATCAAAAGGTCAATAAAGCTAAACAAAACAATTTTAAAAAAAGAAAAAAAAGCACACACACATATACCCCTAAAATAAAAATTATAAGAGGAAGAAAAAAGTTAAAAGAAAACAAAATTTTTTAAGTTAATAATTAAAAATTAAAAACAGTTTTAGAAAAAAATTCTTTATAAACGGTACAAAAAAAAGAGTTCTTTGAGTTTTTTGGGTGGAATGGGAAGATCCTGTATCTCCCTTGTGTCTGTAACCAGTCTCTAGTTGGAGTCTCTTGTCTGCTTGTGGTGTTTGATTTTCCTGTGGCTTGGTTGGTTTCTTAAGTCAGTTTGTTCGAGCAAGCAAAAAAATGCTCTGCTTTACCCAGGATTTTGTGATCCTCCTCCCAGGCTAGTTCAATGGGAGGGAAATCTGCTTTGAGTATCACAGAAGAGGAAGATGGCTGTTTTCTCTAGTTTGGAGATGCTGTGATTAGGCTAGGTTCTGGGTAAAGTTGATGCCTTCCAGCAAACATTAGTTTTTCCCTGAGGGGCTAGCTTCTGAGATACTCACAGAGCCCTGCCTGGAGCCATTCTCAGGGTTTATGTTTAATGAATTTCAACTGATTGTCAAGGCTGCTGTAGAAAGGGGAAGCCTCTGTCTCTGTTTACCCAGTGAAGACACTCCTGGGCTGGCGGCCCAGGCTTGGTGACTTTTCCCTAGGTTTAGCTGAGCCTGGCAGGTCAGGTTAGGTTCCTGTGACCTGCTTAATGACTCTTTTGTTTTCTTCCAAGGACTGAGTTGGAGCTAGCTGCTCAGCCTGGAGATCTCCCATAGTGGGGGGGGAGGGGTGGCCTTCCCTCCTCTGCTCCCTGAGAGGATGTCAGGCTTCTACTCGAGCCAGAGTCTTGGTTCCTGGGTCGTCTCTGGTCTGTGAACTGCAGGATGATGATGTGTGCTCCTTGTCGGTTCTTGCTGGTGCTGAGTAGAATGCACTCACTTTACGCATCTGGCAAATTTGTCCTGGACTCTCTGTGTTGCAGGTATGGGGTCTATGGCCACCGCCAACGCTGCTGCCACTGCCACTGCCGCTGCCACCGCAGCCACGGCTGTTGGCAAGTGCTCAGATCTGTCTCTTTGCCTGGATTTTCCCCTCTAGCCTAACACTCTTTACTGTGATGGCAAACTGTGATTCTCTGGCTTAGGACTGTTCATTGGAGCACTAAAACTGCTTTCTATGGGAGAGTTGTATAGCCCCCAGCTTCTCCTCCACCATCTTCCCAGAACTCAGCCCTATATTATTGTGTATAATTTTATAATAGTTGTACAACATATATTAAATATTATGTGTGTAATAATACTAAATAGGGACTGGGAAGGTGGCTCACTGGTAGAGAGTTTGCCTTGCATGCATGAGGTCCTGGGTTCAATTCCTCAGCACCACATAAGCAGAAAAAAAAGCCAGAAGCGGCACTGTGGGCTCAAGTGGTAGAGCGCTAGCCTTGAGCTGAAGATCTGAGGGACAGCGCCCAGGCCCAGAGTTTAGGCCCACGACTGGACTCCCCCACCAAAAATACTAAATACAATAGACAATAAGTAAATGAATCAAGTAAAAACTAAAATAAATGAATCAAGTAAAAAGTAAAATAAATACAAAATCAATAATAAAAATCATAATATGTTATAAACATACATAAGAAAATATATATAATATATTACACACATATAGAAATATTTTTCCATTGCAGGTCCTTCATTCAGACCCTGGTAACTCTAACCTGGATTTCTTTTACTCAGGGACAATAAGCTTTGCTTTCACCCAAGGTGCAAAAGAGTTATCTGGATGGTGAGATCAAATCCAAGCACTGAAGGAAATACTGGCACCATTTCCAAGACAATGACTTAATTCTTTTTAATGGAAGCAGCTATGATTATTCAGTTCCATACTGAACATTAAAATAAAATCAGTGTGGAATTTTGTAAATCTATTCAAACCTCTTTCCCTTACCCCCAAACTGCTTCTCTGAGCACTACTTTTTTTTCATTTTTTATTGTAAAAATTTTGTACAGAGAGGTAACAGTTAAATGAGCAAGGTAATGATTATATTTCCTATTGAGGATTGTAGCCTCCTCCTTTGTGTTCCATCTACCATCCCCCCGCTCCCATCTCCACACCTACTCCCCCTGCCGAACTCAGTGACTTAATTTTTATTTTTGGCTTTGCACCAGGCTTGAATTCAAGAAGTGGCAACTCTTCACTTTCGTGCACACTGCTACAGAGTTACTGAGACCTGAGTTCAAATCCTAGGCTAGGAAACAAAACTGGCAGAAATTCAAAATCAGGGAGCTTTCTTTCTTTTTTAATTTAGTTAAATAATTAATTTTTAATTTATTCTTTATTTTGCCAACAGGGGGCATGAACTCAGGTCGTGGCAACTCTGCCTCAGCTTTGATCGCCCAAGGCTGGAGTGTAGCCTCTGGACCCATAGCCGATCCTGGGATCCTAGGCCCACAGGGCTTGCAGGACGAAAAAAAAAGTAGCATAGAAAAAAAGTGGTGAGCTGCAGAGGGCTGGGGATTTTACATTTTTTTCTTTGCACAGTGACTATCCTGGGTCTGAAGGAAACGGTTGCAAAGTGGACCTGACCTGCCATTGCTGAAGGCTAGTGGGGTATCAGGGAAGACATAGGTCCCGGGTTCAAATCCCGGTTCTGACACCTACCAATGGCAGGAGATCACAAGAGACTCGTTCCTATGCATAGGAATACCAATTGAAAGAGTAGTTCATGCTTCGGTCTAGTCTAAAATTGGATACAATAATCCTAGGAAGCTAATTGATACTAATTAATAGTTTATTAAGCACGAAAAGAATAATATTCCTTCAATGGTGGTATAATACATGCCTAAGAGTTGGTAGGAATGTAGTAGGTGTCATTCAATCGTAGATAGACAGCTCTGGTACTCTTTACCAATATGTATTTATTTGTATAGCACCATCTGCCTATCCATGTATCACTGTTTTGGCCAAACCTGGGGCTGGATCTCAGCACCTCGGAACCACTTGCCAGCTTCATTGGCTAGAGGCTGCCATGCTCACACTCATCCATTCATGAATTGGGCCTGCTAGGCCCTGAGTTCAGATCTTAGCACTGCCAAATATTTAATTTTGGAGTAAGAAGCCGAGTGTAACACATGATTTCCTTTTCTGGGAAAGTCCTAGGTGTCAGATATGATAGAGAACATATCTACAAATCTAGATGCTATGTGATAGGATGTAAACAATGTAATAAATGGTAGAGGTGTCATCCGAGTCAATAAAATAATTGGTAAATAAATGAATAAAACAAGACATAAAATGAATAACCACACCAAACACAATATGGACTGAATATCTGTATGAAAATATAAATTCTATCTTTAAAATGGTTTTAAGGAGTATGTTTTCCAGGCCTGAGGCTTGAATTCAGGCCTAGGGAACAGGACTGACTTTCTTGTCTTCAAGCATGGTCAGATTCCCATCCCTCACAGTGCTGCATATTTACCCAGACCTTGAGTACAAATCCTTGGCCTGGCAGAAAAAATGGCACGAATTGAGAACCAGGGAGCTAAATATTTTTTTTTAAATTGTGGGCTTTTGAGGAAGCCATAGTTCCCGTATAGCAACATAGGCCTACGTGCGAATCCCAGTCATACCACTTCTGGATGGTGGGAGATCCTGAGAGATGCATTCCCATTCACAGGAATAACGCTTGAATGTTATCAATGTCACGGATGAATAGGTTGTTCATGAATGATACTTGAATAAAATTAGACTTCATGATTTCAGTCAGCTGATTGATTTTATTTAATTATCTTATGAAGCATTAAAAGAATACTATTTCTCACAGGGATGCAATAATTTCAGGACACTGATTTACTTAATAGTTTATTAAGGATGAAAATAATAACATTAATTACATGGAGGCATAATAAATATCCAAGAATTGATAGGAATGTAGTCTTTATATCTGAATTATGGATAGACATCTCTGACACTCTATAAAGACATATATTTATTAGCATACTACCATCTGGGTGTCACTCTGTTCTTATTTTTTCAAAACCTGTGGCTTGTGCTAAGGTCCTAGGAAATGCCTGTCAATACAATTTGCCACAGGATGGTGTGTTGACACTCACCCATTTATGAATTGGGCCTTGTAGGCCGTGAGTTCAGATGCCAGCCCTCCCACAAAATGCACCGTGGAGTAAGAAGCTGATGGTGACACATGTTTTCCTTTCCTGTGAATGTCCTGGGTGTCAGGTATAAGTGTAATACGTATGCAGACCTATATCCTATGTAATAAATGTAATCAATGTTCTATGTGCCATAATAATCAATAAAATAAACAGTCACTACATAAATGAAACAAAACATAAAATGAATAACTGCACTGAAAGCAATATGGAGTCAACATATGTATGTAAATATAAATCACATATTTAAAATGTACATAAATAGGATGTTTTCTAGTGCTGGGGATCGATTTCAGACCTGAGGAGTACACATGAATTTCTTGACTTCAAGGAGGCCAGCTTCCCCATTCTACACTGTGCAACAGAGTTACCCAGACTAAGAGTTCCAATCTCAGTCCTGGCAGAAAAAAATGACACCTTTATACTATGTGAGGCCCAATTCTTAGGTATTTCATTATGCCTCCATTTAATGAATGTGATTGCTTAAATGCTTCATAAAGTATTGAATAAAATTCAGTCTTGTATAATAAAATTGTGTATAATTTTATCGTAGAATCATTCAAGAACTGCCCATTCAGTCATAACATACATCACATTCCATTGATATTCGTATAGATAGGAATGAATTTCTAAGGCTCTCCTGCCATTTGGAGGTGGCAGGACCAGGATTCAAACTGTGAGCTCCAGCTCCCACCACTTAAACCCAAGGATAGGGAACTCACTGGTCTGTCCAAGAACAGCAAGATTAATGATTCAGCAGGAACCAGTGGCTCTCAGCAGTCCTCCTTGATATTTACAAGGCTGTGATAGGAAGATCATGGTCAAATTCACCCTAGGCAGGAAGGTCCTTGAAACCCAGGTCCAACTTCAGTGTCAACAAAGCCAGAAGTAGAGCTGTGTGGCTCCAGTGGTAGAGTGGTAGTGCTTTTGCTTTCAGCAAAAACAGCTCATGGAATGTGCCCAGATCCTGCGTTCAAGGTCCAGGACTGGCAACAAACAGACATACACAACAATCTGTGCAACCATCCGGCTAAAGCAGGTCACCCTCTTGTACCCAACTGAATTGGACAGAGTTCCCTGGGAAAGGGGCTGGGGGCACCACTGTCATCTTGACCCCGCCCATGCTGCCTGCATCACAGAATTCTGGCCACACCCCCATTTTTTCATGGTTCTTTCTGACCAATGCGATACAAGAATTGTAGCCATGCCCACATTCCATGCTGCCCAGCACCAAGATTCCCTCAGTTGGTTGACACTACCACCAGCAGTTGAGGAAGGTAGAGGTTGCTGAGTGGTGAGCAGGAGACTCAAGGAGGAGACTTTGGAGTAGAATAGGAAATTGACGACCTAGTCAGTGAGTGGGAGAATAGAGGATTTCCCAGAGCCTGGTAATGTGGCCAGCCCATCTTTCCCATCCCAGTGCTCAGATGTCTGAAACAACAAGACTCCATGAGAGAGCTGCAGACAAGAAACTACTGCCAGAACACCGGCAGAAGAATCCTCCCATCAGACCTGCATCATTCAAAAAAACAAAGAACACAAAAAAGGGAGGGATCCCCAAGACAAACACCACTGAAGAGCGTGATTCAAGGGAGCACCTGGCCAAAGCTGATGCTGATTGCGGGCCTCCCTTACCTTTGGACACAGTCACAGTCACCAGGGTCAGAGTGTCAATGTTCCTGATACTACCAAGGATCTGCAGAGGTGCTGGCCACATGTGATGCTCACCTGGATTGCAACAAAAGAAACCAGGCGCTCTATGCCAAGGTACAACCACTGAAGCAGGAAAAGACAGACCTGAGGGACTGACTGGAGAAAGAGAGGGAGAAGATAGCTCAGGTGCAGGAAGCACCAAAAACAAAGCTAGAGATCCACAAGCCACCCATACAGAGGTTGGTTTCAGCAGAAAGCGATTTACAATCTGCACCGGCCCAAGTCAAGCAGGCAGCCAATGGCAGAAAAATAGAGCAATGAGTTCTCACCAGCCACCTGTAGGTCAAAAGCGGTGCATGGCAGAGCTCGAGATGGCAGCTTCTGTGGTCACTACTGCACAGAAGGAGATAGAAATATTCTTCAAACTGCTGAAAGATGTGACACTTCAGCTCAAGGAAAAGACCAGTAGTTTTGATGACCTGGAGCAAGTGAACACAGAATTTCAGAAGAAGCTGGAAGTGCTCTGGACACAGAAGAGTAACAGGAAGAACAGAATCTGCAAGTTCCAACAAGTGCTGGCGGGGCGTGGGTACTGAAGAGACTATTGGACAACCTGAGCTGGATGGTGAACTCAGCAAATCTGGAGAGAGACTCCTTCACAGAGGACCTGAGCATTGACAGGTCTGCATGGAAGGAGGAGGTTCCTTGGCTCACCGACCAGGTGAACCAACTGACAGAAGAGAAGGAGCAAAGGATGAGGCAGGTTCTGGACCTAGAGAATGAGCTGGGGGAACTGAGGAGGAAGCTGGCAGAACCATCTCAGGCTGAGCGGCAGTTGCAGGCCCAGGAATACCATAGACAGATGGAGTTGAAAAACCTGGAGAAACAGCTTCACATCCAGGTCAAGGAAAACCAACGGCTCTGTCTCCAGAATGCTGAGCAGCAGGAGCAATTATAGAGCCTGGAGGAGAAGTCCAAGGATTGGCAGGAGATCCCCGAGACCCCAAGATGCACATGTGTGTGCAACCCATAGCAAGAGGAACATCTGGCTCTGTTGTGGGATGCTCTCCACAGGGTAAGTGGTGAGAAGGAGGAGCTCATCAGCATCCTGGACTCAGAGCAGCAGGTGAAGAAACATCTGTGGGAACAGCTAGTCCACTCAGAGGATAAGATAGACAAATGTAAAGAGGTGGCTGAGAGAGAGAGAGAGCCAAGCATCTTGGGAGCTGCAAGAGCGGCAGGAGCAGTCCCAGGCCCATCTGCAGGAGCTCAGAGCCACCTGTGAGCAGCACATTGCCTCCAATGAGTGGCTGAACTCTGAGGAGGCCCTACAATAGATCCTGCAGAGGCAGACACAGCTGCTGGAGCAGCTGAAGCAAGTGCATGGCCCAACCAACAGGGTGCACCAGGTGGTGCCCCCAAAGTGGCAGGACACTTTTAAGTGCCTGGAAGTGACCAGACTACAGGAGGAGAGGCTGCAGGCCCTGCTGAGCTTCCTGGCTTTTCTTGGGGAGGGGAAGCTGTGAGCCCTGGAGAAGCAAAAGGTGAGGAGGTGACTTCTCCCAACGTGACCATCGCAGAAGACGGAGACATGCCCCAGACCTAGAGTGACATGGCTCTACGAGCACTCTCAGAGGCTGAGTTCCACAGGGGGAAACTCCTGCAGGAGTGGCAGCCCTATCGCAGGCACCCTCCCAACACAGCAGCTCAGTGCAAGGTAGAGCTGGAGCCACAAACACCCCGCCCCATGAGCTGCTACCACAGCAGGCATGAGGATGGGAAGTGGGACACGTGGGCATCCGAGAAGAAAATCTGCTTCATCCATGACCTGCATGATGAGGTGGACTTCCATAGTCCAGCAGATTAACTCCACCATCGATGCAGCTAGCTGTCGGCAGACATTTGCACCATAGAGGAGTCCCTAGTGGCGTGTAAAGAGCAGCTGTTCGTCCTGCATGAGCTGTGTTTAGAGAAAGCCAAGCATGTGTGCCAGCTCTCCCAGAAGATGGAGAAAGAAGAGAGAGCTGTGAGAGCTGCTGTTGGTCCTCACAGGGGAAGGGGCTGACAGAATGCTCCAGATGCCTGCACAGGCTGAGCCCCCTGCCACCACGCTCCTTCAGACGCCTCAGGCTCCGGAGTGGGTGAAATGAGGCTGGAGCAGAAAGGTTTTGAAGAATTGCAACTTCAAGACAGCTTGGAAACTGCCAAAGGAGAGGTCGGGGTTCCCGACCACATAGAGGACTCCCCCAAGGAGCAGGTCTTGCGGCAGATGCCCCACAACCAGAGCAGCCTACAGCTGTAGGCTGCTGGAGGGCTTGGGCAAGGAGCACTCCCTCCTTTTCTTCTGTAGACTCATGAGGATGATAACTCTCTATGTGACATAATTACTCTCAAAATCCTCAGCAGTCACCAGAAGTAGGTTACCAGTTTGCCTTCTCTCAGGCCTCAATCTGCTGGGTCATGGGAAGGGTAAACTGCGGGTCGGGTAGGGCAGAGGCAGCCAGGAGGTGGCCCAAATTCAAGGAACATCTAATGGACCATTGGTGGCCAGGGAAGAGGCCCATATTATGCTTATCACAAAGAATAATTTGTTTTCAAAGGGAAAAATGCCTCCAACAAAGATTTGTTCTTCCAGTCCTGGGGCTTGAACTCAGTGCCTGGCCACTGTCCCTGAGCTCTTTTTGATCAAGGCTGTTGCTCTACCAGTTGAGCGCCACCTCTCCTTCTGGCTTTTTCTGTGTGGAACCAAACCCAGGGCTTCAGGCATGCTAGGCACACACTCTACAGCTAAGACACATTCTCAGCTAGGATGATACCCTGTCCTCCCAAACCCATATGGCCATTCCTCAGATAAATAGGAAGTAGGGCTAGGATGACTATGAAGCACAAGTCTGGTTCACACAGAAATATTCCTCCGCCCTCGCTTCCTACACTCTTAGTTGAAGTTTCTCTTCTACCATTGAGGGATGATAGAGGGAGAGGGGAGTCCTGAGAGAGGAGTACCAACAACAGTGCCCCCCTGAGCCCCACATCTTTCCCCAAACAAATGGTTCTCCAGATTCCGAACTTACCTGACTCTATGTGTAGTCTACACTGACTCCCCACCCCTGCAAGGCTCAGGATGAAATAAAGGTCAGTCCTGGCCTCAGCCCATACGTAGGGTGGAAGGTCTTAGTCCCAGACCCACTTCCACCTCTGACTGCCTGTGTTAGCCTGGACCACCACCACTCACCACTATGTCGGTGGTGATGACCTCACAGATGGATTCCAGGAAGAAGGTCTATGGCAAAGAGCAGAAACAGCAGGGTGAGCAGGGCAGAAGGAGGCGGGGAGATTGTACTGGGATCTTCCTCCTTGAAGTACTCCTGTCCAGCCAGGACCAAGCTGACCCAAAGCATGGCCAAGGTCAGGGGGTGAGATGAGATGGAGGAGCATGGGACTAAAGGAGGTACTGCTTTTTCTTGGGGCACTTGAAAATTCCAATTACATTTGGCCCATGCTAATCCCAAAGCCAACATGCAATACCTCTCCTTGTTGTTGTTGGCTGTGAGAATTGTCCCTGAGCTCTTTTTCTCGAGGCTGGCACTCATCACGAGCCACAGGGCCACTTCTTGTTTTCTGAAGGTTCAGCGAGGATAAGAGTCTCACACACTTTCCTGCCCATGCTGGCTTGGAACCATAATGCTACATATCTCAGCTTCCTGAGTAGCTCGGATGACAGGAGTGAGCTACCAGTGTCCAGCATGTGATACCATTTCAAGGCTTCTTGGCGTGTCTGTAAAAGGAGCCCCAAAGGGCCTGGAAAAACCTTGACACAACCAAGGAGCTGGGATGGGGGAAGTCTGACTTTCTATCCATTCTGTTCCCTAAAATCAAAGATGCCAGGTGGTGTTGTATGCATCAAACTCTTAGGCCAACAACCACCAGGCTTAGTGGGGAAAAGGTAGAGAATACCCAAAGATTGCAGTGTAGAAATCCTTGATTTTGCATGCATGTGGTGTGTGTGTGTGTGTGTGTGTGTGTGTGTGTGTGTGTGTGTGTGAACTCTGGGCCTAAGCTCTACCCCTGAGTTTTCTTGGTCAAGCCTAGTGCTCTGCCACTTGAGTCACAGCCCCACTTGCTTTTCTATGGTTAAATGTAGGTAAGAGCCTCAAGGACTTTCCTGTCCAGGGTGGCTTTGAAGCATGATGGGGGCCCCAGGGAAGCAAGAGTAAACACAACACAGGTACAATCCCTATGGTGGGAGACTCCTGCTCCCTGGTGGCCAGACACGGGACATCGCCCCCCCCCCCCCGCCATAGTCCTCTACAGTTCAATTTGGGAAAGTGACCAGGTCCAAGTTGATTTTTGATCACCATGAGTGCTGATGCCAGAGCAGGTCTGTTCCACCCTAGGCCAAGAGAGCTCCAGGAGGCCCGGCTCCGAGGGGCACAAGGAAGGGAGATGTCAGCTCCAGGCCAAGCTAAGAGCCTTTGCCCACGGACACCCCTACTTAGCCTTTCTGATCACTGTAAGGCCTGTCAAAGAACAACCCCCACCCCCCAAAAAATCAGAATTGGAGATGTGTCTCAAAATGGTAGAGCTTTAGCATTGAACCAAATAGCTCAGAGACAAGGCTCCCAAGCTTTGACTTCAAGACCCCCAGCTGACCCTCCTCCATAAAATACAGGTTAGCTAAATGTGAACTAGTAGGATTTATGAAGTATTTCTGAAGAATGGTGATACTGAAGAAAGCACACTAATTCTAATGACAGCTGAACTTGTGACATTACAGCTATATGCTGATTCCTTCACAGGGTGCTGTTTGCTGGGTCCTTCCCCCATGGGGGTTTTGTGCTGAGTCCTCAAAAAGGTGCTGTTTGCTGAGTCATCACAAAAGGTGCTATGTGCTGAGTCCCTAAGAGGGTTGGGCTGTTCTGGTTTTTCCAAAGGTACTGTGTGCAGAGTCCATTACACAATGTACTGTATGCTGAGTCCTTCAAACAGTGTGGTGTGCTAATTCATTCCATTCAGCACATAGCAGCACCATTGGGAAGAGAGGGATGAGGTGAGTTTTTCAAGTGCTGTGTGCTGAGTCCTTTACACAGGGTGCTCTGTACTGTCCTTCAAATGGTGCTGTGTGCTAAGTCCTTCCACAATTTGATTGTGCTGAGTCCTTAAAAATTGTGCTATGTGATGAGTTTTTCAAAGGGTGCTGTGCACTGAGTGTTTTACATAGTGTTCTACGTACTCAGCCCTTAGAGGGTGCTGTGTTTGGAGTCTTAACCCAGGGTGCTATGTAATGAGTACCTGGGAAAGAGTGCTACATGCTTAGTTTTTCAAAACATGTCATGCACTGAGTCCTTTACACTGTGGGCTATGGTCTCCCTCCTTCAAAAAGTGCTGTGTGCTGAGTACTCTACAAAGGATACTATCTGCTGAGTCCTTCAAAGTTAACTGTGTGCTGAATCCTTTACACAGGGTGCTTTGTGCTGTTTTTGGAATTGTGCTGTGTACTGAGTCATTCCAAAGGTTGCTATGTTCTGAGTTCTTGAGTGGTAGTTATCCCCAACAATCACACACACACAAACACAATCACAAACACATATACACACACGAGGGTCACCATGCACCTGCTTGGTGTGTAGAGTGGGCGGGCATGGAAGAGAGTCTCCTCAAGCCATGGGGCTGAGGAGAGATTAGTTCCCCCCAGGCAGGTACTGGGGTTGGTGGGGAGTGCTATGCTGAGGCTGCAATTGCCATGGCCAGGAAGCTTCCTTGGCCTGGAAGGTTCAGAGCCCAGTCAGAGCTGCGATTGCAGTCAGGGGTGAGGGGGAGAACCCAGGGGAAGGGGGTCCCAGGGGCACAGTGCAGTGGCAGCCAAGGCCAGGGACCCGAGGGGGTGGGCGCAAATGCACGGGCGGGGGTGGGGCAGCCGAGGAGAGGAGTGGAGGGCAGAGAGTGAAGTCAGAGAGAAGAGCAATCACATGCAGGAGGGGAGGCGGCTTCAGCAGCTGGTGGCCACTTGGATCATAGTGCAGATCCTGGCCAGGAGCAGACAGCACGTGGAGCCAGCACGACAGGAACATTGCCGAGCAGCCCCATAGAGAAGAGGCGGCCATGGCGCCCCTGAGTCTGAGATCCTGGCGGGGGGAGCAAGGTGGTAGTGGCTGAGGAGCAGCAATGGAGATGGTGGCTGCTTAGGCTGTGGCGGTGGTGGAAGTACTGTCTCCTGGGGAGGAGGCCGCTGAGGTGGTGGCAGAGTCTGCTGAGGAACAGGCAGCAGCAGCATCTGAGGAGGAGGAGCAGAGGAAGCTCACAGCTTTGCCAGGCACCCTCAGACGCCCCCGCCCCCTCCCAGCAGTGCCACATTTCACACATGGTGCTGCCAGCTCGGATCCTTGGTGCCTCTCTCAGTTGCCTGGCAGAAATGGCCCGGCCCTAGCCTGCTTGCAGCCCCGACCTCAGACTCCAGGGCCCTCAAGCACCAGATGCCGCCACCTACAGCTTCTCCCCAGTAGCATACATAAGTGGCTGCCCCTTGGGGCCACACCTCGTGACCCCTGTACCTCATGACTCCCTGTCACCCCCCCCCAGTGGATCCAGACCTGCGTCTCCTGCCTCCACTCTCCTGTCCCACCCGCACCTGCCTCGTGTCCCACAGTCCACCCTGGCACTGCCACAAATGAGACCTAGTTGCTGGGGTGGGGTATCAACCCTGGGATCCCACCCCCATCCCTAGAGGCCAGGAAAAGGGGAGATGAAGAAATGGGTGAGGAGGAGACACCACCGAGCCCCTGGCCTGGAGCAGTGTGAGCCACACAGCCGCATATCTGCACCCTTCTTCTCCCTGGTGGGAACCTGATGGCTTTAGTCAGAGGTGGTTAGCAGCACCTCTCAGGTCTTTTCCTTTTTTCCTGGGGGTGGAGGGTGTTGGATGCAGAAGATAAGCCCCCTTATTGCTGTGGGAGCCCTTGTCTGTCTTCTGTGCTCAGTCACATCTTCATCTGAGGAGGTTCCAGAAGAGCCCAGAAGGGAGGTGAGGGCACTGGGGGTCAGATAGGAGGTGAATATTTGGGAGGCGTGTTCCTCCAACACACATACACCTGTCCTGCCCCCCCCCACCTCAGGTGTTAACAGTTTTCCCAGGGTGATCACATTTCCCAGCTCTGCCAGCTCTGCTGGTGCTCCTGGTTCATCTGGTCTCCTCGTCCTCCTCAAGAATCCTCCAAGTCACCCAGAAGCATCTAGTCTGGAAGTAGGGAGGTCCATCCATGTATATAGCCCTTAGGAACCCATCAAATTCCCCAACAATGCCCCCACCCCAGATCAGACACCCCTCTGGAGGCACCATGACCCCTTCTTTGTTTTCTCTCCTTGGGAATGTGTCTGCCAAACATAATTAGGGAATGAGATGTGGGGGAGGAGAGCAGGGGCTGTGAGGCTAGGAGGGTCTGGGAAGTGGTGAATGGTGTGATATGGCAGATGGCTCACCACGACAAAGGATGAGAGGGGAACCGTACCCAGGGCATTGATGGTGTCTGTGGGCATCTGGGCAGGGGGCTCCAGGCCCCCACTGGTGGTGTGGATTCCCTTCCGGGTCAGTGCACTGTTGTGCAGTCCTCTCTGGAGTCCTGCAGACTCCAGTCTGTGTCCCGCCTGAGCCATTTCCAGCTGAGCAGTGGTAGGCAAGTGTGTTCTCTCTGCTGGAGCATGCTCAGTATCAGGACATGGCAGTTATCTAGGGCTCTCTGACTGCCAGTTTCTGTAAACTGCTGTAGGCTGTCTGGAAGGAAAAGGGTCCACTGACTTTGGAACCCTTTAAGTTTGATTGGGACAAGTGAAATGTCATCTTTTCCAAAGTTTTTTCTTGAATTTGGCAATTTCCACTAACACCTGGGATTATGGGTCAAATTAGACGGACCATTTCAGCTGCCAAACAATGATGTTCAAAGCAGCACAGGTAGAGTTCCCTAGCCAGATGGTCTCCTGCTATGAACGTCGTGCCCTGACTGCCTTTCTCCAGCAGTTACTGATTAGCTCCGGTACTCTCTAGGGCGGACACCACAGTCTAGAATGTTGTGGGGAGCAGAGATTGTGACCTCGCCATCCCCAGCCTGCCAGCTGTGAGCAGAGACGATTCCTAGCACCTGTACTGGACTCTGGGAGATTCAGAGACCTGGGATGTCTCAAGGATCCTTTCTCTGAAACATGAAACTTGGGGGCCGGATATGGTAGACCATCCTGTCTGGCCCCAGGTGGTGGAGAGTATGCCCCTTGAGCCAGGCGTTTAGCTCACGGGAACCTTGTTCACACCTGAGTGGGGAATTGAGTGCCACAAAGCTGGTCAGCAGCTGGACAGAGATCTTTGAGAAGCTAGGCATCCCAGAGGCCCCAGAATCCAGCGAGTACATCGTGGCTCACGTCCTCAGAGCCAAAAGAGTTAAATGCTTTGCACGAGAAGGACAGGAAGAGGCAGTAGGGAGAACTGTGGGAGAGCTACATCATATTTTGCCCACCCAAGATGCTTACCAGAATCAGATGGGACTTTTCTGTAGTATTGTCGTAGACAGATGCTTATTTATTTATCCAACACAGAGTTAGAGTGTGCGCCAGGCTCTGGGGGGGTGGGGTGGTTATAGATGATGAAAATTTCCAGTGCTGGTTCCACAACACATAAAGAAACCTTTGTTTGAGCTGGATGCCTGTGCTTCATGCCTGTCATCCTAGCTACTTAGGAGGCTGAGATGGGAAGATCGAGGCTTAAGTTCTGGGCAGGAAAGCCTGTAAGACTTTATCTCCAACTAACTACCAAAAAGAAAATGCCAGAAGTGGATGTGTGGGTCAAGCCTTAGTCCATTGTCCTTGAGTACAAAGACTCAGGGGCAGCACCCAGGCTCCGAGTTCAAGGCCCAGGAGTCAGAGAAAGGAAGGAAAGAGAGAGGAGGATGGTGGGAGAAAAAGAAGAAAGAAAGGGAAGAAGGGAGAATGTGAGCCTTGGTTTGGAGTCCCTGCATCAAGGCAGCCAACCATTCACAATCTCTGTGGGGACAGTTTCAGAGCTTAAAGACAGTATGTAGGACCAAGCCAATGACCCCTCAGCTACTTTATGACATCCAGGAGCTTTGTGGTCACCGACTGCAAAGGGAAGCAGCCTCAGGTAGACCGTAGGGCTCAGGGTGTGTCACCAGGTTTCAAACATCCCCAGACCCAACTAGTTTATTTTCTGGTCCAAGATCTAGGGAGGTTTTGGGGTGAGGGAGTATCAAGGCGGGGGAGGTGGAGCAAGGAGGATGAAGAGGGATGACGATCCCAGGTCAGGTGTGTCAGGACATTGGAGCCATGACCTCGCCTGACAACCTCAACCGTCAGTGATAGAGCCTTCAACCCAGCCACATGGCTATTAAAAGTCCTGGCACCTTGGGTTCACCACTGACCACCTGGCTGTCATCTGCCACAGGATGCCTGTGCAGTACATCCTTGGGGACTTGGACATTCCCGGGCTCAATCTGAAGATGATACTGAGAAGACTGAGGCCTGGGTGACTCCATCTTGAGCTAGTGAGCATCTTCTGAGGTATAAGTTATGCAGCTGACAATGAACCCGACCTGGAAATGAACAGAAGAAGCAATTCCCAGGGGACTAGGAACATAAACAATCCTTGGGAAAACCGCAGGCAGGCAGGTGCTGGAGTGCTTGGTGACCCTGCAGTCAGGCCACAGGTGGTGTTTGTTTAAAAAAGGAATTCTGCAGTTTAGCATGTATCCTCTTGAGACTCTCCTGTGGTGCATGCCAACTGGTTTAAAGAACGTCGGCCCCCTTGATCTAACCAACAACTTGTTTCTGGTCCTTTC
Source organism: Dipodomys spectabilis (assembly GCF_019054845.1). Taxonomy (NCBI): domain Eukaryota; kingdom Metazoa; phylum Chordata; class Mammalia; order Rodentia; family Heteromyidae; genus Dipodomys; species Dipodomys spectabilis. Next base: position 967,857 of record NW_024871072.1, read on the forward strand.
CCACTTTTTAGAGTGCCAATCATACTATAGAGTTATTTGGTGATTTTCCTGGGGTTTGTAGTGATTTGTTACAAGAAATTATGATGTACACAAAGCCCTACCTTCCCGAAAAAGTGTATGAAAAGTGTTGTAACTATGGGCTCGGGGCCTCTCAACATCATGGGCTGCTGCCATGGACACTGGGGGGACCAAGCTCAAGCTTCCAATAAAGACTCCTTTGCTTTTACATTGGTGATAGTCTCTGGTGGTCTTTTGGGTAAGGATTTCTGAGTTAGACTTTACAACACCCCCGGTGTTCATTCCTCCACCAGAGACAGAGGTAAGTGTGCCACTGGCACAGAACAGACAGGGAATGAGGATGGGAGTAGGGACCCATGTAGCCCGGAGACTTCCTCTAGGGGGCACTAGGACCTCTTGACTGCCATTCTCAGAGGCAGAGGTGGGTTTCTCTTCTGGCTCAGCCTTTAGTCTAGATGGCAGATCTGGGATTCAGAGAGGGCCAGCTGAAGGTGGTGCAGGCTTGGGTAGAGGCTGGTGGGAAAACCAGAGGCCCTGCGCTCTGAGCAGTGTTGTTTTTGAGTATACTCACAACCCAGGAACATTACTGGGATGGATCAGGCCTTTTCTCCTTCCTGAGAGAGAGGGACATAGAGCCCTCCTGTCTGCTTCCCTTGGCTGTGAAATCCTTTTGTTGCCACATCCTGTCGTTGGATAACTAGACCTCACCTCACTGCCCAGTGTCAATGCAGGACAGTGAGAGATCCTGAGTCTCTTATAAGGTCAGGAATCCTCAGTATGAGATTGTACTTGAACGTCCTAACTTGGTGCATGGTCTGTTCCATCTAAGATTGCCATGATGTAAGAGATAGAATCTAGAGAATCAGACCAGGATTGGGTCTGTTCTGGGAGTCTTGAATATTATGTGTGAGCTTTGAGCTCCAGTGTGCCCATCTGCTTCCTTTTCTTGGGTGGGTCTTTGCTAGAAAAAGCTTGAAACTAGATACTGTGTCCTATCCCTTGTCTTTGATGCTTAAAGCTAGCACTCTACCATTTGAGCCACAGCTCCACTTCCAACTTTTTTGGGTGTTTAATTGGAGATAAAGAGTTCTCATGTACTTTGCTGAGAAGGATGCATCCAAATGCAGTCCTCAGATCTCAGTCTCCTGAGGAGATAGGATGAACGGCATGGAAAAGTATCTTTGGCCGGCTGCCAGTAACTCATGGGTGTCATCCTAGTTATTCAGGAACTGAGATCTGAGGATCACGGTTTAAAGCCAGCTTGGGCAGAAAAGTTCTGTGAGACTTGATGTCCGGTGGACCACCAGAGAATAGGAAGAGGTGCTGTGGCTCAAGTGGGAGAGTGCTCACCTTCAGCTGAAGAACTGAAGGACAGTGCCCTGGCCCAGAGTTCAAACCCCATGACCAACAACAAAAAAAAAAGAAGTGACTAAGTTTTCCACATAGCAGTGTGTACAGTAGGAAATGCCATGCTGGGCTATGAGACATTCCAGGTATGTGAGAAGCTCAATGTTTTGTCTACAGTGGGTCTGAAGTCGGGAGTGCCATCTTCTCGGGGGTGGGATGTGATCTTAATGGAGGGAGTTCATGGTTCTCTTCTCAGAGACTGCTGAAGCCTTGGGCTGTCCATCTGTGTGTGTGTGTGTGTGTGTGTGTGTGTGTGTGTGTGTATGTATGTGTATGTGTGTGTGTGTGTGTGTGTGTGTGTGTGTGTCTGTGTCTGTGTGTGTCTGTGTGTGTGACTGTGTTTGTGTGTGTTTGGAGGTAGAAGAACTGGGCCTTGAACTCAGGGCCTAGGTGCTGTTCCTGAGCTATTGTGCTCAAAGCTAGTGCTCTGACACTTGAGCCACAGCTCCACCTCTGGCTATTTGGTGGTTCACTGTAGATAGGAGCCTCACAGACCTTCCTGCATAGACAGGCTTTGAATCGTGATCCTCAGATGTCAGCCTCCTGCGTAGCTAGGATGACAGACATGAGCCACCCGTGCCGGCTTTGTGTGTATGTGTGTGTGTGTCTGTGTGTAGAAGTGGGTTGTAACACGGAGCACTGGACCCTTTGGTAACTTATAACTGCTATCTTTGGGGGATGCATGGGTTTTTTGGCAGAGGTTTAGGGGCCTGGAAGGGTGGAACACTTGAAGGGGACTCAGCACCATTAAATTATAAGACCAAAGGATCTGTGTGCCCTGGAGATGTCTACTCCCTTAGGCCTGGTTGGTGGCAGAGAGAGTTCAGGAGGACCTTGGGGTGGGGCTCGCAGGGGGTGACTCCCCAGGGGGACAGACAGCATAGCCAGCCCTTAGTAAGGATGTGAGCCCTGTTAGTATGGAGTGCACTGGTATGGGTCCGAGACCGGTTCTTCTCATAATGACGTCTCATGTGTGAGGCCAACCCTATTTTAAATCTTGACCTGTGATCTTCAGATTTCAGTATCCTGAGTAGCTAGAATTACATGTTGAGCCTCTAGCACAAAACCTCTGATTCTTTTTGGTATATTAGGTTTTGTACTTAAAGCCTTAGGCTTGCCAATCAGGTCTTCTACCATGTGAGCTAAGCCTTTCTGTCTTGGGCATCTCCGAAATAGATAATATATGCTCAGGCTGGGCTGGATCACAGGCCTCCTATCTGTGACAAGCATGCACCAGCAGGCCTGGTCTTCTTTAGTTGGAATGCTAGACATGTAATGCCATGCTCAGTCATTGGTTTAGATGGATTGTCCCAAACTCTTAGTCCATGGCAGCCGATTCCTGACCTAAGGTGAAGCTCTGCGTTGGGCCTCGACCATTGGTCCTCAGTCTCCTCCCGCGACAGTTGTGAGGAAACAAGGAATCAATACAGGGGGATCTCTGGGGCAGAGCCAGGCATAGAGGGAGAGGCTGTCAGATATGGTTCTTGGAAATTCTATGAGCATATGACAGGAAGATACCCAGAAAGCGCTCAGATGGGGCCTGTTATTTATCATGCAACAGGTACGGGATTATGAAACAAAACATGGCTCTCTTTCATCCTTACCCTATCCCCATGAGGAAAAGGATCTTTCACTGTGCTCAGTTTTGTAGCTGGGGAAAACGAGGCATGGAGATGCTAGGTGACCTACTCATGATCCCCAGCTGATAGCAAGCTCAGCCTGACTTATCTGACATGTTCCCTAGGACAGTGAATGTTATTCAGTCCCCTTCTTGTGGTGGCAAGTCCACTTCTTGTCAGTTGTGAGGCTTGAACTCTGGACCTGGGCACTGTCCCCGAGCTCCTCAGATCAAGGCTAGCACTCTACCACTTGAGCCACAGCATCACATCCAATTTTCTTGTGGTTCTTTTGAGATAAGAGTCTCACATTCCTGCTTGGGCTGGCTATGAACCATGATCCTCATATCTCAGCCTCCTGTGTAGTTAGCATTATAGTCCTGTGCCACCGACACCCGGCTAAAGTGTAATTCAGATGTTCTTTCTTTCTTTCTTTCTTCCTTCCTTCCTTCCTTCCTTCCTTCCTTCCTTCCTTCCTTCCTTCCTTCCTTCCTTCCTTCCTTCCTTCCTTTCTTTCTTTCTTTCTTTCTTTCTTTCTTTCTTTCTTTCTTTCTTTCTTTCTTTCTTTCTTTCTTTCTTTCTCTCTCTCTCTCTCTCTCACATTTTCTGTCTCTCTCTGTCTCTGTCTCTCTCCCTACCTATCTCTCTCACACAGGAACTGGTTGAATGGGTGCTGGAGGAGGTGGCCCAGGGTCCCCATGTGGCTGGGAGTCAAGGTGGCCCTCCCATTCTGGAGGTGGACTGTGGGTCAGGAGCTGTCGCGCTCAGCCTATTGAACTAGCTCCCTGAGGTAAGCCCCTCTGTGCCTGGGTTAGACTGTGTCGGATATTCATCGTCTGTCCCTCCCGCGAGTCCTTCCCCACTACCTTCTGCTAAGACAGTTAAAGGAAAGTGGATATAAGGAGGTGTCACGTTGTCTTCCCACCCAGCACGATCCTGGGCCTCTGATCCTCACCACCACTTATCTCGCCAGACCCTGGTTATAAGAAAATGAATCCACTCTATTTCTACTTTGCTTTGCTGGAGTGTGTTGTTTCGGGGTGGATGGGCAGTATGTAGAGGAAAGACCCTAGGCCTGATACTTCTTGGGGAACATTTGTTCTTGTGACAGAGCCAAGTCATTGCTGTCAATAAGGAGGAAGCTGCCATCAGACTGATCCGGAACAATGCTCACAGGCTGTTGATGTATAAAACTCACCCATGTCGGCTTCCCACTCACCACAAGGGGGTGCAGTGTGGGTAGCCCAGAACTGGCCCTAGGAGATTATAAATGGAAGGTGGCAGTCAGGTGCTGGTGGCTCCTGCCTGTCATCATGGTTATTTGGGAGGAAGAGGTCTGAGGGTTGTGACTCAGAACCAGCCCAGGCAGGAGAGTCTGTGAGATTCTTATCTCCCATAAACAACCTCTCGCCATACACAAAAAAGCCAGATGTGGTGGTGTGGCTCAAGTGGTAGAGCCTTAGCCTTGAGAAAAAGAAGCTCAGGGATGACACCCGGGCCCTGAATCCAAGACCTAGGACTCACAAAAAATAAAATAAAAGAAATGTTATCTTACCTGTTATCTTACTACCGAAAAGGATGAATTCAGTCTTCTCTCTGGTACTTGTAGCCAAAGATAAGGGGCTTCCTTTGATGTTCCTCTAAATCTCTCCTTCTCTTCATTATCTCTCCAGGCTTCAGTTGCAGGATAGAATTCAGATCATTCCACTAGATGTAACCTTACATACCCTCCCTACCCACCTTCCTTGGGGTGGGGATCCAGGATGGACTCACCACTGGGAGGATGAGGCACCACAGAGATGGGTGTAGGAATCCCTGAAACTCATTTGTTCTCTCTCTCTCTCTCTCTCTCTCTCTCTCTCTCTCTCTCACACACACACACACACACACACACACACACACTCACCAAGGCCAATTCAATTCAAAGTAGCCTTTTCCAAAGGCCTTTTATCTCCTTGGATTAACTGATCTAGGAGACAAACTTGAACCCCTGAAATTGACTATATTAATGGGGGCTTGCTAGTTGACAGAGTTAAACAGAAGCCTGTCAACTCTGGCTCAGGCTCAAGCCTGACATCTTGGCTACTTGGGAGGCAGAGATCTGAGGATCAAAGATCAAAGCCAGCCATAAGCTGGAAAGCCAGAAAGACTCTTCTCTCCATGGAAGCACCAAGAAGCCAGAAGTGAAGCTGTGACTCAAGTGGTAGAGCAGCAGCGTTGAACATGAAAACTCAGAGAGAGAGCTCCCAGATCCTGAGTTCAAGCCCACACAAAAAATGGCCCCATCTTGTTGAACCATACTGATTGGGCCTTGAGTGCCCTCTCATGGAGTGTGGTACAGCACCGGTCACAGGGTAGTATATGAGAGCCTTCAAAAAGTGGGTGGTGGAAGCCAGGCCTTCTCCTTCATGTGCTCTCAGTCCACACCGGCCAGAAGGCAGAGCATGACAAGGCCGGCAGCCTGCAGAGTGAAGGTCCCTCTCTGAAAGGGCAATTGGAGTGGGCTTCTTAGAAGCAGGACTTGAAAGGGGATCTTACTTAACAAGGAGGATCAGACAAGAAGCACAGAGTGCAAAGATGCTGTAGATAAAGGACAACATAGCTGGGCATGATCATTTCAGCCATGGCTGCTGCTGAGAAACTCGGTACAGATGTGCAAGACTGTCCCGAGACAGGCCCAAGGAGTCACAGAAAAACAGCTATCCAAGGTTGGGATTGTGTCTTAGCAGTATTGGGCTCGCTAGCACACAGGAAACCCTTGATTCAATTCCTAGGTACCACATACACAGAAAAATTAGGAAGTGGCACCTTGGCTCTGGTGGAAGAGCGCTCGCCTCCAGCAAAAGAAGCTCCTACACAGGGCTCAGGCCCCGAGATCAAGCCCTAGGACTGTCAACATAAAACAGCACTCCAAGGGTCCTTGGTGATGGGTGGATGGCTATGCCCTGTAGTTTTTAGTAGATCCATCCATGCTTTGTGTCTCCTTCTTTGACAGTGGGGAACTGGACACTCCTTCTGCCCTGAAAACCTGGACCCGGTTTTCAACAACCCTCCCAACATCTTCCACCAGGACATGAAGCAGCTGGCCCTAGAAATACTCAGGTACCTATTGGGTGGGGCAGGGGGATACAGGCAGGCCCCAGAAGTCCTAGTGGGTCTGATCTGCTCCGGATGACCAGACCATCCACAGGAGGCAGATGGGAACGTAGAGAGGGGTAGAGATGTGGAGGGGACCCTTTAATGCCCATGGCCCTACCCAGATTCCAAGCCTCCCTTTGCTGTCCCTGAGGGCGGTAGAGGAGTATCTAGTTCGTAGTGTCTAGAGGAGGACTAGGAGGAAATTCTAAAGAATGAGACACCATAAGCCCTGGGCTGGTGTCCAACACCTGTCATCCTGGCTACTTGGGAGGCTGAGATCCAGAGGATCCCGTTTCCCAGCTCAGGCAGGAAACTTCTCATCTCCAATCTCCAACTGGTTGTGGTTCCATGGCACAAATGGTAGAGCACTGGCCTTGAGCAAAAATAATCATCGGAGACAGTACCCAATCCCTGGGTTAAAGCCCCTCAACCAAAAAAAAAAAAAAAAAACCAACGGAAAGACACCCCTTGCCTGCAAGAGATAGTGAAGGAGTGGGGGTGCTGTGGTTGGGAGACCAGGTGCTGGCCTCAATGTACAGAAATTTCTAGAGATATCCCCAGGTTTGCCCGAGTATGAAATCACAGCAGGGTGGGTGTTGCCTTACCAAGAACTCCAGAGGATGTTTCCTGTCTTAGGCACGGAGTGGGGTGAATGTGAGCAGGGGTGGGAGGGTAGTGTCAATTTTATTCTCTCCATCCATGGAAGTATGGTTTTGGATGCTGGTTCAAAGTCCGAAGCAAAGGACTGCATGTGATTTATAGCCTTACAAGTTGGGTTTCCCTGGGTATAAGAAGGTAACTGAAGCCGGGTGCTGCCAGTGGCTCACAACTGTAATCCTAGCTACTTAGGAGACTGAGATCTTAGGATCGCAGATCAAAGCAAGCTTAGGCTGGCTTTGAACCACCAGATAACCGGAAGTGGTGCTATGGCTCCAGTGGTAGAGCACGCACCTTCAGCTGAAGAGCTAAAGGACTGTGTGAAGGCCCAAAGTTCAAACCCCATGACCAACAACCAAAAATAAGGTAGCTGAATTTTCTGCATAGGAGTGTATAAAGTAGGAAATGCCATGCTGTGTTATGAGCCATTCCAGACTTGTGAGATGCTCTGTGTTTTTTCTACAGTTGGTCTGAGGATGATAGTGCTACCTTCTCGGGAGTTGGGATGTTCAGGTGCTCAGGGACTGCTGAGGCCTTGGGCTACTCCTGTGTGTGTGTGTGTGTGTGTGTGTGTGTGTGTGTGTATTTTTCCCTCATCTTTCTCTGTCCCCTTCTTGGGCACCTGTCTGCCTCTTCCTGACTTCAGAGGGAGCCCCTCCTCCATGGCACCCTGCCTATAGCCCCCTATCTGGGTCTACAATGAGTCCTAAATTACCAGAGACCTGTATATTCTAGCTTTTTGTTGGGGCCCAAGTCTGGCTGTCCATAACTTTGGCCACCTCCAGAGGCTTCTGGGTCAGCAGGGCCAGCTGACATAGGTTCTCCCCTGCCCATGGAGGAGAGGGGCTCAGTCATGCATGTCCTTTCCTTTTCCTCAGCTGGGCCTCTGGATGCATGTCCATCCTAGCAGGCTGGCAATGGAGTGGGGGAAGGGTGGTTGCCAAAGCCTCTGGCCAACATCAGCCTGATAGCTGACTGAAGGCCGCCCAAAAAAGAGGACCTGGGGCTACATGGAAGGTGAGGCCAAGTTGTCTTCGAAGTACCCATTGGTGTCTAGGAAACGTAAAAGTACCTTATCGCAGGAAAGTCTATCTCCCTTCCCCTCCCCCCCCGCCCCCCCGCCCAGCAGAGCCTCTCAGGTCCTTCTAAACAATTCCGGATAACCATAATACAGAGCATAGACTAGATTCCAGGGTCAGGGTAGAGGGGGTGAGAGACTGGTATGGCCAGTACCTCAATGTTCTGGGGCATGAGCCTTGACCTGGTTATGTCCCCCTTGTGTAAGTTCAATTCTTAACCCAGAGCTAGCCACACACAGGCTACTTGTGACAGTGCTGTGGAAGTAGCAGGAATGGAAGTGAGATCTAGGATGACCAAAATCTGGATTTATGGCCTGTGGGGTTGGGGATGGCAAAGGGTATTTATTTTTTAAAAAATCTCAGAGGGCTTGGAAGGTAGCTCAGTGGTAGAGCGCTTGCCTTGCATGCCTGAGGCCCTGGGTTTGATTCCTCAGCACCACATAAGCAAAAAGGAAAAAGCCGGAAGTGGCGCTGTGGCTCAAGTGGTAGAGTGCTAGCCTTGAGCTGAAGAGCTGAGGGACAGTGCCCAGACCCAGAGTTCAGGGCCCATGACCGGAACCCCCCCCCCCCAAAAAAAAATCTCAGAACTGGAACTCTGGGCCTAGGCACTGTCCCTGAGCTAACACTCTACCACTTGAATCACAGCTCACCTTCCATCTTTTTTAGTAGTTTAGTGGAGAGAAGAGTCTCACGGATTTACTTGCCTGGGCTGGCTTCAAGCTGCCTTCTAAGAGTTCAGCCTATTGAGTACTAGATAGCTGGTATGAGACATTGGCATCTGCTAAAGATGTTTGTGTGTGTGTGTGTGTGTGTGTGTGTGTGTGTGTGTGTTTACCGGGACTTGAACTCAGAGCCTAGGTGCTGTCCTTTAGCTTGTTTGCACAAGGTTGGTGCTGTACCATGTGAACTAGTGTAACTTTCCTTCCCAGCTTTTTGATGATTCATTGGAGATAAGAGTCTACCCAGGCTAGCTTTGAATCTTGATTGATCCTCAGGTGTCAGCCATGAGTAGCTAGGATTACAGGCATAAGCCAATGGCACCCAGCTGCAAGGATGTCTTTTCATACGCTCTTCTGTTCTACAGCTGTCTACCTGCCCTGGCCTAGACTTCTGATCTCTACATCAGCTCCTAGCAGCCCCTGACTGTGTGGAGAACATAAAGCTCAAACCTGATCCCATTTCTTTGTCCTCAGTGGAGGGTATGTTTTGTCTGAAGCCTGGGTTGGAGAAGTAGCTGAACATGGGTGCTCGGCTGGGACAGAGAGGTACTCTGTTTTAACCAAGAAGGAAAGTGTGGCCAGTTAGATACTAATAGCTCATTCTTTCATATTCCTATCTCCTCAGAGGCTGAGATCTGCAGATTGCCATTCAGTGGCAGCCCAGCTAGAAAAGCCAGTGAGACTCTCTTTTGCAAATAACCACAGAAAGCTGGAAGAAAAGCTCTGGCCCAAGTGGTAAAGTACTAGCCCTCAATGAAAAAACTCAGGGACAGAGCCTGAGTCCTGAGTTCAAACCCCTGTACAAATATGTGCACGCACACATGTATGCACACACATGCACACACACACACACACACACACACACACACACATATACACACACACACAGAGGTGTTAATGATGAGCTGAGGTAGAACTGTGGGCAGTCCTGAGGCATAATCATAGTATACTCTCAAGGCAGATCAAGTTGTTTCTCCCTAAGTCCTTCTTGAGCTGAGGGGTCTGGGTCATGGCAGTAAGTTCCATGGAACCTGCCCCTCCATTTATGCACGGGGCCGCAGGACCAAGAGAAGGACACTATGGATGCTCTTTGTAGTTGGCCCACGAATTCAGACCTTCATCTGCCCCTGAGCACTGGTGAGGAAAGCAAGGCTCCAAACCCTGGGACTCCAGGAGTAGTGACTGCTACAAGCAGCAACCAGCCACCCGTGGATTCCTTAGCCTACAAGTCTTTCATGAGCCCAACTCAACACCCGTCAAAGGTGTGCCTGACAGATTCACACTTTTGTGATACTTGTGTGAGTGGGCATTACCCGTTGTGTCATCTTGAAGCTCCTGCCCCTCCTGGCCCAGAACCCTGGTATGAGACGTAGATTTACTCCTCAGATCCATACTGCACCCATGATAGATGCCATTCTGATGACTCGACTGATGACCTCCGTGCCCCAAGGTTTGACCCTTCTCTGATACTGTAGCCTACTCTGTAGAGAAAGATATCCAAAGAGGCTGCTCTGAAGACTGGTGGGACACCTAGACATTGCGAGTCCATCAGGGGCCCATTGGAAAATATTCTGCCACAGAGTGAGGTCCAAGCAGGCCAGTTGTTGGTCATGGGGCTTGAACTCTGGGCCTAGTTGCTGTTCCCCAGCTCTTCAGCTTACCACTTGAGCCACAGCGCCACTTCCAGTTTTCTGGAGGTTCTCTGGAGTTCAGAGTCTCCCAGACTTTCTGGCCTGGGCTGGCTTTGAACCGTGATCCTCAGGTCTCAGCCTCCTGAGGAGCTAGGAAGACAGGTGTGAGCTACCGGTGCCGGGATGATCTGGAGTTTCACTACAGTGGACTAGGAGCTCCTGAAAGCTTTTTTAAAATTTTTTTAGATGCCAGTACTGGGGCTTGAGCCACAGCTCCATTTCTGGCTTTTGGTAGTTCATCGGCAAGAAGAGTCTCAGTAATTTCATCCCTCTGATCTCAGTTTCCTGAGTAGCTAGGATTTACAGGGGTTGAGCCACTGGTGGCATTAGGCTAGAAGCTTTTCTTTTGGGGGGGGGGGTGTCCAGTCCTGAGGGTTGAACTCTGGGCATGGGCACTGTCCATCAGCTCTTCAGCTCAAGGCGAGTGCTTTACCAATTGATCCACAGCACCACTTCCAGCTTTTTTCTTTTTTGCTTATGTGGTCCTGAGGAATCGAACCTAGGGCCTCAGGCATGCAAGGCAAGCGCTCTACCACTGAGCCACCTTCCCAGCCCCTAGAAGCTTTTCTTAAGCAAGATTTCTTCCCTGCATTTGCCCTGACTCCTCCATGCAAAGGAGGTCTGAGGGTCAGGAGCTGTGAAAAATAGGCTTCTAGCCACAGGAAATGGCTGGGGTCCATGGTGAAAAGACAAGATAATCTTCCCCCTGGGCCCCATTCTGGGACCCTAACCACTGCCCTACCTGTGACTCAAGTACAAACCTTGACACAGCCTAGAATGTCCTGCCAGACTTGTTTGAAGCCACAGAACCTTCATTCCACCCACACCACTTGCTCTAAACCACACCTCAGGACCATTGCCCATGCTGCACCTTCTGCCTGAGGCTCTCTGTCCTCTTTCACAGTTTAGAACTCCTGTGGAATTTTGGCACTGGTTATATCACCTCATGGAGCAAGTCTTTCCTTCCAATCTCCCTTTATTTTTTTTAGTATTAAGTTTCTAGAGATGGAACTTGTGCAGGCTGAGTGGCAAATGCTCTACCTTGATGTGTGTGTGTGTGTGTGTGTGTGTGTGTGTGTGTGTGTGTGTGTGTGTGTGTGTATGTGTGTGAGGTTCTGTGTGTGTATGTGTGTGTGTGTGTGTGTGGGTGCATGTGTGTACCATTCCTGGGGTTTGAATTCATGGCCTGGATGCTATTCTATCCCTGAGCCTTTGTGCTCAAGGATAGCGCTCTACTACTTGAACCACAGCTCTACTTCTGGCTTTTTGGGTGTTTAACTGGAGAAAAGTGTCTCATAAAACTTTCCTGCTTGCAATTGTCATCCTCAGATCTCAGCCACCTAAGTAACTAAGATTACAGAGGTGAGCCACCAGCACCTGCCCTCTACCCTACCTCTAACCTATAACCTCGACTCTCCTCTGAGTCCCAGAACAATATATCTCACCAGGCTAACTTTTTTTTGCTAGTCTTGGGGCTTGAACTCAGGGTCTGGTCATGGTCCTGAGCTCCTTTTGCTCAAGGCTAGCACTCTACTACTTATGCCCCAGTGCCACTTTTGGCTTTTTCTGTTTCTGTGGTACTGAGGAATAGAACCAAAGGCTTCGTGCATGCATGCTATCTAAGCACTCTACCACTAAGCCACATACACAACACAAGGCTCACTTCTAATGGGAGTTATGAAGGTGGGGTTTATTAGCTTACTCCTTTTGTTGTAGAAATCACTGACTATTTCATATCTTTGCCAATATTTGGGACTAGCCTGTGACTTGGAAATGAGGAATGAGCCCCGGAGGTCTAGGCTCACATCATACAGAGGGATAGAGAATATGAAGCCAGAATCTTCGACAACTCCTATAGCCTAGAACTGTGGTCTCCCTGGAGGTAGTGTCTGGCTTCTAGGTGTCCCAATGGGACACCTCGGCCAGAACATAATGCTTCAGTTCTTTAAATGGCTGAGAAGGATGCTTTGTTCAAGTTGCCAGCTCAGACTTAGTACTCTCTGAGGGCTTGTCCCAGCTTGCCCAGATTGGGTGTCTGGGCATGGGCAACCTGCTGAATGTTCATCATCCATACAATGATACAAGGAGTTATTGCCTCCTCTTTTTTTTTGGCAGGTCTGTGGTTGTACTATGAGCTTAGGCTCTGTCCCTGAGCTCCTTTTGCTCAAGTGTAGCACTCTGCCCTTGAGCCATAGACCCATTCATGGTTTTTCTTCTTCATGTGACCTCTTAGAAAGAAGGGTATCATGGACTTTCCCACCCCGGCTGAATTCAAATTGGCATTCTTTACATCTCAGGCTCCTAAGGAGCTAGGATTACAGGCAGGAACCACTGACACCTTACTTTCTTTTCTTCTTGTTCTTTTTTTAAATCATAACAATCTGAAATCTTCATGGTGTCCTTCCAATGGTTTGCATTCAAGTTAAGTTACACAGGCTTGGAGTTTGAATGCTAGGTCTGCCACCCACAAATGGAGGGACATCCTGACAAACTCATTCTTGTTCATGTGAATGCTAATGGAATGCTATAAAAGTAATAATTAAATGTGCAGTTGCTTCATGATTCTATTTTAGAATGCCACAAAATAATTATTGGATTTATATCTTCCGTTCTAGCATCATGGTATGATTGAGGATATTGAATTAATGCCTTCATAAGTATTCAACCAGGATACTTCATTAAATGGAAACACAAATAACTAATAGTTGGAAATAATATATATAATTTAATATTCTCACAGTCCCTCTCTCTCTCTCTCTACATATATATGTATTATATTTATATATACATATATATCTCAATCTACACATCTATCAACATATATGTATTTTTGTATATAATATACATAAATCATGATTCCTATGATCAAGCCACACTAGTCCCATATATATATATACTAGTCCCATATATATATATATATATATATATATATATATATGTACTAGTATCATTAAAAAAATATATATATATATATGTACTAGTCCCATATATATGGGAAAAATGTGGCTTGATCATAGGTCCTCAGAACTTCCTGGCAGCTCAGTTTGCCAGAGTCCGATCTGCTAAGACTGTGACCCCATTTATGGATTGGGCATTGTAGTCCATGAGTTGAAATCCCAGGATGGCTAAAAATTTATTCCTTGTAATAAGAAGCCAATTTTGACACATTGTTTTCCTTCTCTGCGAAAGTCCTTGGTCTCAGTATGATGTATAAAATATATCCTATGTGATATGATATAATAAAAGGAATGTTATATGTGTAATAACACTAAATAAATAAGGGTAATAAATGTCAACGCAGTAAACCCATGTATGTAAATAGATCTCATATATGAACATTATTTTTTCCAGTGCTGGGGCTTCAATTCAGGCCCTAGGAATTGGTCTGAATTTCTTGTCTTCAAGGACAGTGAGCCATTCCCCTTTACCCACAATGTCACAGAGTTACCCAGACCCTGAGTTCAAATCCCGTGCCTGCCAGAAAAATTGTGCAAATTCAAGCCAGGGTATTATTATTATTATTGCCAAGTACGGGACTTGAAGTCAGGTCTTGGCATCTCTGCCACTGCCAGCACTGGGATCCTAGGACCTGAGTTCAAATCTCGGGACAGGCAAAACCTATAAAAAATAAAAAGGAGAATCATAATACTGATATGTTCAAGAAGGTAGTTTTACATTTTTATTTCCTTTGTATTGTAACCATCCTGGGTCTAAATGCCAAAGTCCAGAAAGTGTACATGACCTTGCATTGCTGATGTTTGGCAGCTATTAAGGAAGCCATAGCTGAAACAGGCAAATTAGGTCTGGAGGTCAAATCCCAGGACTGCCACTAATGAATGGCGGGAGATTCTAAGAAACCCTTTCCTATATGCATCCATAGGAATGGAATGTTATAAAAGTAACAATTAAATTAGTAGTTAGTGTACGATTATATTATAAAATTATACACAACAATTATACTACATTGACTATTTTTCAATTAATATTTTATTATGTATTCAATCATGATACTTTAAAAAGGAAGGAATTTAATTGCCAATAATCAGTAGTAATATTCTATATGCAGTTACATAGTATACAGACATCTCTCTCTTGTTGTATACATATACATCCATTTATGTATCAACCAATCTATACATTTATCTGTTCATACTCTTGTCACTCCTGGGGCTCAGTGGTAGGTTGCTTGCCTAGTACGTACAAAGCCCTGGGTTTGATTCCTCACTACCACGTAAAATGAAAAATCTGGAAGTCATGCTGTCCATCAAGCAGTCGAGCACTGGCTTTGAGCATAAAAGCTTAGGGACTGTGTTTAGAGCCTTACTCAAGACCCAGGACTGGCACCCCTAAAAAGAAAATAGAATGTTCTAACTGCAACCATATAAGGATAGGACTGCAAATACCTCATCACAGAGCAAACAGGGGGTCTGGTGCTGAAAGCTGACATCTAACTTGACTTAGCCAGAAGTAAACCACTGCAACCCAGCCCCATGGAGCCAGATGCTGCTGGCTCACTCAGCCCTGTCATCCAAGATACTCAGGGGCTGAAATCTGATACTGGTGGGTTTAAAACCCAGCCCTTGAAGGAATTCTGCAAAACTCTGAGCTGTGGCTCACAGTGGTAAAGCTCTAGCCTTGAGCAAATGATCTTACAACAGTACCCCCAACCTTCCAGTGCATTCCCTGTGGCTGACTCCCAGCCCTCCCAAAAAGACCCATCCCTCTAAATCATTAGATGTGAATTTTGTGTGGTTTGTGACGTGTTTCTGAAAGCATGGTGATACCGATGAAAGCACCCAACTTCTAATGACTGTATGTGGGATACAGCTATGTGATGAGTCCTTCATGAGGTGTGTGCTGAGTCCTTTATGGGGTTCATTCTTTCATCTGATCCTTGTAAGAGCTCCACAAGTAAGATGATGGTGCAGATGAGAAACTTGAGGCTCACCAAAATTATGTATGTATTGAAATCTAGTGAGTTGTCTCCTGCAGACAATTATTTATTTTTCTCAGTCGTGAACCTTGAACTCAGGGCCTAGGCACTAACCCTTCCCTGTTGGCTCATGGCTAACGCCCTACCATGTGCAGCCAAGGACCCTCTTGCAACAGAGAGTTAGATCTAGGCATCTGTAGCTGAGGTCTGTCACCCTGCCTACTCAAGAAGCTGAGATCTGAGGATCTGGGTTCCAAACTATCCCAGACACAAAACGTCCCATGAGAATATTATCTCCTATTCATCACTTAGACACTTTAAGTGGAAGCTGGGCACCACTAACACACGCCTGTCATCTTAGCTACTCAGAAGCCTGAGAGCTGAGGATTAGGGTCCAAAGCCAGCCTGGGCAGGAAATTCTTGAGATGGATGCTACTCTCCAGCGACCCAACAAAAACCTGAAGAAATGCTGTAGCTCAAGTGGTAGCGCACTTGGCTTTAGCTGAAGAATCAAGGACAGCACCCAGGCCTAGACCTTCAACTCCTCCAACATACAAGAAGAGAAAGAAAGAAACCTGAAGAGGAAGCGTTAGACTGCTTTGCATGTATGAATCTTTGGGTTTTGATTCCTCAGTACCACATCACTAAAACAAAAGCCTGAAGTGGCCCTGTGGCTCAAGTGGTAGAGTTCTATCCTTGTACAGGAGAAACTCAGGTACAGTGCTCAGGTCCTCAAGTACCAGGACAAGTGTATGCACACACACACACACACACACACACACAGATATCAGAAGTGAAGCTGTTACACCAAATTGTGGTAAAGCACTGAGCTTTGGTTCTAAGCTCATGGTTAGCACCTAGGCCCTGTGTTCAACTCCAAAAACTAGCCATCCAGGGCTCAACTAGGAGGGGTCAAAGGTTTCAAAACCTGATGAGCTTCACCAGCCCTAGCTGACAGGAAGCATTGTGATATTACCCATGTTCTTAGATTCAGTGAGCTTCTGGAAACCTAAGGAGGCAACTTTGCCAATTAGGAATCTTTTAATTCGGTTCAGCTCTCTAGTTGTCTGCCAGAAGGACCCTTGAATTAATTGTAGCAGTTTGTTTCAACACTGGGACATAGTCTAACAAAGACAGGATAAGTACAAGGAACTTGGCCTGCCAGAAGAGGTGGCACAAATGAAGGTTTCTTGTCCAAAAAGAGCACTGGGGAAAGAGATAGTTTTGGATACAAAGAGGTCTTTTTCTCCTGGCCTTCAGAGCCAGCCCACACTCATCCTCACTAATTGGCCCAGATGGAGTTGTTTATTACACAGCTGTACAGGAGTGAGGCCTTTTGTCTGCCTGTTTCAACAATGAGGCAGACTTCCTCCAGCAGCCTGAGGTTTGCAGAAACCCTCAGGTTACACTGGGGACAGTGAGGGGAGCCCCAGAATATGCACTGTCTTGAAAGCACTCTCTGTGCTATGAAAAAATTTTATTCAAAGCAAATTTCCTAGCTGAGTGCCTTTCAACATAGGGACTCTGGATCTTCACGGATAGAAATACATGCATACATACATGGGTAGACATGGAGTTACTGTTTTTGGTTTTTGGCAAGTCTGGGGGTTATACGATGAGCCTAGGCACTGTGCCTGAGCTCCTTTTGCTCAAAGGTAGTGCTATGCCCTTGAGCCACAGCCCCACTCATGTTTATTTTTTGATTCCTGTGATTCCTTAGAAATAAGATTGTCCTGGGCTTTCCTGTCCCGATTGAATTTAAATTGTCATTCTCTACCTCTCAGACTCCTGCAGAGCTAGAATTACAGGCAGGATCCACTGACACTTGGCTTTCTTTTCTTCTTGTTCTATTTTTCTCATGACAATCTGAAATCTTCACATTGTCATTCTAATGGTTTGCATTTCTGAGTAAACTACTCAGGCCTGGAGTTGAAATGCCAGGTCTGCCACCTACAAATGGTGGGAGATCTTGAGAAAATCATTCCTATCCATGGGAACGCTTAATGGAATTTATAAAAGTTACAAATAAATTGAGAGTTAATGATTCTCTTATAGAATACCACACAAAAATTATTGGATTATGTCTTCCATTCTAACACCCTGGTTTGGTTCTCCTAATGAAAGAATACTGACTTCTTTTACATTAATACTTTAGTAAGTATTCAACCATGAGACTGCATTAAATGGAGACCTAATTTAATAACTAATAATTTTTAATATATATAATTTAATATCCTCACATTGTCTCTCTCATATATATAGCAAACTACACATCTATCTATCTATCTACTGTCTTTCTATCTATCTATCTATCTATCTATCTATCTATCTATCTATCTATCTATCTATCTATCTATCTATCTATATCTATCTTTCTATGTCTATATCTATGTCTATATCTAACAATGTATCTATTTATATATATATATATAGCCCACTACTATGGCTTAATCTCAGGTCCTCAGAACTGGCTGGCAGCTCAGTTTGCCAATGGCTTTTGTTCTACAACTGACCCATTCATAAATTATGCATTGTGGCCTGTGAGTTCAAATCCCAGCATCGCCAAAAGTTTATATGTGCAGTAAGAAGTCAATTTTGACACATTTTTTCCTTCTCTGTAAAAGTCCTGTGTCTCAGTATGATGTATAATCCATATGCAAATATATCCATGTGATAAGATATAATAAATGAAAAAAAATTATATATGTAATAATGCTAAATAAAATAAGCAATGAATAAAGAAGGGTAATAAATGTCATATGGAGTAAACCCATGTATGTAAAAAGATCTCATATATGAGTATTATTTTTCCAGTGATGGGGCTTGAATTCAGGCCCTTGAAACTGGTCTGAAATTTTTGTCTTCAAAGACGGTGAGCTTCCCCTCCCCCACAGTGCCACAGAGTTCCCCAGACCCTGAGTTCAAATCCCAGGCCTCCAGAAAAATGGTGCCAATTCCAAGCCAGGGCCTTAATTTTTTTGGCCAGGCCCGGGCCTTGAACTCAGCTTGTGGCAACTCTGCCTCAGCCTTGATCACTCTAGGCTGGGGTGCAGCCTCTAGACCCACAGCCCATCCTGAGATCCTAGGACCTGAGTTCAAATATTTGGAGTGGCAAAAAAGGTGAAGTGTTCGGAAGGTGGCTCAGTAGTAGAGTGCTTGCTTTGCATGCATAAGGTCCTGAGTTCAATTCCTCAGCAACACATAATCAGAAAAAAGCCGGAAGTGTTGCTATGGCTCAAGTATTAAAATGATAGCCTTGAGCTGAAGAGTTGAGGGACAGTGTACAGACTCAGACTTCTGCCTGACAACTGACAAAAAAAAGAGGGTGAAGGAAGGAGAAGGATAAAACTGGGAAGTTCCAGAAGGTGGTTTTACATAGCTTTTTTCCTTTGAATTGTGACCATCTTGGGTCTAAATGACAGGGCCCGGAAAGTGTACGTGATCTTGCACTGCTGAAGTTTGATGGGCTATCAGGGAAGCCATAGCCCAAACCAGCAAACTAGGTCCGGGGTTCAAATCCCCGCCACCTACAAATGTCAGGAGATCCTAAAAAATGCATTCCAATAGACAGCCATATGAATGGAATGTTGTAAAAGTAACAATTACATTAGTACTTAGTGTATGTTTATATTATAAAATTATACACAATAATCATAGTACATTGCCTAATTTTCAATTAATACTTTATGAATTCAAACATGATACCTCAATAAAGGAAGAAATAATTTAATTATTGATAATTGGTAGTAATATAGTATATATAACTTAATAATATACAGACATCTCTCTCTTGTTTTATATATATATACATATATATATGCATATATATATATAAAACAAACCATATCTATTTCTACACTTGTCACTACTGGGGCTCAGTGGTAGAGTGTTTGCCTAGGATGTATGAAGCTCTGGGTTCATTTCCACACTATCACATGCAAAGAAAAAGCCAGAAGTGGTGCTGTCACTGAAGCACCAAAAACAAGTTAGAATGTTATGACTGCAACTATAGAATGACAGGGCTTCAAATACCTCATGACAGAGCAAGCAAGGAATCTGAAGCTGATGGCTGACGTCTAACCTGACTTAGCCAGAGGTCAACAGCTACAAACCAACTCCATGGAACCAGATGCTGCTGGCTCACCCCTAACTGCTCGGGATGAGTTCTGAAACTGGTGGTTTGCATACTCAGCCCTGGCAGGAAGTCTGTGAGACTTTGAGCTGAGGCTCAAAGTGGTAGAGTCCTAGCCTTGAGAAAAGGTCTAGGAGAGCACCCTCAACCTATGAGTGCAATCCCCAAGGCTGAGGACCCTCCCCTCCATTAACCACATCTTTAAACCATTAGATGTGAACTTTTGTGGTTTGTGACGTTTTTCTGAAAGAATGGTGATACTGATGAAAGCACCCGAATTCTAATGACAGCTTGTGGGATAGAGCTATGTGATGAGTCCCTCCTGGTGCTCAGGCTGCTGAGGTGTTATGTGCTGAGTCCTTCATGGGGTGTATTCTTTCATCTGGTCCTTGTTAGAGCTCCACAAGTAAGATGTTTGTGCAGATGAGAAAGTTGAGGCTCAGATATGTCCCCAAGGCAGGGCCAAATTTATGTATGTACTGAACTCTAGTGACTTGTCTCCTGCTGACAATTGGTTTGGTTTTGTTTTCTCCATCATGAACCTTCAACCCAGAGCCTAGGCGCTTGACTTTCCTCTTGGGCTCATGGCTTGCATTCTACCATGCGGAACCAAAGACCCCCTTGTAGAAAGTGTCACCGCTTAGTTGTTTTCAGCTGAGGTCTATCATCCTGCCTGCTAAGGAAGCTGGGATTTGGGTTCCAAACTATCCCAGAAACAAAAGGTCCCATGAGACTATTATCTCATATTCACCACTTAGAAACTTAAAGTGGAAGCTGGGCACCAGTGAATCGCACCTCTCACCCTAGCTATTCAGGAGCCTGAGAGCTGAGTATCATGGTCCAAAGCCAGCGTCGGCAGGAGATTCCTTGAGATGGTTATCTCCAAAGAAACACCAGAAAACATGGAGGAGCACTGTAGCTCAAGTGGTAGAGTGCTAGACTTGAGCTGAATTGCTTAGAGACAGCAACCAGGCCCAGGCTTCAACTCCTCCAACTTACAAGAAAAGAAATCAAGAAACCTGAAGTGGAGTGATGGGAATGTGCCTTAGGGGTAGAATGTTTTGCATGTATGAAACCCTGGGTTTGAATCCTCAGTACCACATCCCTAGAAAAAAAGCCTGTGTGGCTCAAGTGGTAGAGTGCTGTCCTTGTACAGGAGAAACTAAGGTACAGTGGTCAGGTCCTGAATAAAAGCTCCAGGGCCGGTGTATGCACACGCACACAGGCATGCACACACGCACGCACGCACACACGCACGCACACACACACACACACACACACAAAAATATACAAGAAATGAATCAGTGACACCAAATGGTAAAGCAAAGAGCTTCTCCTCTGAGCTCAAGGTCAGCACCCTGTCCCTGTGTTTAACCCAAAATCTACCTACCCAGGGCCCAACTCCGAGAGGGGAAATGTTTCAATACATGATGAGCTTCACCAGCCCTAGATGACAGGAAGCATTATGATTTTGCACAAGTGCTTAGATTTAACAAGCTCCCAGAAACCTAGGGAGGCACCTTTGCCAATTAGGAATCTTATTAGGTTCAGCTCCCTAGTTGTCTGCCAGAAGGACTCTTGAATTAATTGTAGTAGTAGTAGTTCTTTTTCAACACTGGAACATAGTCTAACAAAGACAGGATGAGTGCAGGAAATTTGGCCTGCCATGGGAGATGGCACAAATGAAGGCTTCCAGTCAAAATGGAGCACTGGGAGAGGAAGAGCTTGGGGTGCAAAGAGGCCTTTTCTCCTGGCCTTCAGAGCCTGCCCACACTCATCCTCACTAATTGGCCCACATGAATTGTTTGTTACACAGCTGTACAGGAGTGAGGCTTTTTTTCCTGCCTGTTCTAACAATGAGGCAGATTTCCTCCAACAGCCTGGAGTGTGCAGAAAGCTTCAGGCTACACTGGAAACAGTGAAGGGATCCCAGGAACACGCACTGTCTTGAAAGCACTCTCTGTGCTATGAAATCATTCTATTCAAAGCAAATTTCCTAGCTGGGTGCCTTTCTTCATAGCGACTCTGGATGTTCACTGATAGAAATACATGCATACATACACAAACACACAGACTTAATGGCTCATTTTTTTGTTTGACCGCTCCTGAAGCTTGAACTGTGAGCCTAAACATTGTCCCTGAGGTCCTTTTGCTGAAGGAAGCACTTTATTTTGTCTTAAACCATGAATACCCTAGGCAGGGGTGCAGCATTTACACCCACAGATGATCCAGGGATCCTAGGACCGGAGTTCAACTCCTAGCACTGGCAAAATTCCATCAAAGCAACAAAAATGGAGGAGGAAAAATCAAGGAAGTTTTATACAACCATTTTACCTTTGTTTCCTTTGCACTGTGGCCATCCTGGGTCTCAATGACTCAGCTTGAAAATTGTACATGACCTTGCTTGGCCGAAGGCTGGGGGCTTTCAGTGAAGCCTGAGAGCAACCCAGACACCTAGGCCCTGAGTTTGATCCTGGGACTGCCACCTACTCATGGCTGAAGATGCTAGGAAACTCATTCCTATTTTTCCTATCTATAGGAAGACAAATAGAATGTTTGGCATGTACTAATTGAATTACTAATTAGCTAGTCAATCTAGTATAAGATTGTACACAATAAATATAGGTCATTGATTAATTGAATTAATACTTTATTAAGTCTTCCACCGTGATTAATTAATGGACGCATAATTTTAGACCAAAAAATTGGTAACAGTAGAATATATAAGAATAAGTTATAGACATCACTTTATATATAGAGTTATGCAATAGAATCTACACAAATATCTATCTGTCTCGGTATATATTTATTTATAGATGCATATACATATGTAAATACACACACACACTGCAATCTACACATCTGTCTGTTTATATATTGCCACTCCTAGGGCTTGATCTCTGGTCCTCAAATTTGCCTGCCAACTCCACTTGCATCAGACTGGTGTGCTAACATTGACCCATTTATGAAGTGGGTCTTGTAGTCCCAGATTTCAAATCACAGAACTGCCAAAAATCCTGGTGAAAGAAACCAATTGTCCCACTTGTTTTCATTATCGGCAAGTCCTGGGTCTGAGGAATGATGGATAATACATAGGCAAATCTGTGTTCTATATAATAGGATGTAAAAAATATTATATGTGTAATCATACTCACTAAAATACACAAGAAATAAGTAAATCACAAAATAAAATCAATAACTATCTGAACCACAATATGAAGTAAACCTGTAAATATAAATCATGTATTTAAAATTTATACAAATATTATTGTTTTCAAGTGCTAGGACTTGAATTCAGGCCCTGGGAAGAGGCTTGACTTTCTTGTCTTCCAGCATGGTAAGCTTCCCCTTCCCCCACAATGCTGCAGATTTCCCAGACCCTGAGTTCAAATCCCAAGCCTGGCAGAAAAAATGGCGTCAATTCCAAGCCACGGCACCTCATAATTTTTTAAATATTTTAATGTATTTATTTATTTATTTATTTTCATTTTGTCAAGCACAGGGCTTGAACTCAGATAATGGCAACTCTGCCTCAGCTTCGATCAATCCAGGCTGGGTTGAAGCCACTGGACTCACAGCCGAACCTGGGTTCCTGTGCTCCAAAGACTGACAGGAATAAAAATAAATAAAACGACACAGATAAGGTTTCCCTTATTTGCAATAACTAGTATATGTCTGAGTCAAGCAGAAAAGGTCAGATAAGTTGATGTTAGGGAAATGAACCCAAAGATAAGTATTCAAAATTTTTTTTTTATTTCATTCAATTGTGTCTAACATATTTATAAGATGATTTCTATGTTGCTTTGTATGTCCCTTCCCCACAGTATAATCCGTGCTTTCACTGTATTTGATGGTGGTATAATTTGTGGAGGGGAAGGGAAAAAACAAATCGTTTAAATAGGGATACAGGTGGACCTATTACAACAATGATATGTACAAGTCATTATGTCGAAAAACGAATTTTTCAACATTGGTGGGGGGGAGGACCTGGTGGGGAGGCAGGGAGGGTATGGGAAGGGATGGGAAGGGGAAACGTAGGAGGAGGCAAAAATGTTTGAAAAGAAATGTACTCATTATCTTGCCCATGTAATTGTAACCCCTCTGTACGGTATTTTTACAGAAAAAATAAAAATAAAAACAAAAAACAAATCGGCAACTTTCAGATGGCTTCCGGTTTTACATTTGTTTTCTTTGCAAGGTGACCATACTGGGTCTGAATGACATGGCTGAAAAGTGTTTCTAACCTGGCATTGGTGCAAGCTGGCAGGCTACCAAGGAAGCCATAGGCCAACACGGCCACATAGGCCCTGTGTTCGAAGCCCGGTCTTAAGCCCTACCAATGCAGGGAGATCCTAAGAGTCTGGTTCCTATATATAGGAATACCGATGGAAGGATATGAATGTCAAGGTTGAATTAGTTGTTCCTGAATGATACTACTATAAAATTAAACAGAGTGATTTTAGGAAGCGATGGATTTTAATGGATATTTTTTGACACATTAAAAGAATACTATTAATTATATGGATGCAATTGTTTCAAGACAGTAGTTGATTTAATTAATATTTCATTAAGGATGAAAACGAAAATATTAATTACATGGAGGCATAATAAATACCCAAGACTTGCTAGGAATGTAGTTTATATAACTGAAGAATGTATAAACATCTATGGCACTCTTTAAAGATCTATATTTATTTGTGTAGTTCCACCTGCATGTCAATCTGTTCTTATTTTGTCAACCCCTGGGGCTCGATCTCAGGTGCTGGGAACTTCTTGTAAGCTCTATCTGCCCCAGGCTGGTGTGCTGCAACTCACCCATTCATGAATTGGGCCTTGCAGGCTATCAGTTCAGATGCCAGCACTTACAAATTTGAATGGTGGAGTAAGAAGCCTAAGGTGACACGTTTTCCTTTTCTGTGAAAGGCCTGGGTGTCAGGTGTGAAGTTTCATACATAGGCAAAGCTATATCCTATGTAATACATGTAGTAAATGTTTCATGTGTAATAAGAGTCAATAAAATAAATGGTAAATAAATGAATAAAACAAAAAAATAAAATGAGTAACTACACTAAGTGCAATATGGAATCAACATACAGGGCTCGATCTTAGGGCCTGGGAACTGCCTAGCAGCTGAATTGGCTAGAGGCTGCTGTGCTGGCAGTCACCCATTCATGAACTGAGCCTCTAGGCCCTGAGTTTAGATCCCAGCACTGCCAAAAATGTAATCATGGAGTGAGAAGCCGAGTGTGACATGTTTTCCTCTTCTTTGAAAGTGTTCAGTGACAGGTAGGATGTATAAATTTTATTCAAATCTATATGCTATGCAATAGGATGTCATAAATGTAAGAAATGAAATAGGTGGAAGAAAAACAGATTGAATTAGTAGTGAATCATTCTGGGATAAAATTAGACGCAATAATTATAGAACTTGGATTAAGTTTAATTAATATTTTATTGAGCATTAAGAGAATAAAAATTATATGGAGACATAATTAAATACCTAATAATTAGTAGTAACACACGATACATAAGTTAATTTGTCTCATTTATGAAATATGTAATTATATGTATGGATGTATGCACATATATGATAAATAATAACAGGATATTGAGTAATTATTCATTAATGCTTTATTAATTGTTCAACTGGGACACATCATTAAATGGAGACATAATTTAAAACCAATAATTGGTAGTAATATTATCTATAATTCAATAATATACAGACATCTCTCCTTTTGTGTATATAATACTTATATTCAGGAAGCTCTATCTATTTATACCTCACTTACTCCTGCGGCTCAGTGGTTGAGTGCTCGCCTAGTAAGCAAGAAGCCCTGGGTTGGATTTATCAGTGCTACATAAACAGAAAATCCAGAAGTTCTGCTGTTTCTCAATCAATTGAATGCTAGCCTGGAGCACCAACACTCAGGAACATTTTCTAAGCCCTTACTCAAGCCCCAGGGCTGCCGCCAAAAACAAGGTAGAATGTTCTACCTGCAATGATATAAGGACAGGACTTCAAATACATCATCACAGAGCAAGCTAGGAGTCTGGCGCTGACAGCTGCCACCTAACCTGACTTAGCCATATGTATACCGTTGGAACCCAGCTGCACGGAACCAAAAGCTGATGGCTGGCTTAACCCCATCATCCTAGCTGTTTGGGGGCTTTAAAATCCAGCTGTGGCAGGAAGTCTGTGAGACTCTTGAAAATGTGGCTCCTAGTGGCAGAGCTCTAGCCCTGAGCAAATGTTATTAGAACAGTAGGCACATGCTTTGAGTTCAAGCCCCATGGGTAACCCCCCTCACAAAAAACACCCCTCTAAACCATTAGATGTGATCTTTTGTGGTTTGTGAAATGTTCCTCAAAGAAGGGTGATACTGATGAAACCACCATAATTCTAATGACAATTTGTGGAATAGAGCTATGTGCTGAGCCCTTCATAGGGTGTTCTGTGCTGAGTCTTGCACAGGGTGCTATGTGCTGAGTCCTTTACAGGGTGCAGTGTGCTGAGTTCTTTACAGGGTGCTGTGTGCTGAGTCATGCAAAGAGTGTCACGTGCTGTGGCCTTCACAGGGTGCATTCATTCATCTGGTCCTTGTAAGAGCTCCACAACAGATGATTTTGCAGACAAAAAATGTGATATATATGTGTATATATACATATATATATATATAATTCCATATTATATATATATGTATATATATATATATATATATATATAATATGGAATTCTATGCCTCCATAAGAAAAAATGACATTGCCACATTTGTTAGTAAATGGAAAGACTTGGAAAATATTATATTAAGTGAAGTAAGACAGGCTCAAAGAAACATAGGTCCCATGGTTTTCCTTATTTGCAATAACTAGTATATGCCTGAGACAAGCAGAAAATGTCAGATATGTTGTTCTTAGGTGAAATGAAACACACCGTAAGGATTCAAATGATTTTTCTTTCATGCGGTTGTTTCTAACATATTTGTAAGATGATTTATTTGTTGCTTTGTAGGTCTCTCCCCCACAGCATAACCCCTGTTTTCACTGAATTTGATATTGGTATAATTTGTGGAGGGGAAGAGAAAAAGAAAATCGTTTAAATAGAGATACAGGTGGACCCATTGTCAATATGAGATGTAGAATTCATTACGTCTAAAAACGAACTTTACAACTTTGGTGGGGGGGAGTGAGGGGGAAGGGATAGGAAGGGGAAACAAAGGAGGAGGCAACAATGCTTACTAAGAAATGTGTTCAATACTTTGCCAATGTAATAGTAACCCCTCTGTATGGTATATTCACAATAAAGAAAAAAAAAAGCCGGGCGCTGGTGGCTCACGCCTGTAATCCTAGCTACTCAGGAGGCTGAGATCTGAGGTTCGCGGTTCAAAGCCAGCCCGGGTAGGAAAGACTGTGAGACTCCTATCTCCAATAAACCACCAGAAAACCGGAAGTGGCACTGTAGCTCAAGTGGTAGAGTGCTCGCTTTGAGCTGAAGAGCTGAGGGACAGCACCCAGGCCCAGAGTTCAAGCCCCACAACCGACCAAAAAAAAAAAATAAAAAAGAAGTCTGATTAAAAAAAAAATATTGTGCCTCAGATGTGTCCCCATGGCATGGACAAAATTATGTATTACTGAAGGCTAGTGAGTTGTCTCATGCAGACAATTGTTTTGTTCTTGTTTTTCTCAGTCATGAACCTTGAACTTGCGGCTTAAGCACTGACCCTTACCACTGGGCTCAGGGATAGCCCTCCACCACGTGGAGCCAAGGACCCCCTTGCAACAGAGTGCCACAGCCTAGGGGTCTATAGCTGAGGTCTGTCATCCTGCCATCTCAGGAAGCTGAGATCTGAGGATCTGGGTTCCAAACTATCTCAGACACAAAAGGCCCATGAGACTATTATCTGCAATTGATCACTAAGAAACCTGAAGTGGAAGTTTGGTGCTTGTTTCTCATGCCTGTCATACTAGCTACTCAGGAGGATGAGATCTGAGGATCATGGTTCAAAGCTAGTCTGGGGCAGGAAAGTCCTTGAGACACTTAACTCCAATGAACCACAAGGAAACCTGAAGTGGTGCTGTGGCTCAAGTGGTAGAGCACTAGACTTGAGCTGAAGAACTCAAGGACAACACCCAGGTCCATACTTTAACTGCTACAACAGACAACAACAACAACAAGAAAAAGACAGAAACAAACTATCAAACCTGAAGTAGGGGGCTGGGAATGTGCCTTAGGGGTAGAGTGCTTTGCATATATGAAACCCTGGGCATGATTTCTCAGGACCACATCACTAGAAAAAAGCCTGAAGTGTCTCTGTGGCTCAAGTGGGAGAGAGATATCCTTGTACAAGAGAAACTAGGTACACTGCTTTGATCCTATGTTCAATCTCCAGGACTGGTGTATGCATGCATGCACATGGACACGCACACACACACACACACACACACACACACACACACACACAGACCAGAAGTGAAGCTGTGACACCAAATGGTAGAGCACTGGGCTTCTGCACTGAGCTCATGTTCAGCACCCAGGCCCTGTGTTCAACCGCAAAACCTAGCCACCCAGGGCCCAACTAAGAGAGGTCAAACGTTTCAAAACATGATGAGCTTCACCAACCCTAGATGACAGGAAGCTTTGTGATATCCGACATGTGCTTGCATTTCCCAAGGTTCCAGAAACCTAGGAGAGGCATCATAGGCCCATCATCGACTGAAATTAAACATTTCATTAGGTTCAGTGCCCTAGTTCTCTGCCAGAAGGACTCCTGAATTATATTGAACATGGTATCTGAACACTGGAATATAGTCTCACAAAGGCAAGATAAGTGCAGGGAACTTGGCCTGCCAAGGGTGGTGGCATAAATGAAGGCTTCCTGTCAAAACAGAGCACTGGTGAGAGAGATAGCTTGGGGTACAAAGAGGCCTTTTTCTCCTGACCTTCAGATCCTACCCACACTCATCCTCACTAATTGGCCCAGATGGAGTTGTTTGTTTCACCGCTGTACATGAGTGAGGCCTTTTGTCTGTCTGTCCAGACAATGAGAGACTTCTTCCAACAGGCCTGGAATGCAGAGAAACCCTCAGGGTACACTGGGAACAGTGAGGGGAGCCCTGGAACATGCAATGTCTTGAAAGCCCTCTCTGTGCCATGAAATCATTGTATTGCAAACAAATTTCCTAGTTCAGTGCCATTTATCATAGCTACTCTGGAGATTCACCTATAGGGATACATCCATCCATGTACAATACATGGAGCTACACGGTATTTTTTTTGGTGGGGGGCAGCTCCTGGGGTTGGACATTAATCCTAGCTGTTGTCCCTGAACTCCTTTTGCTCAGAGGTAGCACATTAAAATTGAGTCACAGCCCCATTTCTGGGTTTTTCTCTGATCTCATAGATATAATATTGTCAACTTTCCTACACTGGCTGGATTCAAACTAAGGTTCTCTACATCTTAGCCTTCTGAGTAGCTGGGACAGTCAGCAGCCACTGGCACCTGCCTTTCTTTTCTTCTTCATTTTTTACTCTGGACATATGACTTCTTAACAGGGTCATTCCAATGGTTTGAATTTATAAGTAAACTACCCAATGTTCTTTATAGGTGCAATCTCTGAGAAGGATTTTCTCTCCTCATCTTCCCCTCTGGCCACAGGTTTGAAGCCAAAAATGAGAAATGAGTGTCCCAGGATTTGGGAGCAAATGTCCACAGGACATGCCAGTTCGGTCACTTAGCATTGAGCTGCAGTGAATTTACTATCTCAGGATGAGAGGACTGAAACCTTGAGCGATTTTCAGACTGTCTGCATTGCTCCTTTTGTCTATAAAATGACCTAATAATTATGAATGTTTTTGTCTACACCCTTAAGTATCTAGAACACACTAGAAGCATCTTCCTGTTTCTGTTTTTCTCTAGTTCCTCTCAAGATTTAGACTAAAGGTTTTGTGGAGTGGCATCTCAGTGAATCCCCAAGGAAAGGTGCTTAAATCCTCCTCAGGAGATAACCATTCAAAGCCAGCCTGAGCAGGAAAGTATGTGAGCCTCTTATCTCTAATAAACTACCAGAAAACCAGAAGTGGAGCCGTGGCCCAGAGGGTAGAGCTCCAGATTTGAGAGAGAAAGCCAAGCAGGAGATACTTTACAGAGCAGGCAGTAAAGCCTGGGAGGCGCTTATGTCCAATTATAGACCAGATGGCTGGACGTGGAACTCTGGCTGTGGTAGAGCCTCAGCCTTGAGCAAAACAGCTCATTGCATTGGGCCCTGTGTTTAAGCCCTGGGATGCCCACAAAAAATTCAAAGAGAGAAGGCCAAGTTATGTATCAGTGTCCTACTTACTTACGTGTGTATATTACTTCCCTGAGTGCAAACAGATCATAGGCAATGCTTCTGCTTTTACTTACTGAGTTATTTTTCAGATATGCTCATTGCGCATACTGCACCATTCTCTTCATTTCAAGCCCATCGCTTTTCTCTTCCAGGGTTCCACACCTGCATCCTTATATGATGCACACTTAAGCTCTCAGCAGCCTTTATTTACATTTTATTATGAGGCCAACGCAGGAACAGTCACAAATCAGGCAGGGGAAGAGAAGATCAGGATTCATATTTATAACAGGTATTCAGAAAAATTAACTTGGGGATGAAAAATGGTAGGGTACTTATGTAAAAACTACCATTAAGAAAAAGATGAGGGGGGCTGGGAATGTGGATTAGTGAGAGAGTGTTTGCCTAGCATGCAAGAAGCCCTGGGTTTGATTCCTCAATAGCACATACACAGAAAAAGCCAGAATTGGTGCTGTGACTCAAGTAGCAGAGTGCTAGAGACAGTGCCAAGGCCTTGAGTTCAGCCCAAGAACTGCCAAAGAGATACCAGGTAAGTAGACAGACAGACAGACAGACAGACAGACAGACAGACAGGCAGACAGACAGACAGACAGACAGACAGACAGACAGACAGACAGACAGACAGACAGACAGACAGACAGACAGATAGATAGATAGATAGATAGATAGATAGATAGATAGATAGATAGATAGATAGATAGATAGATAGATAGATAGATAGATAGATAGATAGATAGATAGAAATATGATAGGTGAATCTGGTCTTGGATCTCAGTAGGAAAGAAGGGAACACTTCCCAACCATGAGGCCTTCTGCAGTGTGCCAGGACACCAGCATCGCCTTCACATAACCACAGAACAGGAAGACTGTCTCTCTCCCACTTCTAAGGCAGTGGAGGGCCCCAGAGTCAAGAGGGCAGAGCCAGGTTCTAACTCAGGTGCTTGGAGGCAGAAGAGAAAGGGCCCTGCCTCTCCTTGGACTGGGGATTTACATTAATGATGTGAAGAATGAAGGAAGGAGAATGGACTGGCAGAGGTAGAAGAAGGGCCTTCAAATCTGACAGATGGAGAGTCAAGAACCCACTCCCTAAGACCAAAAAGCAGGATTTTTCTACTTTGTTCCTCCCCTCTCCCCCACTAAACTGGCTCCCTATTGGTAACCTAAAGATAGCCTGAGGCTCCCTTAACCTGAGGGAGGAAGGATAATTAGTCATTGTTTGAAGAGGCTGAGAAAAGCCTGACCCTTGTGTGACTCTAACAAATTTTTCAGGTTTCTGACTCTAACAAATTTTTCAGGTTTCCCCCCATTGCTGGCTGTGCCTGGAATGAGTGAAGTGGTTTTGCAGCTCACTTCCCTGTTGAGTGTGTACATTCTGCCTACTAATCCTGCAGGCCTAGATCTCTGCACCTAGTCCGTTTTTTTGAAACTGTTTCCTGTCCTTCAAATATAGTGTTACATTGGAGTTCTTCCTGCTAACAGGGCTAGGTCTTAGATCCTGAGAACTTCATTTATACCCAGCATGGGTCAATGATGTTTCTTTCCTGCTTCTATAGCTTGAGAACTCTAAGAACATTTAGAGTGCAAGTAACTTCTCATCACCAAGGGAAATCCAGGAATTCTTGAACATGTGACCTTTCAGAAGACCACTCGAGGACACAAGATGATCACAATCTTCACGTGAGTGGCTGGGCAGATGGATCTGCTACACTTGAACCTTGAACTCAGCCTGCTCTCCCAGTCCATGTCCTTCTTTGGTGCTTGTCCTGTTAGCTCCTCAGGAGCTTCCAAGATAGAAATAGATTGATCAAACCCAAAGGGAGTTGCTGTCTTTTTCCTTCTTTTTCTGTCCTTTGCTTTAAATGTTTTGCAGGTCTTTGGGCTTGAATTGTGGATCTAGGCTCTTTCCCTGGGCTCCTTTGGCTCAAGGCTATCGCTCTGCCATATGAGTCCCTTTCTGCTTTGTCTGTGGTGAAGTGGAAGTCAGAGCCTCATAGACATTCCTGCCCTGGCTGTCCTCACCCTGTGATCCTCAGACCTCAGACTCCTAAGCAAGGGTGACAAGCATGAGCTTCTCTTGCTCTGCTAAATTCAGAACTATAATGACATTGAAAATACAAGTAAACTGCTCATCATAAAGGGATTGGGGAGTATATTAACCCTTTCAACATTGGACCTTTCAGAACCCTGTCACACAAGTTTATACTCCTAGAGACAGAGAGCCTGAGCATTTAGATCTTCTATAATTGAACATTCAGCTCTGACTCCAATTCTGGTGTACACCAGCATTCATATTCCAGAAAATGTTCTCATAATTAACAAATAGGAAAAGTACTTTGATTAACCCTCACTTTTTTTCCAGGTATGTATCTCGAACTCAAGCCTGGGCACTATCCCTAAGCCCTTCAGCTCAAGGTGAACACTCTACCACTTGAGTCACAGCTCCACGTGGGGTCTTTTGGTGGTTCATTGGAGGTAAGAGTCTAACAGGCTTTCCTTGCCTAGGCTGTCTCTGAACTGTGGTCTTGAGGTCTCAGCTTCATGATTAGCTAGGGTTGTAGGTGTGAGCCACCAGCATCTGACCTATTATTTTGCCAGTTCTGGGGCTTGAACGTAGGTCCGGGGTACTGTCTCTGAGTTTCTTTTTCTCAAAGCTAGGATTCTACCACTTGAGCCATTCCACAGCTTCTGGCTTTTTCTGAGTATGTGGCACTGAGGATTTAAACCCTGGCATTCATGCATGCTGAGCAAGCTTTCTACCTATAAGCCACATTCCCAGCTTCACTCTTACTATTTTATCCCTCAACTTGCCTATCCTCAAGAAAAAGCCTCTGAGTATAAATCATTTAAAGAAATCCCTGTGAGAAGTTGTCCAAAGATGAATAAGACAAAGCTCATACTTGGGACAGACTCTAAACATGTGATGACTGTGACAAATGCCTCCATTTAATTATGTATCATGTTTCAACACTTAACAAGGTATTAATGAAAAATGACTCAATGTCCTAAATTATTGTGTATCATTTTATAATAAATTTATAAAATGTAATAAATATGTATGTAATAATACTAAATACATTAAACAATGAATAAATAAATCAAATAAAAATAAAATAAATAAAGATACAGGTGGACCTGTTGCAACAATGAGAAGTACAAGTTGTCATGTCGAAAACAAACTTTACAACTTGGGGGGGAGGATTGGGTAGGGGGGAGGGAGGATGGGAAGGGTAAACGAAGGAGGAGGCTACAATGTTTGATAAGAAATGTACTCACTATCTTGCCTATGTAATTGTAACCCCTCTGTACAGTATTTTCACAATAAAAAATAAAAATTAAAATTAAAAAATGAATAAAAAACAATGACAATAATCATAATATGTAATAAACACACATATGTAAGTATATATCATAAGTATTTTTCCATTGCAAGGCCATACTGCAGGCCTTGGGAACACTAGCCTGAATCTGTTTTCCTCAAGGACAGTAAACTTTGCCTTTACCCATGGTGCAAAAGAGTTACCTGGAATGTGAGATCAAATCCCAGCAATAGCAGCAATACTGGCCCCATTTCCAAGACAGAGACAATATTTTTGATGAAAGCAGTTATGTTTATTCAGTTCCATACTGAACATTTCAAAAAAAAAAGCAGTGTAGAATTTTGTATAGCTATTCAGACATCTTTCCTTTACCCCCAAAGTGCTTCTCTTAGCACTACATTGTTTATTTTTTGTATGATGTTTATTGTAAAAATGATGTACAGGGGGTTACAGTTATATGAGCAAAATAATGAGTACATTTCCTATTGAGCATTGTTGCCTCTTCCTTTGTTTTCCCCTTACGATCCCTTCCCTCCCATCTCCACAACTACCTCCCCCTGCCAAGATCAGTGACTTAATTTTTTAATTTTGGCTTGGCATGGGGTTTGAACTAAAGTAGTGGCTACTCTGCACCTTCCCTCACATTGGTTTGGATTTACCAAGACCCTGAGTTCAAATCCCAGGATAGGAAATAAAACTAGCAGAAATTCCAAATCAGGGAGCTTTATTTTTTTAATTTAGTTAAATAAATAAATAAATTATTTATTTATTTGTTTGTTTGTTTGTTCTTTTTTTGCCAACCACAGGTCTTGAACTTAGATCATGGCAACACTGCCTAAGCTTTGATATCCCTAGGCTGGGCTGCAGCCTCTGGACCCATAGCCAATCCTGGGTTCCCAAGCCAAGAGGGCTTTAAGGAAGAAAAAAAAAGTGAAACAGCACCAAAAGTAGTGAGCCGCAGATGGTTGGGAGTGGTTATAATTTTTTTCTTTGCAGGGTGATCCTACTGGTTCTGAATGACACAGCTGCAAAGTGGACCTGACCTGCCATTGCTGAAGGCTGGCGGGCTATCAGGGAAACCATAGGCCCACCTGTCAACCTAGGCCCCAGGTTCAAATCCCTGTCCTGACACCTACCAGTGGTGGAGATCCCAAGAGACTCGTTCCTATGCATAGGATACTGATTGAAAGAGTAGTTCATGTATTGTTAGTCTAAAATTGGATGCAAGAATCCTAGGATGCTGATTGATCTTAATTAATAGTTTATTAAGCATGAAAAGAATAATATTCCTTCAATGGAAGTATAATAAATACCTAAGAGTTGGTAGGAAAGTAGTTGATGTCGTTTAATAATACATAGTCGGCTCTGGCACTTTTTCCATGTATCACTGTTTTGGCCAAACCTGGGGCTCAATCTCAGCACCTGGGAACCACCTGACAGCTTCATTGGCCAGAGGCTGCCAGGCTCACACTCACCCATTCATGAATTGGGCCTGCTAGGCCCTGAGTTCATATTTTAGCACTGTGAAAATTTAATCTTGAATTAAGAAGCCGAGTGTGACACGTTTCCCTTTCTTGGGAGAGCTCTGCATTTCAGGTATGATGAGAACACATCTAAAAATCTAGATGCTATGTGATAGGATATAAACAATATAATAAATGGTATAGGTGTCATCAGAGTCAATAAAATAAATGATAAATAAATGAATAAAACAAGAAATAAAATGAATAATCACACAAAACACGGTATGGACTGAACATCTATATGGAAGTATAAACCCTATCACACTAAACACGATATGGACTGAACATCTGTATGGAAGTATAAGTGCTATTTTTAAAATGTATATAAGGAGTATGTTTTCCAGGCCTGAGGCTTGAATTCAGCCACCATACTAAGATGGTATGGAGGGAGATCCCAAGATATTAGTTTATGGACCTAGGAAGAGTTATGGAATGTGATTGATGTCATCTTTGAATCAGTAGTTCATGTGTGATGGGAGTAGGAAATGATAGGCAAGAATCATGGGGTATTGCTTATTTGCAATGAAGATTTGATGAAGCATGACAATAATCATCAGTTGTGAAATGGAGGCATCAGGAAAGATCCAAGAATCGGTAGTCACACAGTAGATTCAATTCCATCACAGGTGGCCATCTCTCCTACTCTCTCTCTATATGTACTTATTTGCATACTACCTTCAGCTTATGAATGGATGACTGCTGTGCACCCTCCCCCTACCCCCACCTGGGGGCTCAATCTCAGGTCCTGAGAACGGCCGCTCCTTAGTGGCTCATAGGCTGTTGTGTTCACGTGGACCCATTCACCTCTTGGGCCTGCTAGGCTCTGAGTTCAGAACCCAGCACTGCCAAAAGAATCATCCTGATGTCAGAAGCCAATCGTTGCACCTGTTTTCCTTTCCTGTGCAAGTTCTGGGTCTCAGCTAGGATGGAGAATGCATGGGTTACCCTGTGGCCATGGGAATTGTTAGTCATCCATGTCAGCGCAGTTATACCTGTCATCATGTATTCAAGAAAATACACACTACATACATGAATAGCATACAAAATAGAGAATAACTACACTAAATGATCAATGCAGTCCACACACAGATGTGAATATACATCCCATGTTTCAATGATGCATTGATGTCTGTTGTGGCCTCCCTGGGGCTTGATCTCAGTTTCTGGGAACGGCCCAGCTCCTTCATGGCTCACAGGCTGGAGTGCGCACGTGGACCCATAGGCCAGTTGGGCCTCCTAGGCCCCAAGTTCAAATCCCAGCACTGCCAAAAATTCACCCGGATGTGAGAAGCCAGTATTTGCACCTTTTTTTTTTTCTTTCCTGTGCTGTGCGTGTTCTAGGTCTCAGCTAGGATGGAGAATGCATAGGCAACTCTCGACTTATGTGAATAGATTGTCATCCAGGTCAACACAGTTATATTTGTCATTCTATACTCAAGAAAATACACACCACATCAATGAATAAGGCAAAATAATGAGAATGACTACACAGAATGCAAGGTACTGCCCACCCATGTATGGAAATAGAGGTCCTCTGTTTAAATTGGGAATTTATGACTATATTGGCCCCCACCCTGGGGAGATCAATCTCAGGTCCTGGGAACGGCCCAGCTCTTTAGTGGCTCACAGGGTGGTGTGCTCACCATGTCCCATTCACCAATTGGGCCTGCTAAGCTTTGAGTTCAAATCCCAGCACTGCCAAAAGCTTCACCCTGATGTGAGAAGCCAATTGATCCATCTGCTTTCCTGTCCTGTTAAAGTCCTAGCTTTCAGCGCAGATGGAGAATACTATATAGGCAACTCTATAACCATGGGAATATGTTGACATCCATGTCAGCACAGTTATATCTGTCATCGTACTCAATTAAACATACAATACATCCATGAATAAGACACAAAATAAAAAGAATAACTACACTGAATGCAAGTTGCATAACATACCTGTAGGTAAAGAGAGATCCTATGTTTAAAAAAGATGGGCTTGTTATTTTGTCCAGTGTTGGGGCTTCAAATCAGGCCCTGGACCTGGCCTGACATTCTAGTCTTCAAGGATGGTGAGCTTCCCCTTCCATCACAGTTCAACAGAGCTACCCAGACCTGAATTCACTTCCCAGCACTGACAAAATTTTCATCCTGATGTCAGAAGCCAGTCGTTGCAAATGTTTTCCTCTCCTGTGAAAGTTCTGGGTCTCATCTAGGATGGAGAATGAAAGCATATGCAACCCTATAACCATGGGAACAGGTTGTCATCCATGTCAGCATAGTTACTACCTGTCACCAATAAAATACACAATACCAGCATGAATTAGGAACAAAATAAGGAGAAGAAGTGCACTGAATGCAAGATGCTGCCCACACATGTATGTAAATATAGATCCTATGTTTAAATTATGAATTTATGACTATCTGGCCCTCCCTGGCACTCGATGTCAGGTCCTGGGAATGGCCTATCTCCTTCATTGCTCACAGGCCTGTGTCCTCACCTTGACCCTTTCCTGAATTTGGCCTGCTAGGCTCTGAGTTGAAATCCCAACACAGCAAAAATATGAATCCTGATGTGAGAAGCCAATCGATTCACCTATTTTCCTGTGTTGCGAATGACCTGTGTCTCAACTAGGATGGAGAAAGTATAAGAAACCCTATAGACATGACAATAGGTTGTCATCCATGTAAACACTGTTATATCTGTTACTACTCAGTAAAATACATAATACCTCCATGGATAAGCCACAAAATAAGAAGTACACCGAACACAAGATGCTATCCACACATATATGCAAATATAGATCCTATGTTTAAACAATGAATTTATAACTATTGTGGCCCACCGTGGGGATCAATGTCATATCCTGGGAATGGGCTTCCTTCTTAGTTGCTCACAAGATGGTGTGTTCATATTGACCTATTTGCCACTTAGTCCTGCTAGGCCCTGAGTTCAGATTCCAGCACTACCAACAATTGGATCATGGAGTAAGAAGCTGAGTGTGAAACTTGTTTTCCTTTTCTCTGAGAGTCCTGGGTGTCAGGCATGATGGAAAACACTTCTACAAATCTAGATGCTATGTGATAGGATGTCATTAATGTAATAAATGGAATGGTTGTCATCATAGACAGTAAAATCAAGGGTAAATAAATGAATACAACAATAAATACAAGGAACAACCACGCCAAACTTGTATGGACTGAACATCTATAGGTAAGTACAAAGCCTATCTTTATATAAATAGTATGTTTTCAAAGGCTGGGGCTTGAATTCAGGCCTAGTGAACAGGCCTGAAATTCTTATCTTCAAGTACGGTGAGCTTCCCCTTCATCCACTGCAGATTTACCCAGATCCTGAGTTCAAATCCAAAACCTGGCAGAATAAATGTTGGGAATTGCAAGCCAGGGAGCTAAATTTATTTTATTTTATTTTTTCCCAGAGCAGGGCTTGAACTCGGGTCGTGGCAACTCTGCTTCAGCTTCAATCACCCTAGGCTGAGGTGCAGCCACTGGACCCACAGCTGATCCTGGGATCCTAGATCCCTAGGCCTTGAAGGG
Organism: Dipodomys spectabilis; assembly: GCF_019054845.1. Lineage (NCBI taxonomy): Eukaryota > Metazoa > Chordata > Mammalia > Rodentia > Heteromyidae > Dipodomys > Dipodomys spectabilis. The sequence continues at coordinate 1,005,974 of NW_024871072.1, forward strand.
AAAAAAAAAATCACAGGAAAATATGGAGATGGCCTTTTTATGTTTTCTTCCTTTGTGAGGTGACCCTCCTGGATCCAAATGACACTGTTGCAAAGGGTATTTTTCCTTGCACTGCTGAAGTCTGGTGGACTATCGGGGAAGCCATAGGACCATGTGGCAACATAGGCCCTGATTTCAAATCCCAATCCTGACACCTACCAATGGCATGAGATACTAAGAGACTCGTTCCCATCCATAGGAATGTTATCAATGTCAGGTTGAATGAGTTGATCGTGAATGATTCTCCTATAAAATTAGACAAGATGATTTGAAGAAACTGATTGATTTTATTTAATATTTATGAAGCATTAAAAGAATACTATTACTTACAGGAATGCAATAATTTCAGGACACTGATTTAATTAATAGTTTATTAAGGATGAAACAGTAGCATTAATTACATGGAGGCATAATAAATATCCCAGAATTTGTAGGAATGTATTCTATATAACTGAATAATGTATAGACATCTCTGGCACTATATAAACATATATATTTATTATTGTACTGTCATCTGCAAGTCAATCTGTTCATATTTTGTCAACCCCTGGGGCTTGATCTCAGTTCCTGGGAACTGCCTGTCAGCTCAATTTGCCCCAGGATGGAGTGTTGACACTCACCCATTCATGAATTTGGCCTTGTAGGCCATGCGTTCAGATGCCAGGACTCCCAAACAATTAATCGTGGAGTAAGAAGCTGATGGTGACACATTTTTTTTTCCTTTTCTGTGAAAGTCCTGGGTGTCAAGTATAAAGTGGAATACATATGCAGACCTATAATCCTACGTAATCAATGTAATCAATGTTCTATGTGTCATAATAGTCAATAAAATAAACGGTCAATACAAGAAAAAGACAAAAAAAAAATAACTATACTGAGTGTAATATGGAGTGAACATATGTACATGAATATAAATCATATATTTAAAATGTACATGAATAGGATGTTTTTTAGTGCTGGGGATCCAATTCAGGCCTAAGGAACAGACTTGAATTTCCTGATTTCAAGGAGGCAAGCTTCCCCTTAACACACAGTGCAACAGAGTTACCCAGACAATAAGTTCAAATCCCAATCCTGGCAGAAAAAATTGCACCTTTATACTATGTGAGGTCGAATTCTTAGGTATTTCATTCTGCCTCCATTTAATGTATGTGATTGTTTAAATACTTAATGAAGTATTAACTAAAATCGATCAGTGTCCTAGGATATAATTGTGTATAATTTGATCCTAGAATCATTCAAGAACTACTCATTCAATCTTGACATTGATCACATTCCATTGGTAATCTTATGGATAAGAATGAGTTTCTTAGGTTCTCCTGCCATTTGGAGGTGGCAGGACCAGGATTCCTACTGTGGGCTCCAGCTCCCACAACTTCAACCCGAGGATAGGCAACTCACAGGTCTGTGCCACAACATAAGCAAGACCAATGATCAGGCAGGCACCAGTGGCTCTCAGCAGTCACCTTGATACTTACAAGGCTATGATAAGAGGATCATGGTCAAACTCACCCTAGGCAGGAAAGTCCTTGAGACCCCTGTCCAACTTCAATGCCAACAAAGTCAGAAGTAGAGCTGTGTGGCTCCAGTGGTAGAGGGCTAGTCTTGAGCAAAAGCAGCTTACAGACTGCCCAGATACTGAATTTAAGGTCCAGGACTGGCAACAAACAGACATACACAACAATCTAAATCCGGTCACCCTCTTGTCCCCAACTGAATTGGACAGAGTTCCCTGGGAAAGGGGCTGGGGGAGCCACTGTCATCTTCACTCTGCCCATTCTGTCTGCATTACAGGATTCCGGCCACACTCCCACTCTTTCATGGTTCTTTCTGACCAATGGGATATAAGAATGGTGGTCACACCCACATTCTATGCTGCCTGGTAGCACTGGGATTCCTCTGTTGGTTGACACCACTACCAACAGTTGAAGAAGGTAGAGGTGGCTGAGTGGTGATCAAGAGACTCAAGCCGTAGGAGGAGAGGTCTTGCTCAGCCCTGCCATGCACATGCCCACGCCCTGGTCCCCTTCAGCATTCCATGTGGCACTGCATTTCAAACCGAGCACTGCTTGCTTGGACCCATGGCACCTCTTGGAGTCCTCAAGTGATGGCACTCCACAGGCAGGCTTGTGGCCCCGACCTGGTCCAGGTCCCCCTGTCTCTGCTCCAGGCATGGGTATTAGCCCTGCTACTGCCTTCACTGCTCGAATCCACCCGGAGCTGCCTCCAACAGCTTCTCCCAGTAGCACATGTGAGTGGCCTCCTCCTGGGCCCATACCCTGTGACCCCCACACCATGAGATCCCCCCCCTGACTGGACCTCCAGCTCCCCCATACCCTACAGTCTGGCCTGGGCTCTGCCACAAATGTGCTCCAGGGGTGGGAGTGGGTGGTGACCAGAGTATCCCACCCCCATCCCTAGTTGCCACTGTCCCAAGAAACAGGGAGATGCAGGGATGGGTGAGGAGAGGGCACCACAGAGCCCCTGGCCTGGAGCAGTGGGAGCCACACAGCCACTCATCTGCACCCTTCATCTTCTTGGTGGGAACCTAGTCAGACGTGGGGAGCAGCACCTCCACACTTGCCTTCTTGGGTCTTTTCCTTTTTTCTGGGGGTTGGGGCATTGGATGCAGAAGATAGGTCTCTCTTGCTGTGTGAGCCCTTGTCCTCTGTGCTTGGTCACCCTTTCACTTGAAGAGAGGGTCCCAGAAGAGCCCATTAGGGAAGTGAGAGTGCTGGGGGTCAGAGCAGAATGTGAATATCTGGGAGGAACACCCCCCTAAACACACATACACATACACCCAGCCTGTCCCCTCCCCCAACTGTCAACAGTTCTCACAGAGTGATCACATTTCCCAGCTCTGCTAGTTTCTGCTGGTGCTCCCAGTCCATGTGGTCCTGGATTCCCAAGAATCTGCCATGTGGCCCAGAAGCATGTAGGCTGGAAATAAGTCCAAGTATGTAGCCTTTAGGACCCCATCCATTTCCCCAATACCACCGCCACCTCAGGTCAGACACACCTCTGGGGTCACCATGACCCCCTGCTTGTCTCGGGACTGCTTTACCCAGCGTCCTGGCCTAGAGTTTTGGTGATTGGGGAGTCAAGGGACTGGCCCTGGAGAAAGGGATAGGCACAGTATGCTGCATCATTAGAGTGGTGCTCCTCTTGGGTGGGAGCTCCTGATTCCTTCAAGGGAACCCCCGTGCTCTAGCTTGTACATTGTCCAACAAACTCTGGAGAGGCACTGCTTAGAATCTGTGTGTGTGTGTGTGTGTGTGTGTGTGTGTGTGTGTGTGTGTGTGTGTGGTGCTGCATCATTAGAGTGGTGCTCCACTTGGGTGGGAACCCCTGATTCTTCTAAGGGAACTCCTGTGCTCCAGCTTGTACATTGTCTCAGATGAGGAACCAAAAAACTCCTGAGAGGCACTGCTCTGAGATTGTGTGTGTGTGTGTGTGTGTGTGTGTGTGTGTGTGTGTGTGTGTGTGTCTGTGTGTGTGCATGAAAGAGAAGGAGAGAGACAGATATATCATCTTCCTCCTTGTATAACCTGACTGTACTCAGGTGAGTGATCATTTGGAAAATTGCAGGTGCTGCATGGGCGAGTCTTCTGTCACTGGTCTGGATTTGTGTGTTTGTGTGTGTGTGTGTGTGTGTGTGTAGAAGTGGATTGTAATATGGAGGCTGGGTCCTTTGGTAACTTCTGCCTGCTACCTTTGGGGGATGCATGGGCTTTGTGGCTGAGGTCTTGGGGCCTGGAAGTGTGAGACGCTTGAAGGGGACTCAGCAACCTTAAATTATAAGACCAAGGGACATGTGTGCCTTGGAGCTTTCTACTCCTTTGGGCCTGGTTGGTGGCAGCTGGAGCTTGGGAGGACCTGAGTATGGGGCCCACAGGGGTTGGCTTCCCAGGGGGACAGAGAGCATGGCCAGCACTTAGTAAGGATGTGAGCCCTGCTAGTATGGAGTGCACCAGTATAAGTCAGACTCCGGGTTTTCTCATCATGACTTGTGATGGGTGAGGCCAAACCTATTTTAAATCTTTTGCTGTGATCTTCATATCTCAGCCTCCTGAGTAGCGAGGATTATACATATGAGCCTCTGCCACTGGGACTCTCGTTCTTTTTGGTGTATTAGGGTTTGAACTCAAGGCCTTAGGCTTGCCAGTCAGGTCTTCTACCACGGTATCCAAGCCTTTCTGTCTTGGGCATTTCCGAGATAGAGACTCACTCAAAATGTGCTCAGGCTGGGCTGGATTGTGGTCCTCCTATCTGTGACAGGTGTGCGTCACGAGGCCCGGTCCTCCTTAGTTGGGATGGTAGACATATAGTGTCATGCTCAGTCATCGGTTTAGATGATTATCCAAAACTTAGTTTACAGCAACCATAAAGTTCTGGGTTGGGCCTTCACCATTGTACCTCAGTCTCCTCCTTGGACATTTGTGAGGAAACAAGGGATCAATACGGGGGGAATCCCTAGAGCAGGGCCAGGCACAGAGGGAGCGGCTGTCAAATACGGTTCTTGGCAATTCTGTGAGCATAGGGCAGTAAGATAACTGGGAAAGAGCTCAGATGGGGCCTGTTATTAGTCATGTGACATGTATGGGTTTATGAAACAAAACATGGTTCTCTTTCAGCCTTATCCTATTCCCATGAAGAAGGAGATCCTTCACTGTGTTCAGTTTTGTAGCTGGGGAAAATGAGGCACGGAGAAGGTGGGTGACCAACTCAAGACCTCCAGTTGACAGAAAGCTCAGCGTGACTTCTCTGCCATGGTCCCTAGGAGAATGTGTGGTATTCAGCACATTTCTTGTGGTGGGAAGTCCACTTTTTGTCAGTCGTGGGGCTTGAACTCTGGGCCTGGGTGCTGTCTTCGAGCTCCTCAGCTCAAGACTAGCACTCTACCACTTGAGCCACAGTTCCACTTCCAGTTTTCTGGTGGTTCTTTGGAGATAAGTGTCTCATGGACGTTCCTGGCTGGGCTGGCTATGAATCATGTTCATCATATCTCATAGGATTTTAGTCCTGAGCCACCGGCACCCAGCTTAATTGTAATTCTGACTTTCTTTCTCTCTCTCTCTTTCTCTCACAGGAACTGGTTGAATGGGTGCTGACGCGGTGGCCCAGTGTCCCCATGTGGCTGGAACCCAAGGTGGCCCTCTCATTCTGGAGGTGGGCTGTGGGTCAGGAACTGTCTCACTCAGCCTGTTGAACCAGCCCTATAAGGTAAGCCCTCTGTGCCCTGGCTAGACTGTGAAAGTTATTCATTGTCCATCCAGCCTTATTGGACTTAATATTGTTTTCTACGTCCTTTTCTAGCAACTGGCCAAAATTATGCTACATAGTTATGGAATGAAAATATAATACCATCTTAAGAAAGTCATTTAGAGCTCTGGGAATGTGGCTTCATGGTACAGTGATTGCCTACCGTGCATGAAAACCTGAGTTCAATTCCTCAGTACCACATAAACAGAAAAAGAAACACTAGAAGTGGTGCTGTGCCTCAAGTGGTAGAGTGCTAGCCATGAGAGAAAGGAAAAGCTCAGGAATAATTCCCTAGCCCTGAGTTTAAGTTCCAGGACTATAAGACTGGCAAAAAAACCAAAAAACAAAAAACAAAAAAAATAGTTAGTAAATGCAAAATAAATAATCCATACTTGGAATATATATTGTTCCTTCCATAATAATACCTGACAATACTCCCTAATTCATGTACTTTACCTATATTAGGATACTGTGTTGAAAAAAAATTTGTTCATTAGGTCACAACAATTAATGCTAGGAATGTGCTTAGATGTCAGGTGAAGATTAATTCTAGAAATTCAAAGATTACAGGCTTTTGAGTGGTCACTGCTAATCACAATGAGAAGGATAGTCTGAGATTTGGAAATCTTTTTGGTCAGTCATGGAACCAAAAAGGCAGAGGCAAATTATCAGTTGGGACAAGAGAAGGAATAACTCTAGAAGGAAGGAACAAATGATAGTAACTAACGCATACCAGAAATCATTCTGGGGAATCATTTTTGGTTATTGAAGAACTAGTTATCAACCAGGCTTATTCTTCATTGCCTTTAGCATTCTAAATCTCTTAGGCTAGTTCTTAATCTCTGTGTGATAAATGTATCTCCTCCTATGCTGTTTTTCCAGACGTGATCCCTTTTGGTTTCTAAAAATCTCAGTCTCTCCTGATACTAAATACACCTACACAGATGGCAAGGGGTTGCTAATGTAAGGGTTGCATAGCTCAGGAGTCGTTAGTGTAACAAAATGGAATGGGAGGACTATTTATTGCTACCTCAATTTTTTCTGAAAAGCTGCCATGTCATCCTTTGATTCAAATTTCCATTCTTTGTCTACATAGTGTCATTAAGTGCAGTAAATGGAAATATGATCTGGGTGCTGGTGGCTTAAGCCTGTAATCCTAGCTCATCAGGAGGTTGAGACCACAGGATTGCAGTTCAAAGCCAGCCTGCTCTGGAAAGTCAATGAGAATCTTATCTTCAATTAACCACCAGAACCCCAGAAGTGGTGCCATAACTAAACTGGTAGAACACTGAGCTTGAGATGAATAGCTGAAGGACAGCACCTAGGATCAGAGTTCAAGCCTCACGACCAACAAAAAGTGCAAATATGACTTTAAGTTTCCCCAAAAGGAAGGACAAGGTCAATAGTAATCTTCAAACAGAAAAAAAAAAATAACAAAATGATTCAGTGCACTTACTTTTGCTGAGTTATTTAAGTTATGGCTTCTTCGCTGGACATATTCTCTTCTTTTAAAAATTGTCAAATATTAGCTTTATAATAAACATCATTTAGTATTTCTTGGTTCAAAAAAGAAGTCTTGATACAGTTGATGTCAGTTGGTGTTTTTTTGGCAGTCATGGTGCCTGAACTCTGGGCCTGGGCACTATCCCTAAGCTCTTCAGCTCAAGGCTAGTGCTCTACCACTAGAGACACAGCACCACATCCAGCTTTTTCTGCTCTTGTGGTGCTGAGGAATCGAACCCAGGGCCTCATGCATTCAAGGCAAGCACTCTACTCCTCAGCCACCTTTTCAGCCCATCACTTGGCTTTCTTACTATTTCAGTTCAAAGCAAACCCAGGCAGGAGATTCTGTCAACCTCTTATCTCTAATTAACCACTAAAAAGTCCAGAAGTGGGGATTTGGCTCAAGCAGTAAAGTATTAGCTTTGGGGGCAGGTGGGCAGGAAAGTCATCTATTCAGTGACATGGTCCAGTCTCTGAGAGCAAGCCCCAGAACCAGCACAAACTGAACAAACAAGCAAACAAAAAAAAAACAGGTATTTCTTTGGGACCCTCCTTAAAGGAGTACTGGTCTGAGAAGAGACCACTTTTGCTGATTATACTCACTGGATCCTGCTTTTTTGGAATCCTTATTGCTATGGAGAACTCAGGACCAGAATAAAGGTATGGATAACTAAATCCTGCAACAAGCGAATCATCTCAGGAGTGAAATATACATCCATAAAGCACTTTAAAATCTCCATGTCTTTTTTTCTTTGCAGTAGAACACTTTTAAAACAACGTTATTTCCTTTTGTTCTATGCTGGCCCTCAAATGGCACATTATTTCCTTTTGTAATACTCTCAACCAGAAGTTTATAAACAAGTTTTATATGAGTAAAAAACACACTCGAAAAGTCAGGGACAGAGTTTCCCTCAAGCCTTGGATCCTTTTCTTGTACAGTAAAAAGGAAAGCACAAATTAACTTGAACTTTGTCATATCTCTATGTTCAATTCCTCCCCTGGGATCAGTTTCCGCCTCCAGTAATAGTTACTTCTAGCAACAATTTATGGTGCTGCTTGAGGTATAATGAATGTTTGCTGGCTTCATTGAAAACGCACAAGGACACCTTTGGACATCATGTAGCAGTGGTTCAGAGACAACTTAGTAAAGATAAAATATGAAATTTATATTGCTTATAAATGCATTATCCATGAGTACATTGAGTTCAAACTTCATAAGTGCTCTGTAAATTAAGGTGAATTTTAAATGGGAAGAGGGCTCTCAGATCATTTTTTTGCGAGTGTATGTGCTGTGCATTATTTTCCAAGTGTACAAGAGTTAACAGTAAGAGAAACAATAGCAATAATAGGAGAAAGAGAAGTTCTGTGTTTTAGGGTTCAATACAATATAGAAGGATCTACAAATAAGACAACAGTGAAACAATGAAGCCGAGTTCAGTATGCAGATTTACAGAAGTGATATAGAGAACGCATTTCTCCTAAGTGGAAAATGAAGTATGAGGCCACTCCCTTTCTAAATCACACTTCCAATCATGCAAATTTGTAAAAAGTAGAATAGAAGTATGATTCTGATTCCATGCAATTCAGATATAAGAGAATGGACTTAACTGGAAAAAAGTCCATCTTGAAAGAGCAGGGATTATACTAGCAATGAACCTGGAGGCAAAGATCATATTTCTTTATATATATATATATATATATATATATATATATATATATATATATATATATATTGTTGGTGGTGGTGGTGGTCGTGGCAGAAGGCGCTGTCCCTCTGCTATTCAGCTCCAGGCTAGTGCTCTACCACTTGAGCCACAGTGCCACTTCCAGTTTTCTTGTAGTTAGAGAAAAGAGTCTCTGGGACTTTCCTATGTGGGGTGGCTTTGAACCTCAATCCTCAGATCTCACAGCCACCCAGCTTAAGATCACATTTCTAACAGTGTACTTTCATCATATGTAATGCGTATGTTCATCTATCTTTATATGAATTCTTGAGTTAAAAATCTGGGCTACAGGTTAGACAACACTCACAAAAATGTTTGTAGTTTAAAAGTTGATACTCCTGGAAAAATAAAACTTAAGAATGTAAAGGAGTCTGGGAAATTCAGTTTGCATCCAGCCTGGGCAGAACAGTCTTTAGACACTATCTATAATTAACCAGCCAAAGCTGCATTGGAAGAACAGTTCAAGTGATGAAATACCACTCATGAGCAAGATTGTTGAATAAGAGCTTGAGGTTTTCCATACATACATACAAAAATATGCATACACACAGAGGCACTTATATGTGCACCCACGAATACACAAATGAAACAACTCTCAGAATATGTAGAAAAGCTAGAAAGCAATAGAAAATATGTTCTGAGTAAAACTATAATCAAGTGATAAATTTTAATATTAAAAAGTCGTCTAGTGAACTTTCTTCAAACAAGTTTGAGACTATTGCATAGGTAGGGACCAGAGATAGTAAGAAAGGCAAGTAATCATTATTAAAGGGATCAGATCCATGGAGGAATGAATCAGAGACTCCTGCATGTGCATCTGAAAATGTTCATATACTGTGTCAAATGTTAGAACATCTTTCAAAACTGTACATAAACAATCTGAGCAGTCAATGGATAAGATCATCAGAGAAGTTCAGAATTGCTAGTGTGTTTCTAGATTAAATAAACCAACAAACTATTGCAGGGCAATCTGATACAAGCCTGGAATTCTAGCACTCAGAATAAGAAAGGAGATTAGAGAGTGGAATTACATAGTGATACCTTCACTGGACCAGGTAGTATAATTTTTGTCTCAATAAAACAAACCAAATTACAAGAAAGGAATACACAGTTGGAAGTTTGGGCTAATTTTGTCATTATGATTTGAGAAGTCAAATTTCCTATTCAAATGCAACTGATATATAATCCTCAGTTGTGTTTTAATCTCTCTTCATTACAGAACATTCATAGATGCAAAATAGCTCATGATTCCCATCCAAAATTTGAAAAAGTAAGTAAGCATCATTCTGTTGGATGCCAAAGAAATGATGAAGGTTTACAAAATTTAAGCCCGGAGAAATAGCACAGTTCGTCTAATGTAGGACTTTGTGGACCTTGCAAGATTAGAATTTAGATTCAAAATAAATAGTTTTTTTTGTAATTCCATATTCCATTGGATACTATAAAATTCTTTTTAAGTACAGGTTTTAACTGACAAATTCACAAATGATTCTGGCATTCTCTTTGCCTAGAATATTCTTTCAAGAGAGTTATAATCAGAACTTAGTTAATAGATCATTCCAACAGTTCATGTATAAAATGATAATGTGAATAATTTAGACAGAGTTGCCAACAAATGGATGATATTAATTTATAAATTTAGAAAAAGCATTTTTGAGGGTTTGGTATAACATGGTATGAAGAGAATAATTGTGTGACATCTTCTTTCTTCTACTTATATGTTACACAGGAAGCAATTTCCTTAGTTATGTGCCTCTGTATACAATGAGAAAAAATGCTAGGTTTGGGTTCATTTTTATTTTATTTTTTGGGGGGGGGAGTCAGGTCGTGAGGCCTGAAATCTGGGCCTCGGTGCTGTCCCTCATCTCTCCAGCTCAAGGCTAGCGCTCTACCACTTGAGCCACAGCGCATCTTCCGGCTTTATTTCTTTTTGCTTATGTGGTGCTGAGGAATCGAACCCAGGGCCTCATGCATGCAAGGCAAGTGCTCTACCACTGAGCCAACTTCCCAGTCCAATTTTTGTTTTTGTTTTATTGGTTTGACCTAGGGCTTGAACTCTGGGCCTTGACAGTGTCTCTGAGCTCAAGGCTCCTGCCCTACCACTTCAACCTCAGTGCCACTTGTGTCTGGCTTTTTCTGAGAAGTTTATTGGAGATAAGATTCTAAGGGATCTTCCTGCCTGGATGGGCTTTGAACCATAATCTTCTTAACTTAGTATCCTCAGTATCTATGATAGTTAAAAAATATAAATATAAATAATATTTGCAAGAGTTCTGATCTCAAGAATACCACAGGGGAAAAATTGATTCAACTGAGTTTATTGTGGTGTTCTTTGCAGAACAAGGAGGGCATCACAATACCAGAGGTGCAGTATTTTTTCACAGTAAAGATAAGCTATTCATGATGTGAGATAACGGAATTTTAAGGTGCACCTTACAAGTTGGAAACTGTTGGGCTAGGATGACTTTATGGCATAAAGCTGGGGAATGCTCACCCTTGAAGAATTATTACAGATGCTCCATAGTTTTATCTTCTATAAGAATGTGGCTATTTTTCTGTTGACTTCTCAATCTCTAATACTCCATTGGAAACTGCATCTATTGCAGAATTATATAACATGAAAACAAGTACCGTTTTGAATCTCTCAGGTATGGAAAGTTCAGAATTTGAAAATGAGTAGTTATTAGTCATAGGAATTGTGAACAACACATATATTCTGTCCTAACAACTTATTTAATTTTAAAAGTTATGGGTTTCCATAGAATTAAATTGTTTTCAGTTTTATTTGTGTGAAAGTGCTAAATTTATTTTTTCCAAAATATACAAGTATATTGTGAAAATATTGTCTAGTTGGATAACATTCAAGTTGACGACCATCTGATAAAGAAAGGGTAATTAAATCAAATTAGATGCCAAATAGTATTGATTTTTAAAATTTTACTATATAAAGAATAATATTAACTATACCAATATAGTGAAATTTTATTTTATGCAGCTTATTTTTTAAATTTAATTTTATTGTCAAAGTGATGTACAGTCGGGTTACAGTAATTGTAAGGTAGTGAATACATAACTTTTCCAACTTGTTACCCCCCTCCCTCACTTTTCTCACAGTTTTCCTTCACCTATGTACCCCTCACAAGTTGTAATGTATATTTCCAACGTATTGTCTTGTGAGTATTGCTAATGCATTGGTTTGGCCTTTGTCATTTGTGTCACCATTGTGATGTTCCTCTTCCCTTCCCTAATGAAGGTAAATGTATACACAATACACAGGGTACCAAAATCAAATACAGCAAGGGATAAATCAAAGGGGAAAAATCAAAGAAAATAGAAATCACATAATACATAAAAACCAACAACCGCAAATAAAAATCTCTGATTCCATATCTTGGAGTTCATTTTGTTCAACATCAGCTTATGTGGTCATATATATGCATAACAAAGCCACTGGAAAATAATAGTTGCATGGACACTATATCGTGAAAACAACGTGTTATCTTTTTTTGATGGTAAAGGTGGAATTAGGATTGGTGAATTCACGGTTTTGATATAGGAATTTCAAAAGAGTTTTAAAAATATGACACATAAATTTTAATTGTTCAAACTTTTAAACAACATAGCCTATTAAGAAAATTTAAAATTGCCTAGGAAAATAGGCTTTCATGCAAAAAATCCATGGATAATTAGTGGAGAGGGAGCAATGTGAGTGAAGATGGCTCATTTTCACACTAAACAAACAAACCTCAGAAACCTTGCTGTAAATCCTGTAGCTTCCCTTGAAAACTGTCCTTACCCAGGAAATATTCTCTCACTGTGTGAAACAAGGTTATAGTGCAATTTAATTCAAATTTCTTTAAAAAGAGACATCAAAATTTGTGAATTGACCTTTAATTACCAAACAGTAATTCTCTGAAAAAGATAATTTGGGTCAAAATATTTAGGGAGAAAGTGCCCTCCACAATGAAAAAAGGTATTGGGTTTACACTTTTTGTTTGTAATACTTTCCACAATGTCATTGGACTGAAGCACTGAAACACAGAAAAAAAATGTGATTGGATACTTCAAACCAGTGATTTCACATTTCTAAGTGGCTCACAAATATAAATCCTTATTAAAATGAGATAGTGAAGACATCTCTTATTACATAAGCCAAAAAGTTTTGGGTACAGAAAAGAACTGAGCACATGGAAAAAGTAAGAAAACAGTGTTCTTAGAAGCCCTAGCTGAGCAAATTGGCTTCAGCAGTGGAGGGAGGCCAAAACTTTTTGATATAGATTGTAATATTTTTGCTACCTAAAGTGATTTTACAGAGCCGATTTGGCTAACTACAATGCAGAACTGATTTAATGAAGACATGAAAATAAATCCCACATCCAAAGGAGGAAACTTAAAAGAGTTTTAAAGGAGAAACCATGAAGATGTAGCAGTGGGGGAGGCCTTAGAGTCCTTGAGCTTCACTACACTTGGAGCCTAGAAGCTGTGATTAATTGGAAATCAGGCAAGAGCTAAGAGGAGGACATAGAAGTAGGACATAGAAGCATTGTCATTTGTAACAGACATTGTCTTCCAAAGTATGGGTGATTTAACTTTATTCTCTTCCATACATCTTGTTGAGCAAATGCAAGATTAAGAGAAAAATAATCTATTGAAATAATTTTGCAAAGAATAACTTCACTGTTCCTGATGTGGTATCTAAGGAGAGTCTTAAGAGAGAAGATAAAAGTGGAGTATTATGCAGTTTCCTCTAAGCGTCTTGTTAGCAAAATATATCTTTGAGGTTAGAAGTGATTGAACCAAAAAATGGTGGAGTACTTATGTTTGTGGGCACTTTAGACACAAGAAGACTTTCTTTCTTTCTTTCTTTCTTTCTTTCTTTCTTTCTTTCTTTCTTTCTTTCTTTCTTCCTTTCTTTCTTCCTTTCTTTCTTTCTTCCTTTCTTTCTTTCTTCCTTTCTTTTTTTTTTTCGGGTCTGGTCGTGGGACCTGAACTCTGGGCTTGGGCGCTGTCCCTCAGCTCTTCAACTCAAGGTTAGCTCTCTACCACTTGAGCAACAATGCCACTTCCGTTTTTTTCTTTTTGCTTATGTGGTGCTGAGGAATCGAACTCAGGGCCACAAGCATGCAAGGCAAGCGCTCCACCACTGAGCCACTTCCCAGCCCGACACAAGAAGACTTTCAAGGTAAAAGATAAAAGAAAAACGGATATCCAAATATTTGTGATCACAGTTTCTTGGACTGGTTTTTTTGTAGACAAAGTTTTACATTACAGTTTGTCCTGATTAACATCAATGTTGGGTTTTTATGGCAACCAAATGCAGGGGTGAAGTTTAATGGACTCCCTTGAACAAGTAAACCGCATGATAAAAAAAATGGCAAATACTATTTAGTGAATTACTTTCACCAATTACTTTTCCAGAACAAAGAAGGAAATATATAACTCAAAATCAATTGACTTAAAAGTATGAAGAAAGAGTAGTGAAGAGAGATGAAAGAAAACATAGAGAATTGTTTTCTCTCCAGCCGAGTAATGGGTTCTTGATCTTTTCTCTTGCATTCTATCTTCACAAGCTATCAAACGTGCTCAGGACTGGAGTATCCAGTTCAGACAGAGGGAACTCGCAGAAGGAACATAACATTTGCAGCATATATAGGTGATTTATAACCTGAGACAATCTATTTAAATCTGTTCAAATTTCTCCCCTACCCCAAACTGCCCTCTTTGAATAGTTTTGTTTGCTTTTCCCAAGACAGCTCTTCATTAACTGCTTAAAATTTTGAGAGGTTATATTCATACTCTCTAGAGATTGCTGTTTGGTTGTAATTTTTGTGTGTTTTTTCACTGAATTTCAAAAGGTTGTGCAAGTGTGTTAAAATTAAATATGTCCATCTAATTGTCCAATGCTCCTGGATCAGTTTCACTCCTTCTATCATTGTCAACCAACTCCCTCTCAAAGATTTATTTCATTTTTACCACTTCCTTTATCACATGTGTATATTGAAATTCTAGCTGTATTTGCCCGTTGTTCCATTTTTCATTCATGCTATGTATTTACTATTATTCCTCTCTGACTTCAACTTCCTGATAGTCATTCTGTTAAACTGTCTGTTAATAGTTTGAAAGGTTTACATACATTCCATGGAGTTTCAATCCTGCATATACTTGAACTTATGTCAGCTTATATTTCCATAATTCATTCATCTGCAATAATAATTTGCAAGACTGGAGGCGTGAAGCACCTAGACATGATGTAATTCTCATCCATTTGGAAGATTAATCTTTAGTCAACAAGAAAGTTTAAAAATGGTTTAGAATGTATTCCAAATTACCAATTTTTACAAATGGCTTTGTACAATGGTGTGTGATTATTTTATTTTACATGGGATAATATTTTCTACTACATTTAAGTTTCGGAAAAGAAAGAAAATTAAAATTTATTATTATAGAGGAATATGATAGAAATAAAAGACAGATTTTATGTTTTTCACATCTCTGACGAGTACCCATATTCAAGACTTACTATGTTAGACAGATAGGGAAAACATAAAATAACATATGATAAGGCAACTATTTGTGACTTTTTAAAATGTACCTTATTAACTGATGAAATTTACTTTATTAGCTAACGTTTGGGTTTGAAATATGGGAGGCTGATATATTTAACAAATTTTGAAAGGCACCTAATGAATAACACAAATGATGGGTGGTACTATTTCTACAGTTTAATGAATGGTTGAACCTGTTTGGCATTAGTGCTGGGTAAGCAAATCAATTCTATTGTAACTCTATTGCCACTAAGTATCATCTATTTGTCAAATGTTATTTTGGCGAATGTGATTTTTTTTTGGGTAGGTCGTGGGGCTTTAATTCTGGGCTTGGGCACTGTCCCTGTGCTCTTCAGCTCAAGCCAAGCACTCTACCACTTGAGCCACAGTGCCACTTCTGATATTCGAGTGGTTTATTGCAGATAAGAGTCTAACAGACTTTCCTGCCCGGGCTGGCTTTGAACCGTGATCCTCAGATCTCAGCCTCCTGAGTATTTAGGATTACATGCGTGAGCCACTAGCGCCTGGTTTGCGAATTTGATTTTTCAAAGATTACTTGAAAAAGAATACACTTTCAGGAGATTAAATATTTTGAGAATGACATTTTTATACCACAGAACCAAGTTTTACTGAAGTACCTGTGAATTTTTTTATTGTGAAAATACTGTACAGAGGGGTTCAATTACATGGGCAAGATAATGAGTACATTTCTTATCAAGCATTGTAGCTTCCTCCTTTGTTTCCCCTTCCCATTCCTTTGCATCCTCCCCCTGCCCCCTCCCCCGATCCTCCCCCCCCCCCCCGCACCAAAGTTGTAAACTTTGTTTTTGACATGGCAACTTGTATATCTCATAGTGTTATTAAGCACTAAGGATCTTCTCAATTAATGTTTATTTTTAATTACATTTGACCTCTAAGTCAAGTTTTCCTGGCCTTTATAGACAAATTGTGGATCTATCCTTCCAGGAGCTATTTTTCTGGCCCATTTATGCTGGACTGAAATCGTTCATTAATCATTAGGGGAGGGGTATTAAAAATAATCTTGTGACACTTTGTGATCTTCGTCACTCATATGGGCTTGTCATCTGTAAATTGAAAGTTTGAATCGCAGTACTTTCTCTTAGATTTTGTGATCTCGTCCTTCATTTTAAGTTGACTTGCATTTGACTATTGCTTACTGCTAATTCCTGCTTATTAAGGAATTCATTAATAAATAAATATATATATATATTATAAAACAATGTTGAATTCAAAATATATCTAGGAATGAATGAAATAGATTATGGATATTATGCAAACACAGAATATAGAATATTTTAAAATACACTTTTTTCAGACAAGAACCAGAAATATCTTTAGTTTCTATAACACTCATTTCAACAGATAAGATCAAATTATTTCTGATTAAAAAAATCACAAAATCTGCAGAAATCATTATAGATGTACACAAACAACTCAAATACATTTTGACATCAAAGTCAGGCAATTCACTTGTAAAAATTCCACGGAATTTTTACAGTAAGATATTGCTGTTATTTGGATTGTGAAAATATTTTATATGGACACAAAGAAATATTTTATATGGACTGGCATTTTGATGTTTAAGAAACATAACTGATATCTTAGCTATGCTAAATAATGCTGCAATAAACATAGTTGTTCTGGTAGCTTTAGTATGATCTTGTTTGATGCCCCTAAGTAGATGAATGGATTAAGAAAATAGAAGTCTATGGAATGGAATTTTATGCCTCCCTCAGAAAGAATGACATTGCCCCATTTGTTAGAAAATGGAAAGACTTGGAAAACAATATATTAAGTGAAGTAAGCCAGGCCCAAAGAAACATAGATCCCATGGTTTCCCATATTTGCAATAACTACTATATGTCTGAGACAAGCAGAAATGGTCAGATAAGTTGATGTTAGGTGAAATGAACCCCAAGATAAGGATTCAATTTTTTTTCTTTCTTGCAATTGTTTCTAACATATTTATAAGATGATTTCTTTGTTGCTTTGTATGTCCCTCCACCACCGTATAACCCCTGCTTTATTCGTATTTGATGTTGGTATGATTTGTGGAGGGGAAGGGAAAAAACAAATTATTTAAATAGGGATACAGGTTGACCCATTGCAACAATGAGATGTACAAGACGTCATGTAGAAAACCGAACTTTACAACTTTGGCTGGGGAGAAGGGGTAGGGAGGGTGGAGGGGAGTGGGGGGGATATGAGAAGGTATGGGAAGGGGAAATAAAGGAGGAGGCAACAATGCTTGATAAGAAATGTACTCATTACCTTGCCCATGTAATTTTAACCCCTCTGTATGGTGTTTTCACAGTAAAATAATAAAATTCAACAAAAAAAAGATAAAAGAAAAGAAACTTAACCTAAACATTACAACTTAATAGAACAATTTGTACAGCCTTCCACAACTTCAAAGAGGTAGTGATACATACTTATCCTTTTGGTAATATCAAAGGCAGTTTCTTGCAAGATGTTCTTCAGACCTGGTTTGATATAATGGTTCAGCAGAAGGAGATCCACTGTATCTTTGCTATCTATATTCCCAGCAGCAAGATGCAAGGGATTCAAGGGGCGTTTAGTTTGGGCATTTGTATCTGCATCATGATGAAGTAAGAAAGACGCCACACTGGTATTATTCCACAAGTAAGCACTGCGCAGGGGTGTTCAGCCATTAACAATTATTGTATGAATATCTGCTGCTTGAGCCACCAACTCATGGACAATGTCTAAGTGTCCACTGTAGGCTTCCCGATGAAGAGGGGTATATTCATTGTCATCCCTAGTATTCACATGAGTAGCTTTTATGGAAAGTAGTCACCACACTCTAGTAAGCCGATTATTTTCAACAGCCCAAAGAAGAAATTTTCTTGGATCCTACTCCATTTTTTTTCTTGCAATTGATACAATTTCTCACTTTTTCATTTTGTTACTCATCTTCATCAGAATTGCCTAACTAGGGACTTTCAGTGCCAGTGGGAATAAGGTGTCCATGTATTTTCCCAATAGTTCATATTGGGAAAAATACAATGAATTTTCTGCATCTGTTTTTTTTCATGATGATTTATTTTCTCTTTTTACATTTTTATTATTCTAAGTCATTCTAACTAGAAAGTAGGGAATTGATGGAGAGCAGAGGAAAGATGTTCCTCCTTATTCAAAGGTACAGACTGAAAATAAGGATCAGTGTTGTCTTCATGTGCAGCTTCTTCCAGGAATGAGAAAATAGAAGGTGGCTCAGTGGTAGAGTGCTTGCCTTGCATGTCTGAGCAACGGCAGGTCATGTCCACTTTGTAGCCTTGTCATGCAGACCCATGGTACAAAGAAAAAGACGTAATACCCCAGCCCTCTGAAGTTCGCCACTTTTTGTGGCATCCTACTTTTTTTTCTTCCTGCAAATCCTCAGGGCCTAGGACCCCAGGATCAGCTATGGGTCCAGAGACTGCACCACAGTCTAGGGTGATGGAAGCTGAGTCAGAGTTGCCACAACCTAAGTTCAAGCCCCGTGGTTGGCAAAATAAAGAATAAATAAAACAATTAATTAATTATTTAACTAAATTAAAAAGAAATAAAGCTCTTTCATTTGGAATTTCTGCCAGTTTCCTTCCTAAGCCTGGGATTTGAACTCAGGGTCTTGGTAAATCTGTAGCAATGTGAGGGAAGGTGCAGAGTTACCACTACTTGAGTTCAAACCCCGTGCCAAGCCAAAAATTAAAAAAAAAGTCACTGAACTCGGCAGGGGGAGTAGTTGTGGAGATGGGAGGGAAGGGATGGTAGGGGGAAAACAAAAAAAAGAGGAGGCAACAATGCTCAATAGGAAATGAACTCATTACCTTGCTCATGTAACTGTGAACCCTCTGTACAACGTTTTTGCAATAAAAATGTACAAAAAAAGAAACAATGTAGTGGTCAGAGAAGCACTTTGGGGGTAAGGTAAGGATGTCTGAAAAGCTGTACAAAATTCTACACTGCTTTTTTTAAAATGCTCTGTATGGAACTGAATGAACATAACTGCTTTCATTAAAAAAATTAAGCCACTGTCTTGGAACTGGGGCCAGTATTTCTGTAATTGCTGTGATTTGATCTCACCCTCCAGGTAACTCTTTTGCACCATAGGTGAAGGCGAAGCTTACTGTCTTTGAGGAAAACAAATTCAGGCTTGACTTCTGAGGGCCCAAATGAACACCTTGCAATGGAAAAAAATATTTCTATACATGTGTAATATATGATATATACTTACATATGTATGTTTATTACATATTATTTTTTATTATTTATTTTGTATTTTATTTTTTATTTGATTCATTTATTTATTGTTTATTGTATTTAGTATTATTATACACATAATATTTAGTACATGTTTTACATCTATTATAAAATGATTCACAATAATTTAGGACATTGACTCATTTTCATTTATACTTTATTAAGTGTTGAAACATGATACATAATTAAATGGAAGCATTTGTTACAGTCTTCACATGTTTAGAGTCTCTCCCACAGATGAGCTTTGTCTTCTTCATCTTTGGACACCTTCCTATAGGGATTTCTTTAGATGATTTATAATCAGAGGCCTTTTCTTGAGAATAGGCAAGTTGAGGGATAAAACTGTAAGGGTGGGGCTAGAAATGTGACAGTGGTAAGGAGCTCGCTCAGCATGCATGAATGCCTTGGTTTGAATCCTCAGTGCCACATACTCAGAAAAACCCAGAAGCTGTGGAGTGGCTCAAGTGGTAGAGCTCTAGTCTTGAGAAAAAGAAGCTCAGAGAGAGTGCCCAGGTCCTAAGATCAAGCCCCAGGACTTTCAAAAATAATAGGCCAGATTCTGGTGGCTCATATCTGGAAAACTAGCTTCTCAGGAGACTGGGAGCTGAAGACCACAGTTAAAAGAAAGGCTAAGCAAGGAAAGCCTGTTAGACCCTTATCTCCAATGAACCACCAAAAGACACTGTGGCTCATGTGGTACTGTTTGCCTTGAGCTGAAGGGCTCAGGGACATTACCCTGGCTTGAGTTCGAGACACACAACTGGAAAAAACTGAGGGTTAATCAAAGTACTTTTCCTATTTGCCAATTAAGAGAACATTCTCTGGAAAATGAATGCTGATGTATACCAGAATTGGAGTCAGAGCTCAAGGTTCAAGTTTAGTAGATCCATATACCCAGCCTCTGAGACTCTAGCCTTATAACCTTGTGTGCTACAGGGTTCTGAATGGTCCAATGTTGAAAGGGTTAATATGCTCCCCAAACCCTTTGTGATAAGCAGTTGACTTGTACTGAAATTGTCATTACAGTTGTGAACCTAGCAGAGAATCAGTAGCTCACGCCCATCACCCTATCTTATGAGGCTGAGGTCTCAGGATCACAGGGTAAAGTCAGCCAGAGTAGGAAAGTCTATGACACTCTGACTTCCACTTCTGAAAGGTGAGATGTTCAAGAGCTTCCTGGGTTTCCCTTGGTGATGAGAAGTTACTTGCACTCTAAATGTTCTTAGAATTCTCAAGCTGTAGAAGCAGGAAAGAAACAATATTGACCCATCCTGGGTTCAAATGAAGTTCTCAGGGTCCAAGCCCTAGCCCTGTTAGCAGGAAGAACTCCATTATATCACTGTATATGAAGGACAGAAAATAGTTGCAAAAGCCAGGCTAGGTGAAGAGACCAAGGCCTGCAGGATTAGGAGGCAGAATGTACACACTCAACAGGAAAGTGAGCTGCAAAACCACGTCATTCATTCCAGGCACAACCAGCAACGGGCGGGGGGGAGGGGGAACTTCAAACATTTGTTAGAGTTACACCAGGGTCAGGCTTTTCTCAACCTCTTCAAACAATGACTGATTAACCTTCCTCCCTCAGGTTAAGGCAGCCTCAGGCTATCTTTAGGTTACCAATAGAGAGACAGTTTAGTGGGGGAGAGGGGAGGAACAGAGTAGAAAAATCCTGCTTTTTGGTCTTAGGAAGTGGGTTCTTGACTCTCCATCTGTCAGATTTGAAGGCCCTTCTTCTACCTCGGTGAATCCATTCTCCTTCCTTCATTCTGCAAATCATTAATGCCAATCCCCAGTCCAAGGAGAAGCAGGGCCGTTTCTCTTCTCTCTCCAAGCACCTGGCTCTCCCCTCTTGGCTCTGGGGACCTCAGCTGCCTGAGAAGTGGGAGAGAGACAGTCTTCCTGCTCTGTGGTTATGTGAATGCGATACTGGTATACTGGCACACTGCCAAAGGCCTCATGACTGCTAATTGTTCCCTTCTTCCCTCTTGACGTCCAAGACCAGATTCATCTATCATCTTTGTATCTATCTATCTATCTGTCTATCTATCTATCTATCTATCTATCTATCTATCTATCTATCTATCTATCTATCTATCTATCTATCTATCTATCTATCTATCTATCTATCTATCTATCTATCTATCTATCTATCTATCTATCTATCTATGTATCTGTCTATCTATCTATCTATCTATCTATCTATCTATCTATCTATCTATCTATCTATCTATCTATCTATCTATCTATCTATCTATCTATCTATCTATCTATCTATCTATCTATCTATGTATCTATCTATGTATCTATCTATCTATCTATCCATCTATCTATCTATCTATCTATCTATCTACCCACTCACCTACCTACCTACCTAACTATGGCAGTTCTCGGTTGAACTCAAGGCCTGGGCACTATCTGTAGCACTCCATTACTTGAGCCACAGCACTAATTCTGTCTTTTTCTGTGTATGTGCTACTGAGGAATCGAACCCAGGGCTTCTTGCATGCTAGGCAAACAGTCTCTCACTAATCCACATTCCCAGCCCCCTCATCTTTTTATTAATGGTATTTTGTACGTATGTAGGCTGCCGTTTTTCGTCCCCAACTTAATTTTTGTGAATACCAGTTACTTCTAAGAAACCTGATCTTGTCTTCCCTTGCCTGATTTGTGATTGTTCCTGTGTTGGCCTCATAGTAAAATGTAAATAAACCCTGCTGAGAGCCTAAGTGTGCATCATATAAGGACACAGGCCTGGTAACCTGGAAGAGAAAAGCGATGGGCCTGAAATGAAGATTATGATGCAGTTTGTGCAACAGGCATCTCTGAAAAATAAATCAGTAAATAAAAGCAGAAGCATTGCATATGGTCTGTTTGCACTCAGGGAGGTAATACAAACATAAGTAGGTAAGGCACGGATACATAACTTGGCCTTCTCTCTTTGAATTTTTTGTGGTCATCCCAGGGCTTAAACGCAGGGCCTTATGCAATCCTGAGTTGTGTTACTCAATGCTGAGGCTCTACCACTGCCACAGCTCCACTTCCAGCCATTTGGTCGATAAAAATTGGACATAAGCACCTCTCAGTCTTTCCTGCCTGCTCTGGCCAGTATCTCCTGCTTAGCTTTCTCTCTCAAAGCTGGAGCTCTACCCTCTGGGCCACTGCTCCACTTCTGGTTTTCTGGTGGTTTATTGGAGAAAGAGGCTCACAACTTCCTGCTCAGGCTGGCTTTGGACGGCGATCTCCTGAGGAGGATTCAAGCAACTTTCCTCAGGGATTCGCGGAGGAACCGCTCCTCACAAACCGTTAGTCTAAATCTCGAGAGGTACTAGAGAAAAACAGAAACAGGAAGATGTTTCTAGTGTGTTCTAGATACTTAAGTTCGGAAACACTCATAATTATTAGGTCATTTTATAGGCAAAAGGAGCAGTGCAGACTGCATGAGGATCGTTCCAGCTTTCGATCCACTCATCCTGAGACAGTAAATTTACTGCAGCTCAATACTAAGTGACTGAACTGGCATGTCCTGTGAACATTTGCTCCCAAATCCTGTAACACTCATTTCTCACTTTTGACTGCAAACCTGTGACCAAAGGAGATGATGAGAGAAAATCGTTTTCAGAGAAAGCAGCTATAAAGAACTTGGGTAGTTTACTTATAAATTCAAACCAATGGAATGACCCTGTTAAGAAGTCAGCTTGTCCAGAGTAAAACATGAAGAAGGAAAGAAAGGGAAGTGCCAGTGGCTGCTGACTCTAATCTCAGCTCTGAGGAGGCTGAGATGTAGAGAACCTTAGTTTGAATCCAGCCAGTATTAGAAAGTCCATGACACTGTTATTTCTAAGAGATCCGAGAAAAGCCCAGATGTGTGGCTACGACTGAAGGTTAATGCATTACCTGAGCAAAAGCAGCTCAGGGACAATGCCTAGGCTCATAATCCAACCCCAGGACCTGCCCCCCCCCCCCCCGCACAAAGGGCCTGTACCTCCATGTCTTTGCGTGTGTATGGATGTTCCTTTAGGTGTAGTTCCAGAGTAGTTATAATGAACAGCACCAAACTAGGAAATTTGTTTTAATACAATGATTTCATAGCATAGAGAGTGCTTTTGAAACAGTGCATGTTCAGGGACTTCCCTTACTGTTCCCAGTGTAGCCTGAGGGTTTCTCCCCACCCCATGCTGTGGTAAGAAGTCTCAGTCATTGTCTGAACAGGCAAACAAAAAAGGCCTTACCCCTGTACAGTGGTGAAACAACTCTATCTGGACCAATTAGTGAGGATGAGTGTGGGTAGGCTCTGAAGGCCAGGAGAAAAAGGCCTCTTTGTACCCCAAGCTATCTCTCTCCCTAGTTCTCTGTTTTGACAGGATGCCTTCAATTGTGTAACCTCCCTTGGCAGGCCAAGTTCCCTGCACTTATCCTGCCATTGTGAGACTATATTCCGGTGTTCAGATACAGTGCTCAATATAATTCAGGAGTTCTTCTGGCCAAAAACTAGGATATTGAACCTAATGAAATGTTTAATTGCAGGCGATGATGGGCCTATGATACCTTTCCTAGGTTTCTGGAAGCTTGGGATATCCAAGCACATATCGCATATCAGAAAGATTCGTGTCATCTAGGGCTGGTGAAGCTCATCATGTTTTGAAACATTTGACCTCTCCTTGTTGGGCCCTAGGTGGCTAGGTTTTGGGTTCAACACAGGGCCTGGGTGCTGAACATGAGCTCAATGCAGAAGCCCAGTGCTTTACCGTTCTGTGTCTCAGTTTCACTTCTGGTCTGTGTGTGTGTGTGTGTGTGTGTGTGTGTGTGTGTGTGTGTGTGTGTTTGTCCCTGTGTGTGCGTGCATACACCAGTCCTGGATCTTGAACTCAGCACTGTACCTTGTTTTTCTTGAACAAGGATAACTCTCTCCCACTTGAACCACAGAGCTATTTCAGGCTTTTTTCTGGTGATGTGGTCCTGAGAAATCAAGCCCAAGGTTTCATATATGCAAAGCACTCTACCCCAAGGCACATTCCCAGTCCTCTACTTCAGATTTGTTAGTTTGTTTCTGCTCTTTTGTTGTTGTTGGTTGTAGGAGATGATGTATGGGCCTGCGTGCTGTCCCTGAGTTCTTCAGCTCAAGTCTGGTGCTCTACCACTTGAGCCACAGAGCCACTTCAGTTTTTCTGGTGGCCCATTGGAGCTAAGTGTCTCAAGGACTTTGCTGCCCCAGACTAGTTTTGAACTATGATCCTCAGATCTCATCCTCCTGAGTAGCTAGTATGACAGGCATGAGCCAAAAGTACCAAGCTTCCACTTCAGGTTTCTTAGTGGTCAATTGGAAATAATAGTCTCATAGGACTTTTTGTGTCTGGGATAGTTTGGAACCCAGATCCTCAGATCTCAGCTTCCTGAGAAGGCAGTTATCGACCCCCTAGGTCATGGCACTCTGCTGTAAGGGGGTCTGTGGTTCCACATGTTGGAGTGGTAGCCATGTGCCCAAGAGGTAATGGTCAGAGCCTAGGCCCTGAGTTCAAGGTCTTCAGGAGACAAGTCTCTAGTCTTCAGTAATACATAATTTTGTCCCTGCCATGGAGACATATCTGAGCTCAAATCTCTTGTCTGCATAATCATCATCTCAGTATGTAGCTCTTACAAGGACCCAATGAAAGAATGCATCCTGAGAAGGACACAGCACATGGCACTTTTCGCATGACTCAGCACACAGCATCCTGTGAAAGACTCAGAACACAGCACCCAATGCAGGACTCGGCATACTGCACCCTGTGAAAGACTCTGCACATAGCTCCCTGTGCAAGACTCAGCACAGAGCAACCTATGAAGGACTCAGTACTTAGCTCTATTCCACAAGCTGTCATTAGAATTAGGGAAATATTTGAAATGTATTGTGACATTATGAATATTGTGACATCACATTGCTAAATGTAATGACTGTTGTGTCACATTGTCCCATCACAAATCTGTTCTGACTTCATCACATTTGTGCCAACAAATGCCTTTGGAATACTCACAATCACATTCTAAAATGATATACTCATTGTGAGTTAATGACAATTGAGGTCTGGCATGCCATTGTCACATCAGCAATCTACTGCGACATCACAAAGGTATTTTGAACTCATCACTATTATGGCATCACCAACTAATTGTCACATAACACTCTTATGACATAATTTGACATCATATTGCAATTGTGATATAATTGTACCATCATACTTTTACAAATTTATTATGCCCTCATCACATCTTAGAAAATGCATGGCCTTTGGGATATCAAGATCTTTCTATGAACGTGTTTCATTGTGAACTTGTAGCAATTGAAATTTGAAATAAGATGTGACATTACAAACTAGTTTTGACATCACTAACCCATTTTTATATCATTAACATTTTGAAAACTCAAACCTGTTAGGAATTTTAGCACTTTTAACAAAAACACATGGCCTTTGTGTCATCACAGTTCATTTGTGTATGTCATTATGATTTCATTCTCATATCCTCACTATAAACTAATGACAATTAAGATCTGACATGCCATTTTGACATCACAAACCCTTTGTGACATCAACACCAATTTGACATCAGACTGTCGTTATGACACCATCAGCTCATGGTGACATCACCAAGCTACAGTGACATCATAGCATTGCCATTTTGCTGTCATAGACACATTGTGAATGTATATCCTGTGGTTTCATAATATTTCAAATGTGGCATATCAGTTGATATCAGAAACACATTGTGACCTCATAGCCATTGTAACATTATAAACCCTGTGTGACATCATAACCAGTGTCACATCACATTGTTATTATGACATCTTTAGCTTATGGTGACATCACAAAATGACAATGACATTATAGCATTTGCCATTATGTCATTGTGATATCATAGTCACATTATGAATGCCTGACCTGTGATTTCATTGTATTTGAAATGGGCATATGGGTTGATATCAGAAACTCATTGTGATGTCATAACCATTGTCACATCAAAATCCCTTTGTGACATCAAATTGGCAATGTGACATAACAAAGGCAATGTGATGCTACTAAGGCACCCTGATATCACAATGGTCATGAACTCACAATTGGTTTCTGATATCAACCAACATGCCACATTAGAAATAGAATCAAATAACATAATAGGCAAACACAACGTGTATATGACATCAGAATGACAATGTGATGTTACAATGCTATGATGTCATTGTACTTTTACATGTCAAAATGAGCTGATGGTGTCATAATGGCAACATGATGTCACAATTATGATGATGTCAGAAAAGATTTGTTATGTTTCAATGGTATGTCTGATGTCAGTTGTCATTAGTTCCCCATGAGGATATGGATACAAAAAAAGTTCTGTGATGTCACAGAGGTCACGTGTGTTTTCAAAGGTGGTAAGAGGTCATAATAGGTTTGTGATGGCACAATGTGATCCATAATGTCACAATGGAAATGAGATGTCACAATGGAAATGAGATGTCTTATTGGGTTTTTGATGTCACAGTGGTGATGAGGTCACAATGGTTTTGTGATGTCAGTTTATTTGTAATATCAGAATGATATATCCAATTTCAATTACTCATAATTCAATGTGAGGATACAAGGTGATAAAAGAAGCTTCATAGTATGAGGTCATAGCATGTGAAAACCCAATAGGACAGTGATTTTACAATGACAATGTGATGTCTCAACATCATGTTATAATAATGTTTTGAGGTCACAATTGGTGACGCCATACTGATGAGGCGTCACAATAGATTTGAGATGTCCCAAGGGGTTGGTGATATCACAATGGCCTGTAGGATCTCAATTGTCATTAACTCATCATGCGTATATGAGTTTGGGAAGAGATTCTGATGTCACCAAAGTATATGTAGTCACAAAGTTGAAGAACTAACAGATCTGAGATGTCCAAAGTGACACAATGGTTATGATGTCCAGTGGTGTGATATCATGATGTTACACTGGATTTTAGATATCTCATGTCATATCTGAAATATGAGGTCGAACACAGTATTTCAACTCACAAAGGGCCTAAGATATCACAATGGCATTTCACAAAAATTATGAGGACAGGAGAGGAATTTGATGTCACAGTGGGTTAGTGATATAACAAAGGCAATGTGCTGTGACAAAGAGATTTGATGTCACAAAGGTTATGGGTTCACAATGGTTTCCTGATATCAACTCACATGGCACATTTGAAATTGAATGAAATCAAAGACTAGGCATTCACAATGGGTCTATGACATCCAAATGACAATATGATGTCAAAGCAGCAATGTTTGATAGGATATGTACTCATTACCTTGCTAATGTAACTGCAATCTCTCTGTACACTATAATTACAATAAATAACACACAGAAGAAAAAAAATGGTATGGTGTCATTGTGGTTTGGTGATGTCACAATGAGATGATGATGTCATGATGACAATGTGATTTCACAGTCATAATTATTGCTCAAAGTATTTGTGATGATACAATGCTATGTGTGATCACAATTTCCATTAGTTCACTATGAGGATATGGATACACAAAGGGTCTGTGATGCCACAGAGCTCATGTGTTTTTTTTAAAGGTGCTAAGATTTCACAATAGCTATGTGATGTCACAATGTGATTGCGAAGGCCCAACAGCAATGTGATGTCACAATGGGTTTGTGTTGTCACAGTGGTGATGAGGTCAAATGAGTTTGTGATGTCACTATGAGTTTGTAGTATCAAAATGACATGTGTAATTTCAATTTCTACTAGTTCACAATGAGGATACAATTTCGAAGAAAGAAATTTAAGCTCCAAAGACCTTGAGTTTTTAATCATAACGTGTGATATGCTGCCTTTAGTAAGCTTATAATGTTTTCAAACTCATAATAATTCTGGTATGACATACCATATTCGAAATTGACTCTGACATCATGAACATTGTGACATCACATTGATAGATATCAAGACCATGGTATCATATTGTGAACTCACAAATCTGTTAGGACTTCATCACATTTGTGCCAATACATGACTTTGGAGACAACACAGTCCCTTTTTGAACTCATATCTTCATTGTGAATTAATGACATTTGAGATCTGGTATGGCATGGTGACATTTCCAACCAATTGTGACAACATAAACCTATTATAGTAGAAACACATTGTGTTCTAATAGCCATTGGGGTAGCACAATACCTTTGTGATCCCACATTTCCATTGTGATATCACTAGCCCACTGTGAAATTGCAATCCTCTCACACCCAATCCAGGAATGAAATGTGATACCTGAATTCAGTTGACATCTAGATCATGGTGACACTGATAGATGTTATGAGTATTTTGTCACATTCTGACAACACACACCTGTTAGGACTGCATCACTTTTGAGACAATGCATGTCTTTGGAGACATCACAGTCCCTTTGTGAGCTCATATACTCATTGAGAGTGAATGACAATTGAGATCACATGTATCATTTTGATAGCACCAACCTATTGTGACCTCAAACACCTCTTGTAAATTCATCACCAATGTGGCCTCACCAATTGTGATATCAAAACATTATTAAGTCATCATATTGCAACATCCATTACCATTGTGATATCACTGTTCCATTGTGTTTTAAGAATCTAGTATGTCTTCATAGCATTTTAGAAAATTCATGGCCTTTTATATTTCAGTCTTCTTCTATGAACTCATATACTCACTGTGAAATAGTAGCAACTGAAATTGGACATGTGATTATGAGATGTGAGTTCACAAAACTATTGGATTTCATAAGCAATGTGACATCACAAACCCATTGTGAGCTTTCATTGTCATTTGACATCACTATCACATTGTGACATCCCAAACCTATTAGGACCTCTTAGCACCTTTGAAAAAACACCTGGCCTTTGTGACATCACGATCCCTTTTTGTAACTATACCCTCATTATGAACTGACAATTGATATCAGACATGCCATTGTAACATAACAAACCCTTTGTGACATCACCAATGTGACATAACATTCTCATTATGACAGCATCAACTACTTTTGACATCACAAAACTTTAGTGATAAGATAGCACTATGAGGACATAATTTCATTGTGAGGTTATAGACAGATTGTGAATGTCTGTTTTTAATCTTTTTTTTGCGTGTGGGGGTCGTGGGTCGTGGAGCTTGAAATCTGAGCTTGGGTGCTCTCCCTGCTCTTCAGCTCTAGGCGAGCACTCTACCAGTTGAACCACAGCGCCACTTCTGGTTTTCTAGTGGTTTTTATTGGATATAAGAGTCTCATGGACTTCCCTGCCTGAGCTTGCTTTGAACTGTTATCCTCAGATCACAGCCTCCTGAGTAGCTAGGATTGCAGGTGTGAGCCACCGGGGCCCAACTTTTTCATTGTATTTCAAATTTGACATGTGTGTTGATATCAGAACCATAATGTTACCTAATAACCATTGTAGCATCATAAATCAGCAATGACATCAAATTGTTATTATCACACCATCAACTCACTGTGACATCACCAAACGATAATGGCATCATAGCATTATAAATCACAGTGACATTGTTACAACATAGATGTAACAGTGTGAAGGCCTAATCTAGGAATTCATTCTATTTCTGAATCCCATTTTGACCATATAATCATTATGATATCACAATCTTTGTGACATCGCAT
The DNA here is from genome assembly GCF_019054845.1 of Dipodomys spectabilis. Lineage (NCBI taxonomy): Eukaryota > Metazoa > Chordata > Mammalia > Rodentia > Heteromyidae > Dipodomys > Dipodomys spectabilis. The sequence goes on from NW_024871072.1 coordinate 1,035,994, forward strand.
TGCCATTGTGATATCACTAACCTGCTGTGTCATCACAAACCAGTCCTGTCCTTATAAGTTTTGTGACATGTTGCCATTGTCATATATTAAGCCCTTTGTGAGCTCACAATCTGTTTTCAATCTCATGTTTCTGGTATGACATGTGATATCAGAAATCCCCTGTGACATCATACTTCCAGAGGTCATGACTATTGTGTCACATTGTGATATCACAAAACTGTTAGAATGGCATCACATTTGTGACAACACATGCTTTTGGGGACATTACAGTCCCTTTTTGAACTCATATATTCATTGCCAATTAATGAAAATTGAGACCTGCCATGCCCCTCTGACATTCATGAACCCCTTGTGACATCACAAACTTATTGTAACCTCATCATGAGAATGGCATCAACAACTAATTGTGGTCTTAAAGCATTGACATGACATTGTGGTATTGCCAGTGTGATATCACTGTCCCATTGTGTCTTACAAACCTATTATGGCCAAATCACATCTTAGAATATTCATGGTCTTTGAGACTTCCATCTCTTTCTGTGAACTCCTGTACTTATGACTTCTAAGGCAAGGAGAAAAACCATCGAGTCACATTTAATATAATAAACCAATTTACACTAGAAAGGGGACTGTGATTACCTTATCCTGGACTTTATACCCAGGTCCAAGAGCAGCCTTAACCACAAAACCTCAGACCTCCAATGGGCACCCTTTCTTAATTGGTCTGCAAACCAACATCCAAAAAATTATCATCTCCATAACTCCAAACTTCAATGGGCAAGGCATTTTACTTTTCCATTCCTCCCTCCTTCGCCACAGACCTGTCCTTTCTTCCTGGTCTTTCCCTTTTTCCCTTCCACCACTTTCTTCTTCTCTTCAGGCCACTCCACTCTCCACAGGCCTGCTCTACTCTGTGCCAGTGACCACTTGCCAACCTTCTGCTCTCCTTCAACTTCCTCTCTTCTCAGATATTTTCCTTCCTGCTGTCCTACCACTTTCTTCCATCCGGGTAGTTCCCATTTTTATCTCCCCTTCCAGTGCTCTGAAAATGCAACCTAGATATAGGTTGTAACCCTCCTCACTCCAACGGGTCTCCTGCCTAACAGTTTTCAACCATCACTTCCCAAACTGCCCAATTTTCAATCAATTTTTGGCAGCTCACCATGTGAGGTTTGACACCTCCACCTTTGGCAGCATTCCTCACACTCTCCGGGGGGCCAGGCCAAGAATTTAAAATGATAATCGGCTCCCACAGATAATTCTGTTCCCACTGGTTATTACAGTATCCTCATAGTGAATTAGAAGAAATTGAAGTTGTATATGTCACTGTTATATTACAATCTTGATGAGACATCACTATCACATTGTGACCTCATCACAACAGTGACATCACAAACTCATTGTGATATCACATTGCCATTGTGCCACCATGATCACATTGTGACTTTCCAAACTTATTGTGATCTCAAAAGCATTGAAAAAATCATGGCCTTTGTGACATCACAGGCCTTTATGTACCCATATCATTTTGAGCTAATGAAAATTGAGTTCAGACATGCCATTTTAACATCTCAAAAGCTTTGTGACATCATCACCAGTGCAACATCACATTGTCATTATTACATCAGCCCATTGTGACATCATAAAACAACAATGACATCGTAGCATTATGACATTACAATGTCATTGTGATGTCACAGATACCTTGGAATGCCTATTCTGTGATTTCATTCTATATCAAATGTGGCAGGTGAGTTGATATCAGAAATCCATTGTGACCACATAATCATTATGACATTACAATACCTTGATGACACCATATTGGCATTAAGATATCACTAACCCACTGTGACATCATAAAACTGTCCTATCCTCATAAATTTTTTGACATGCTGCCAGTGTGTTATCTTTGGCCTCTCTGAGTTCATAAATTGTTTAACTCATAATACTTCAGGTATGACATGTGATATCAGAAATCCACTGTGACATCATGACCACTGTGATATCACATAGCCATATGTCATGACCACTGAGTCACATTTTGACATCACAAACCTGTTATGACTCATTAAACTTGTGCCAATATATTCCTTTGGAGACATCATTAACCCTTGTGAACTTATATATTCATTGTCAATTAGAGATCTGGCATGAGACTGTGATATCACCCACCATCCCATTGTGAAATCACAAACCTATGTGACCTCCTCACCTGTATGGCATCACCAACTGTTTGTGACTTCAAAAAAATACTATCTCATGTAATGGTAATATCACATTTTCAATGGGATTTTCACCATTGCATTTTCACCAATCTATTATTTCCTCGTATTTTACAAAATTCATGGCTTTTCTGATTTCTAGCTCCTTATGTGAACTCGTATTTAATTGTGATCTAGTAGAATGAAATTGGACATGTAATGGTGATATTACAAATTCATTGTGACATCACTATCCATGTGTGACCTTATCACCACAGTGATATCACAAACCCATTGTGACATCACATTACCACAGTGATATCATGACCATCTTGTGACATCCCAAACCTGTTGTGACCTCTTAGCACCTTTGAAAAAGCACATGGTGTTTGTGACATCACAGTCCCTTTGTGTAACCACGTCTTTATTGTGAACAAAGGACAACTGACATCAGGCATGCCATTGTACCATTACAAATGCTTTGTGACATCATCTCGAGTGAGATCACGTTATGATACCAACTGCCCACTGTGACATCCCAAAATGACAATTACATCATAGCATTATGACATCACATTTTCATTGTGAGGTCATAGAGACAATGTGATTGCCTATTCTGTGATTTCATTCTATCTCAAATGCGGCATATAGGTTGATTTCAGAAACTTATTGTGACCACATCACCATTGTAATGTTACAATCCCTTTGTGAACTCATATTGACCATGTGATATTATTAATGCAATGTAACATCACAAACCTGTCTTGATCTTACAAATTTTGTAATAAGCGACTACCTTGACCTGGGCTGGATGCCCAGAGCTAAATGCAGCCTCAACCATGAATCCTCACAACTCCCAAGATCAACCCAGCCATTTGTTAACTGGTCTGCAAACAACCAGCCCCCAACATAATGAACACCAAAGCTCTACACTTCAAAGGACAAGGCTTTATCCTTTCTCTTCATCCTCCTTCTCTCCAGACCTGTCCTATCTTTCAGGTCTTTCCATTTTTTCCTTCAACCATTCCCTTCTTTTCTTCAGGCTGCTCTATTCTTGACAGACCTGCCCTGCCCTGTCCAGGTGGCCAGTTGCCGTCCTTCACCACCTGCTCTCCCTCAATTTCCTTTCCTCCCAGGTCTTTACCCTCCTGCAGTCTCATCACTTCTTTCCTTCCAGGACTTTCCCCCTTTTCTCTCCCCTTCTGTTGCTCTGAACATGCATCCTATATATAGGCTGTACCCTTCCCCCACTGGAATATATTTCCTGCATAAGAGTTTTCAAACATAACTTCCCAAATGTCCATGCCAAATCACTTCTTGGCAGCTCACCATGTGGGGCTTGATATCCTATCTCCTTCAGCAGCATGTCCTTCCCCCACCAGTGGCATGCACTCCCCTCTCTGGTGGTCGAGACCAGGAGGCCATGATGACTATCTGTTCCCGTGGATTATAGGGGCACTGATAGTTATTACAATGTCCTCATGGTGAACTAGGAGCAATTGAAATTGGACAAATAATTGTGATATTACAAACTCGTGACATAACTAACCCATTGTGACCTTATCACCACTGTGACATCACAAAACCATTGTGAAATCACATTGCTGTTTTGACACCAGGATCACATTGTAACATCCCAAATCTATTATGACCTCTTATAACCTTTGAAAAATACATAGCTCTGTGACTTCACAGTCCCTTTGTATACCCAAATCCCCACTGTGAAATATTAACAATTGAGAATCATACATGACATTTTAACATCAAAAACAGTTTGTGAGATCATCACAATTGTGACATCACATTGAAGTTTTGACACCATCTGCTTATTGTGAAATCACAAAACAAAAATGATGTGATAGAATTAGAACTTCACATTGTCATTGTGACATCATAGACACAGTATGAATGCCTTTTCTGATTTTATTCTATTTCAAATGTGCCTGTAGGTTGATATCATAACCAAATCGTGAACTCATAACCATTGTGACATCACAATCCCTTTGTACATCACGTTGCCATTGTGATATCACTAACCCACCGTGACAACCCAAACCTATCTTGTCATCATAACTTTTGTGCGCTGCAATTCTGATACCTTAAGCCTTTTTGTCCTCATAATCTGTTGACCTCGTTGGATTTCACATATGACATTTGATATCACAAATTCCCCGTGACATCATGACCATGGTGAGATCACAATGCCAGATGTCCTAACCATTGTGCCAAATTCTGACATCACGAACCTTTTAGGATTTCAATATATTTGTGACAACACATACTTTTGGAGAAGCTGCAGTACCTTTGTGAATTCATATACTCATTGTAAGTTAAAGACAATTGAGAACCATCATGTAATTGTGACATGCCCGACACATTGTGACATCACCAATCTTTTGTGCCTTCATCACCAATGTGGCATCATCAACTAATTGTGACACCAAAAGAATATTTTGACATGATGTAGTGAGTTGATATTGCCATGGTGATATCACTGTCCCATTGTATATTCACAAACCTAATATGACCTCATAACATTTTTAAAAATTCATGTCCATTAGGACTTCAAGCTCCTTCTGTGAAATTTATGCACATTGTGAAATACTAGCCATTGAAAAGGGACATGTGTTTGAGATATTACAAAATCATCATGATATCAAAAACCCATGGTGATCTCATCAAAACTGTATCATAAAGCTATCATGACCCCTAAGAACCTTTGAAAACACACATGGCATTTGTGACATCACAGTCCATATGTGTACCCATATCCTCATTGTGAACACATGACGATTGAATTCATATATGCCATTGTAACATCACAAAACCTTTGTGACCCCATTACCACATATTCATTATGACACCATTACTTCCTTGCAACATTACCAATTTACATTGACCTCATAGCATTATGACATTATATTGTCATTGTGATGTTACAGACACATTGTAAATGCCTATTCTCTTATTTCATTCTATTTGAAATGTGGCATGTGGGTTGATATCAGAAAACCATTATGATCTCATAAATTTATGGCATCATAATCACTTTGTGACATCATAGTGCCATGGTGATATCACTAACACACCGTGGCATCACAAATCTGCCCTGTCCTCATAAGTCTTGAGATCTGCTGCAATTGTGATGTCTTAGGCCCTTTATAAGCTTGTAATCTGCTTTCAACCTTATAATATTTCAGTTATGATATGTGACATCAGAAATCCACTGTGACATCATGATCATTATGACATCATACTGACAGACATCATGAACATTGTGTCACACTGTGACATCACAAGCCTTTTAGGACTTCATCACATTTGTGACAATACCTGCCTTTGGAGACACCACAGTCTTTTTGTGAACTCTTATTCTCTGTGATTTCATGACAAATGGGATCCTTTATACCATTTTGATATCACCAACCAATTATGACATCATAGACCTACGATTACCCCTTATCTGTATGGCATCAGAAACTAACTGTGACAACAAAACTTTTTGTGAGGTCACAATATGACACGATGATCATGACATCTGTCAGTGTGATATCACAATGGTCATGATGTCACAGTGGATTTCTGCTATCTCATGTCATACATGAAATATGAGGTTGAAAACAAATTATGAGGGCAAAAGTTCTAAGATATCACAATGTCAGCATGTCACAAAAGTTATGAGGACAAGAGAAGTTTGTAATGTCACATTGTGTTAGTGATAGCACAATGGCACTGTGATGTCACAAAGTGATAATGATGTCAAAATGGTTATGTAGACACAAAAGTGCATTTCTCATATCAACTCTCATACCACAGAATCACAGAATAGGCATTCACAATATGTCTATGATGTTAGAATGCGAATTGTTGTCATAATGCAATATGTCATTGAGTTTGATGATGTCACAATGAATTGAGTTTGATGATGTCACAATGAGGTGATGTTTCCATAATGAAAAAGTGATGTGACACTGTTGAGGATGTCACAAACACTTTTTGATGTTATAGTGGCATGTCTGATCTCAATTGTCATTACTTAACAACAAGGATATAGGTACACAAATGGACTGTGATGTTGAAAAGGGGATGTGATTTTTCAAAGGAGCTAAGAGGTCATAATAGAGTTGAGATGTCACAATGGAATCATGATGTAACAATGACAATGTTGTCACAATGGCTTCGTGATGTCGTGGTGGTGATTGTGTCAAAATGGGTTTGTGATGTCACAACGACTTTGTAATATCACAATCAAATTTCCAATTTCAATTGCTACCAGTTCACAAGGAAGAGACTGTAATAATCAGCAGGGTTCCAGTAATATATAGGGTGCAATAATCAGCGTGGCCCCATCTCCTGGCAAGCTGGAGCGGAGAAAATATGCCACCAAAGAAGGTGGGACATTCGGTGGGACGGGCTGGTGCATTAATCTCCACGTGTTGAGCTGTTAAGAATTTATTGGGCTGTGGGCAGTTTGGGATGTGACAGTTGAAAAATGTTAGGCAGTTGGAGTGGAGAAAGGGTACAGACTTCAACAGAAGGGAAAAGTCCTGGAAGGAAAAAAGTGGTATGATAGCATAAGGGGAAAACCTCGGAGGAGAGGATGTTGAGGGAGAGCAGGAGGTGAAGAATGGCAACTGACGACCCAGGCAAAGGAGTTCAGGCCTGTGGAGAGTGGAGAGGCCTGAAGAGAAGAAAGAACTGGTAGAAGAGAAAAAGGGAAAGACCTCGAAAGAAGTATAGAACTCTGAAGGAGAGACAAAGGAAGGGGAGAAAAAGGCTTGCCCTTTGATGTTTGGAGCTTTTGATATCATAATTTTGGGGGTTGATGGTTTGGAGAACATTTATTATATTAACTGTGTCTCGATGGATTCTCTTCAACTATAGAGGTCCTAATTTTTAGAGACCCCATTGACATAATCCATTTGGATTGCATCAGGCCTTGGACCCAGAGAAAAATCCCCATAAGAGAGAGTGTCAGCACTCAGGGTTGAGAGTCTACCTCGAGTGTTTGTCTGCAAAGAACCAACATGGACAAAAGTCATTCAGGTACCACTAAGGACAAGTCTGGGCAAGCTTGCCAGCCTGTTTTGAGGACCCCCTCTAGAGGGAACTCTTTGAGAGGCCATGTAGGGTTTCCAAAGGAAGCCATCTGGAATCTCATCAAGAGTACATCTGCAATTTCCTTAAGAAGCCATCTGAGACCTACTCTGGAGTTCATCTGGGGCCTTCTCCAGGGGCCATCTTGGACTTTCTCCAGAGGTCATCTGGGGCTTCTTCAGGAGGCCACCTGAGACCTCTTCAAAAGTAGTCATTGGGGCTTCGTTATGAGGCAATCTAGGACCACCACCTGAGGTCATCTGGAGCTTCTTTGGGTGGTCATCTCTGGTTACCTTGATGAGAAATGTATGACTATCTTCGGACATCATCTGGGACTTCCTTGAGAAGCCACATAGGACCTTCTCTGGATGTAATCTGTGGCTTTCTCAAGAGGGTTATCTGGAACCTCCTCTGAAGTTCATATGTGGCCTTTGTGAGTGGCCATCTGGGAGCTACTCGAGAGGTAATCTCAGCCACATTGAGAGGACATCTGGGACATCCCTTGGAGGTCATCTAACACTTCCTTGGGAAGCCATTTGAAACCTCCATGAGAGGTCTTTTAGGGCCTCCTAGGAATGACATATGTGACATCCTCCAAAGATCATCTGTGGCCTCCTCAAGAGACAATCTAGGACATTCTCTCTGTCATCTGGGACCTCCTGTAGAGGTCAACATTGAGAGGTATGGGACATGTGGGTTGTCTGTGGCTATTGGTCTCTGTGTGTATGCTGATAGTTCTGTGTCCTGTATGCACCTCTGTTTACTCCTTTTCTCAGGATGGGAGAACAAGGCCTAAAACATATCCAAAACATAGTCTCTTCCAGGTTTACAGAATTCCTCAGAGGAAGATGCACTGATGTTCTCTCTCTCCTTTTCTTTACCATCAGCACCTCTAATGTTAAGTCCTCCCATACCAAAAATGGTTACTTGTACCAGTCTGAGGTGCTACAATGTGGTATGTTACCCTTATTACCTTTGAGATAGGAACATGGAGGAGATGGTGGGCAAGCCCCATTTCTAATATATGTTCCCTTTACAACTAGTGACCTGTATAACTGGAAACAGCAAAATCCATCCTTTTCAGCAAAAAGGGGCTCATTACTTCATTAGAGACAGTAATTTTCAAACACAAGCACATCTGGGATGAGTGTCAGCAAATTTTACAGGCACTTTTCACCTGGTAGAAAAGGGAATGAATCCTGCTTGGTGATTTGAAGGTGGTCCTTCGACCAGAGAGTAGCCCCACTATTGAACCAGCAAGTCTTTGCACATACTTACCCAAGCTGAGACTAACAACAATTGAGGTATGGAGCTGCTTACCTATTATTGCCAGGTTCTGTTAGCAGGGATACCGCAGTGGCTAAAAAGCCAAATCATCAATCTAAGGTGGGTGAGATTTTACAGTTCCCCAGTGAGTACCCTAATGCTTTTATGAAACTTCTCCCAGAAGCCTATAGGATATATAGGCCTATAGATCTTGAAGCCCTGGAGAATGAAAGAGTCCTCCTAAATATGGCATTTGTTACCCAGACAGCCCCAAATATTAGAAGAAAGCTTCAAAAGTTAGAAGGTTTTGAGGGAAAAGTTTATTCTAATTTGGAATTAGTCACACAGAGGGTGCTTTTTAACAGAGATACCTGGGAGAAAGAGTCTAAGAAGAGGGTTTGAGTTTTGGTAGGAGCACCAGAATAGGGATCAAGAAACCCTTGGCAAAGACAGTACAATTCATTTGCAAATGGCAATAGGGAACCTCTAGGACTACATCAGTGTGCTTATTGCAAACAAAATAGACATTGGGAAAAGGAATGCCCAAGGAGGAGAAAGATAGAAAAGGACAGGTTAATTAATCACATTAAACACCTGGAAAATGTGTTCATATCTCTGGAGAAACATGCAAAGGAGCTTGGGGCTCTGAATTCCAACTATGTTCAATTTAAAAAGCAGCACTCTGAACTTAAGAAATGTGGCAAAGAAAAAATTCCACCCTTCTATCTCAAAACATAGTCTAATAAAAGACTGAGTCTCCAATATGTACCAGTCAAAACCCACCAAGAGATTAAAAGCACATAGAAGAGCACATTGGAGAAAACAGAGAAAATTATTTGACGTGAAGAAAAGATTTGAAGATATAAATTAGGAACATGTGCAAGTCAAAAATGAGAAGAAAATCCTCAAAAGGAACCTCGAAAATACTCAAAATCAAATGAAATTCAAGTACATTAGCCTGGGTGAGCATGAGGCAAATTAGGGGACCACAGGTCAGAGGCAAACAAGCACAGGACAGCAATGCTGCCATCCTTGCTAACCACAAGTGAGGCCAAGAAGAGATCCTAATGCTGCATTAAGAAATCATCGCCATGACAAAGGAGCTGGACCTGATATAAGAATGTATTAGGCTGAAGTACATGTTGATTATAAGCTTTGAAGAGTGTCACCAGAAATTCAAAGCAACAGAGAAAGAAGGAAAGAGTAATTAGCAGAGAAGATGGGGAAGTGCTGTGTCATAGAAGAGGAGGCCAGGAAAAGTGAACTGGAAAATATCAGGCTCCAGAAAGAGATTGGTACTATTCAGAAAGAGTTAAAGGACCACATGCTCTGACAGAGAGTGCGGGGGAAAGGAAAAGAACATTAGGAACAAAAACAGAAGAGCTAAACAAACAGTTGGAAGATCTGTCACAAAAATACACTAGAAAACTAGAAAGAGAGACTACTAGAATAAAAAGCCAAAAAGACTGCTGAGATCTTCACCATAAATGTAATGCAGAAACTTCATGTCCCAATGGAACAGGTGGAGGTGGGAAAAATTACCTCTCAATAGCACCTTTGTGAACTTAAGGGAGGAGCTGAAGAGCAAGCAAAGGTGTTGTGAGAAGGAGCAGCAGTTGGCTAGTCAAAGGAACTCTCCTGTGACCCTGCCAAAACACTTGCAGGTTAAGGAGCACATTGAGAACTAGAGTGGGATCACGAAAGCAAGTTTGAGAGAAAAGGAGGAGAATAAAATGGAAGAAGACTCCAAGGTTCAGAGTACAATACAGGAAGTAAAGAAACTAGAGACCCTAAGATACAGGGAAACATCTGAGCTGATCACGTAGCTTGGGGAGACCACTCCAAAACCAGTTGGTTCTCTAAAACTACTAGTCGTTAAGATTAAAAGAAGAAGCAAACACAGTATTAATAAGTGTGCAAATGTTGATACTGAACTTGTGAAAATAACATACAGGTTCAATCTTTCTGTCAGTTTACATATAGATATTTGCACCCAAGTAAATTGAATGAGACCTCTGCCTAAAACTTCTGAAAACCAGTGGGCCCTCAGCCTGACAATTCTTTGTAATGTGTGTAGGTAATTCCCATCAGGTAAATGCTGAAAAGCTGGAACCTATGGAAAGAATTCATATATGAGGAACCTCAGATCATGAATTTGGGAAAGTGGACTCCACAGATGTAAAGCCTGGAAAGTACAGCTATTGGTATCTGTTAGTAATAGTGGACAATTTTTCAGGCTGAGCTGAGGTGTGTAATAATTCCTTGATTTGGCTTACCCTTCGCTTTGGGGTCCAGAGATGGCCCTGCATTCATGGTCCAAGTTCTTAATTATTAACTAACAACCTAGGAATAAATTGGAAGTTACAATCCATTCATAGACCTTAGAGACCAAGACACTAGAAAGAATGAATATGACCTTAAAGGAAACTAACTAAATTAAATACAGATACTGGCCATGGCTATGTAAGCATCCTCCACTTTGCTCTCCTTTGAGCAAGATGTAGCTTCTATGTTAAAGGATTTAATCCCTTTGAAATACTTTAGTGTAGACCACCCCCTTTGGTTCCTAAACTTGGGAAGGTTATATTAACAGAAATGTCTAACTACAGACTGCAGGCATTAAAACATATTCTTTTATGTACCTATCCTTTGGTAATCAAGGCCCACTGGCCACCTAAGAAAAACTCCACCTGAAAGGGAGGGGCCAAGATGGTGATGGAACAGCAGGGAAACACCTCAGCTCTCTCCAACCAAATAAAGAGTTTGGATTTCAATGCTCTGTTTCTCCAAATGACCCACAAAAAAGGCAATTACTCAGAGAGATACAGGAAGTGAAAAAAGAAAAGGGAAAACCCTACACAGACAGTAAAGTGGGAAGACCCTTCCCCCACCCGTAGTTGGTGATGGGGCTCCACTCTAAGCAGCTTAATTGGTGGGGTTTCATGCCAGGCTCCATAAGTGGCCAGGCACTGGACTGTCTGTGGACCACACACTCATGAGCATCCCAAGGCTCTCAGAAGACTGCCAAGAGGTGGTGCCAACCTAGAGAATACAAGCAGAAATCTCAGAAGGCAGAGCCAGCACTAAAACTCGCCTCACCCTCCCTGGCATAGCTCTTCCTGGATGGTACAAGCAGCCCATTCCAATCAGGAGCAGCAGCAGCTGTCAGCAGTGGCGAATGACCCAAGACTGGCAGCGTGGCACCTCTGTCCTGGTGGTTTAAACAGCCTAGCCTAACCTGGAGAAGCAACGGCAGCTGGCAGTGGTGGCAAACAACCCAGACTCCGGGCACAATGCCTCATAGCCCCCAGGAAGAGCCCAGACCAGCCCGGGGCGGCAGCAGTGAATGGGGTGGGGACAGCTGCATTGAACAACTCCACATCCGTGACGGTTTGTGCCTCTCCATACTGGTCCACATAAGGAGCCCAGCCTAACCTGAGGCAGCAGCAGTGGTTAACACCTGACTTGTGGTGGGGTGCCTGGCTTGCATAAGTTGCCCAGCTGATCCTGGGGCAGTGGCAGCAGGTGAGGCAGTGGCAAAAGCTGTGGCAGCAGCAGCGGCATCAACAGCAGCAGCGAACATCTCCGGACCCATAGTGGGGTGCAGCGCTCCTCCATACTGGTTTTCATAAGCAGCCCAGCCAGGCCAATGGTGGCAAAGGGGGTGGACAACCCCAGACTAGAGGCAGGGTGTGGTGCTAAACAACCCCAGAAAAGTCTCGTGAACTTTCCTGCCTGGACTGGCTTTGAACCTGAATACACATATCTGAGCCGCCTGAATAGTTAGAATTACAGGCATTCACACCAGCAAGGTCTTATTCTTGCCAACCCCCTATTTTTTTCTGAAATAGATCATTTCTTAGTTCATACTGGAATCAAACTAGTTCTCAATAATACGGCATGAAGTAGAAAAAACGTAAACACATGGAAATTAAACAGAACTCAGTTGACCAATACATGGGTCACAGAAGAAATTAAAGAAGAAATTAAAAACTTCCTACATTTCAATGAAAATGAAGAAACATCACAACGAAATCTATGGGACACAGCAAAAGCAGTCCTGAGGAGCAAATTTATTGCTCTCAGTGCACACATCAAGAAAACAAAGACCGGATTGGGAAAGTGGCTCAGTGGTAGAATACTTGCCTTGCATGCATGAGGCCCTGTGTTCAATTCCTCAGCACCACATAAGCAAAAAGAAAAAAAGCCAGAAGTAGCACTGTGGTTCAAGTGGTAGAGTGGTAGCCTTGAGCTGAAGAGCTGAGGGACAGCGCCCAGGCCCAGAGTTCAGGCCCCATGACCAGACGCCACCCTCCAAAAAAAGAAAAAAGAAAAAAAGAAAACAAAGATCAAGTAAACAATCTTATGATGCAACTAAAACTGCTAGAGAAACAAGAAAAATTTGAACCTAAATTTGCTAGACAGAAAGAGATAAGAGGTGAAATTAATGAGGTAGAGACTAAAAAAATTATAAATAAAATTAATAAAATGAAAAGTTTTTTTTAAAGTCAATAAAACTGAGGGACCACTGGCAAAAGTAACTAACAAAATAAGAGAGGAGATCCAAATCAATAATACCAGAGATATCCCAGGAAAATTACAACAGACATCCAAGATATCCAAACAATCGTAAAGAAGTAATTCCAGACTCTAATCACAAAGGAAGGAAAACCTAGCAGAGAGGGATAAATTTCTACAGAAATTCAAATTTCTATTCTGCCCTTTCCTTTTCAGCCATGCTTCTCTACCATGTATTGTGGGGGCAGCAGTTCGGTAAACAAACATCTTTTCCTGCCTGAATAGCATGTGGTGTTCTCTTCATTGGCTTCCTAATGAAACCTACCTATTTCATATACCTTACATATGGTGTCATGATTCGTATGTGGTTTTTGAGTCAGAAATGTTAGAATTTCCTAACCACCACTTTTCTGTGAACCAAACTGCCTTAAGACTTTTAACCAATACCATTGTTGGCCTTCACATGCACATCCGCATTACTTGTCCAGTCTGGTGAGTGAAACTACTCTCTATGGCTCTCTGTTGGTCAATCTTTCTGCAGAGGTGGCACCATGACAGATAGCTCGTATGGTCTTTAGACGAAAGGCTGGTCACCTATGAAGCTGAGGATGCTAGGTTTGTGGGGCTTGGCCATTTCTCTTTAGAGGTCTCTGGAAAGTCGGGATGCTGCTTCTGCCTGGTCAGCTCTTCTTCATTCACCAGACTGACTCTCCTACACATTTAATGGGTGCTGTGAGTCATGCCCGAGCCGTGAAACCCCTTTGATATGCCCCCTGTGCTCTGGATAGCCAGAGCACCTAATGTTTCAATGCTATTCTCAGATTTAGACAATTATTGCCTCTGCAATGGTACATGGTCAGAAGTCTGTTTACTTTCAGGTTCTCTATGCTCTCTGCTATTCATGTCCAACTTCTATATCTCTGTCTTTCTTTTCTACAACTTTTTGGATTGTGTCCTGAAGAATGGAATATGGGCTGGGTTCCAGGGACCCCCTCTGGGTTCCCTCTCAAAGGCTTGCCAAACTAAGCTTGATTTTTTGTTTAGGCTTTCTTTGCTTTTTTTCCGAAATTCGCCATCTTGAGTTGACCATCTTGGCCACATGGTGGATTAAGGGTTTGGCCCCATCCAACACTTACCACTCCACCAAGCTTACTACTCCTCCAACCACCTATTCTAATGTGCCTTGCTATCAAGTTGCTCTTTTCACAGACTCTGGTAACTGAGGCCCAACCATCTGATGTGCTTTGTTAGCAAAGATGTCTAAAAAATTCTGTCAAAAAATTTAGGTTTTGCATTTTGCCTTTTTTGTTTTGTGTTGTGTTCTAGTACTGACAACATGATTCTGAAATATTGGGCATATGTGTCCTAAGATTCTCTCATCTAATGAGTTTTTTCATTGCAGAATATTTGGTCAATTCTTGATAAGGACCAGGTAAGCTCTACTTATTCTATTTGATCTCCTTATTACTTTAGTTGGAAATAACAAAGGGTTTTTGTGGCAAAGATTGCAGTTTAAAGCCAGGCCGGGCTGAAAAATCCCTCAGACTCCATTTCCTAAATAACCTGCAATCAGCCAGGCAGGAAGCATTTGCTCAAACCTCTTATCTCTAACCAGCAAACACTGCAAGTGGTACTATAACTCAATGTGGTAGGAGCTAGCCTTGAGCAGAAGTGCTCAGGGACAGTGCCAGGTCTTGAGTTCAAACCTCCTTGAACACCAACTTGGACAAACCATCCCAGTAACAAGCACCTAGATTCAGCCAGTCTGGGGAACAAGGAAAAATGGAAAGGAGTAAAAGGAGATATTATCACATCATTCATTTTGTGCCTGCCCTTTGAAAATTAACCAGAGCCGGGAGATCAATAGAAGAAAGAAGACTGCCCATCTAATGTCAATACCTGTCTAACTTTCAACTGGAAAGGAATTTATATTCTTGTCTTTGTTACTTGACTTATCCTCTACCTAGTCACCAGATGTCAGAAATAGCTAGCGACATTTGTACCAACATTTTCAGCCCCAAGTCCTTCCTCTTGTTATTTATTTGCTCTATATTATTTTTTCAGTCCCTCAATGCCTGAGTCTTCTCCAGACTTCATCCAAGAGACTTGCTTCCTCTCGACTTCATCTAAGCACTCAATGTCCAAGTGACAGCTGTTTCCTGCTGCCTTCTCCTAGAGGGGACCATATCTCAGCCTTTTACCCTTACTGTTGACACCCGTGAAAACAGGAAGTAGCCAGAGAGAATCTTCACCCTTTTTTCATAATTATCAAAAGGCTGGAACATAAGGTCGGAACAGGGACACCTTCTTCCCTCGTGGCTAAGTTTCAGCCCAGTATCTGTTACATAGGTAACTGGCAGACCTGGAAGCAGTCACTTTCCCCTCCTGCTAGGTCACATCCTGGGCCACCTGTGGTCACATGCCTCCCATCTGATCTTAAGAGGGTACCAGACCCTGAGGTCACATCTGGATCCAGTGTGGCCACACATTTCCCCCACCTGACCACACCTTCTCCTGTCCGTGGCCTAGATAAGTCCTGGTCCAAAGGTGGATCACCCCTTCCTTTTCAGCCATGCTTCTTAACCATGCATTGTGGGGGCAGCAGTTCGGTAAATAAATTCTTTTCCTGCCTGAAAAAAAATTTCCCAAACAGAACAAGAAGAAATAAATCAATTAAACATGTCAATAACCTACAAAGAGATAATAGAAGTAATCAGAAGTCTTCCAACTGTAAAAGCCCAGGACCTGATGGATTCACTACAGAATTCTATATGGCCTTTAAAGAGGAACTAATTCCCATACTCCTCAAGCTCTTCAGAGAAATAGAAACAGAGGGAGTAATCCCAAACTCATTCTATGAAGCCAATATCACCTTCATACCCAAACCAGGCAAAGACTCAACAAAAAAAGAACTATACACAAATCTCTTTTATTAAGACAGATGCAAAGCTCCTCAATAAAATTGCAGAAAACAGAATCCAGAAACCTCACAAAAAAATCATACATTATAACCAAGTAGGCTCCATCCCAGAGATGCAGGGATGGTTTAACATATGTAAGTCAATAAATGTAATCCATTACATCAACAGATCCACGGTCAAGAACCACATGAATATCAACATTGATGCAGAAAAGGTTTTTGATGAAATTCAGCACTCATTCATGCAAAAGTTCTGGAAAAAAATAAGAATATATGGAACATTTGAAAAGACCATAAAAACCTTACACGGCAGATCAAAGGCCAATATTATAATGAGGAAAAACTACAACCAATTCCTCTAAAAACAGGAAAAAGGCAAGGATGCCCAATATCTCCACTCTTCTTCAATGTAATTCTGGAATTCTTAGCCAGAGCAATAAGGCAAGAAGAAGACATTAAAGGGATCCACACAGGAGAGGAAGAAGACAAACTATCTATTTTTTTTCAGATGGCATTATTTTATAAATTAATGATCCCTAAAGCTCAGCCTCAAACTCTTAGAGCTTATAAACCAATTTGGCAAAGTAGCAGGATACAAAATTAACCCACAAAAATCAGTCGTCTTTCTGCACACCAACAATATACAAGCAGAAATGGAAATCAAGGAAACAACCCTATTCATAATAAAAAAAGTATCTAGGAATTAAACTCACCAAAATGTAAAGGGTCTATTTCATGGAAAGTGTAAAAGCCTTAAAAAATGAATCATAGAGTTTGAAGACTCAGTGTCTATGTTGAGGGGGCAGAATGATACAGGCTCCAGTCTCAGGATTATCTGAGGACTGTGTTTGGGATTAGGAAAGCTCTTGGCACGCCGGGCTAGAGAGGGAAAATGCTCTCTCTCCCTATCTCAAAACACATATCACAGACTCCTGGAAGCGGAGGAAATAGCTCTTCTGCTTTCTTA
Organism: Dipodomys spectabilis; assembly: GCF_019054845.1. Lineage (NCBI taxonomy): Eukaryota > Metazoa > Chordata > Mammalia > Rodentia > Heteromyidae > Dipodomys > Dipodomys spectabilis. Next base: position 1,052,963 of record NW_024871072.1, read on the forward strand.
AGCATAGATGAACAGCTGGTCAAACATTTTCCTGAGATTGGTGAAGTGGTTTGAGCTTGCTGTAAAATAGTTTGGATAATAATGTACCAAGTCATTTTCTCATAGGTCAAGTAAAAATGTATCTGTTGAAATTTTTGTGTGAATGTCTTCTGACCAAATCTTGGCAAAGATCATGCTTGCTTGTCTTTAAATACCTACTAACAATAAAGCACAGCATGCAGTGGCAATTGCTGTTTTCACTCTGCATTCCCTGTGTCCTGGTGATTTCTTGACCGTTACCAAGGGACCCCAGTGAACTAGACGTTGACAATTGGCGCCCAAACAGGGACCATGCATTGTTGAATTCAGGAAGGGATATTCAGGTAAGTACTTTTAATTGCAGGGTGATGGGACAAGTTAAATCTACTCTGTACTTACATATGCTTAAACATTTACTTGCGGCCTATGGCATAAATATTTCTTCTTTTGACATAGAAATGTATATTAATGTACTTAGGGAATGGAATCCTTGGTTCCCCGATAAAGGAACATTAGATGTTGATAATTGGAAAGAGTGAAGAATAATGTAGAAAGAGCTGTTCGAGAAGGGGAAGAGATTAGATTTTGGTCTATTTGGGCTATTTTACATACCCTTTTTAAAGCTTTGATTGAGGAAACATTAATAGCAGACTTAAAGAAAGAGGCCACCCCTTCTATTGTAGATTTACAATTGGACTCTGAGGTTAAGGACTCAATAGATAAGGATGCATTGCAATTAACAGAGAAAAAACTAGAGGTAAAAATGGGCTGAATAGGAACAAACTGAAAGTGTAAATAAAATGTCTGGGCAAATGGAATTGATTTTATCAAAATTACAACATATGGAGTTGGAAGTTAGCAGAGTGAAAGAAGAACCTGATAAAGTGAAAGTAAAGCAGCCTTCGGCTCCTCCACTGGCTGATACAATTTTTACAGCTTCACTCCCTCACAAAACAGAGGACACAGACAGTGAGTTTGATGATGAAATGCCTATTTTTTCTTATGCTGTAATTCAACCACCCCCTATGAATGGTATAGCTCAACCAGCCAGATATGAAGGTGTTGCTGTTTATGATATTGGTGAACTTAAAAAGGCAGTGATTTGTATAGACCTCAGTATCATTATGTTAAGAAACTGCTTAATGGGCTTGCTCGACATTACAATAATTTTGCTCCCGAGGATGGGAAGATGCTTTGTAGAGCCTTGCTTAAGAAACCTAAATACCTACAATGGCAAATGTGGTTTACTTAGTTATGTACAGAAAGGTCTAGACAAAATGCGCAGAGCAGTAATCCACGCCTACAGGTCATAACCTTTCCCATGTTGAGTGTAACAGAACAATATGTGGATGCTTGTATGCAAGTGAACTCTCCGAAAGAGATCCATGAGCAGTTACAAGACATAGCATGGGAAAGGATTCGGACAGTAGAAGAGCATTATGGCTCTTGGACTAAAGTAATTAAAAAAACTAATAAACCCTGTGTTAAATTTTTATCACAATTAAAATAGCACCTAAAAAATACAAAAAGATACAGTGGTTAAATATTTAGGATATGTTATTTCCAGACAAAATGTGACACCTCAAAAATATCTTTATGACATGATCAATTACATACGTTAAATGATATTCAAAAGCTATTAGGAGATATTAATTGGATGCGACCAGCCTTAGAAATTCCTAATTATCAATTACATAGTTTGTTTTAATTGTTACAAGGGGAGCCTGATTTACATAGCAAAAAACTTTAACTAAGGAGGCTAAAAATAAATTACAATTTGTAGAGCAAAAAATAAAAAAGAAATGTTTTTACATCGAGTAACACTGAATCAACCCATAAATTTATATATTTTGGATACATGGAAATACCCAACAGGAATTATAGGACAAAATGAGCTATGATTAGAATGGATTTATACACGGCATAGATTTACAAAGAATATTATGCCTTATGAACAACAGTTGACAATTATTATTCAACAGGCCAGGCAACGGGTATTTACCCTATCGGGGTATGATTTATTTAAAATTATTTTTCCTTTGCCAAAAGACCAAGTAAAATATTTGTTAAACATGTCTGAAATGCTACAAATAGCATTAGTAAAGTTTAGTGGGCAATTTTCCTATCATTTTCCCAAAGGTAGATTGTGGGATTGCTTGCATAAACAACAATTTGTCATTAATGATATAATTACCAAGGCCCCTATTCCCACTGCTCTTACCGGTTTTACAGATGGCTCCAAAACAAAAAGTGCTTATTGTGCAACAAATAAATATTGGGTACAAACAACTACTTTAGCATCAGTTCAACAAAATGAACTTTTGCTATTATTAAGGTGTTGCAAGATTTTGTGGGACATATTAATATTGTTACTGATTCTGCCTATGCTGTAGTAGATGTGACTAATATAGTCACTGCTATTACATATTCATCTAAACCCCAGCTAAATCAGTTATTTAAACAATTACAAGCATTACTGAAACAATGTAAAGCCAAAGTGTTTGTAACTCACATTAAGGGTCATTCTTCGTTACCTGGGTACCTTGTGTATGGCAATAATCAGGTTGATAAATTAGTTAGTTTTGCTTCTGCTGAACAGGATCATGCTCATTTACATACAAATGCTGGCCATTCACATATGCATTATAAAATACCTTATTCTCAAGCTAAACAAATTATTAAAAGGTGTACTATCTGCAGACCAATGCATTTGAGAGTTGTACCTGCTAGAGTAAATACTCAAGGATTACCACCTAACAAGCTCTGACAAATGGATATAACCCATGTACAAGCCTTTGACCGTTTTTCGTTTGTACATGTTACAATAGATACTTATTCCAAATTTGTTTGGGCTTCTGCCCTTATTGGAGAAACTGTTAACCATGTAATAGAATACTTCTTGGAAGCTTTTGACATTATGGGATTGCTTGCCAAAATAAAGACTGATAATGGACCAGCCTAAAAATATCAAATTTAAAAGATTTTGAGAACTTTATGATGTGGTACATTTTACAGGAATAGAGTATAACCCCCAAGGACAAACTATTATTAAACGACTTCATGGCACACTAAAACAACAAATTAAAAAATTAAAAAGGAGTAAAAGGTTGGATGAAGGTATGAATAACTTGTGGTTTTCCATGCAAAAACCTAAAATAATTTTAAATCAAGCTCTTTTTGTTCTTAACTTTTAAAGTGACCACAAGGAGATATTTTAACTAGAGCTGAGTGCCATTTTGAACAAATATCAAAAAAACATTATTTAAATGCTCCCACATGGATTAAGATTACATTGAAAGCACAATGCAACTAGGAAAATTATTACATAAGGGGCGAGGATAGAGTTTTGTGTCTACACGGGATGGCAAACAATACTGGCTTCCTGCATGATGGATACAGACGCAGCCCAGTGAGGACAGCCCCATATCCTGCAAGGAATCGGCCACCAGTTGAGGAAGAATAAATTGCCACTGCCCACCTGGGGGCAGGTTTAAAAGTTGACTGGAGAAAGACAAAAGACGTTACAACACACTGGTAAACCTGTCACAGCTGAGAACTTGTTCTGGCCATGTGTGCCCTGCTTACTGTAAATTCTGTCCATGATAATGCTAATGTAAGTTATTGGGCCTTTATTCCTAACCCTCCTTTATTGGAACCTGTTGTTTGGGGAGACATGGATATAACCGTCTATACTGTTCCTGCTGTTTTATCTCCTCCTTGGAATAATTTGACACTTTACAATAAGGATAATGATAGCTTTTTAAATTTTACTTACTATACTCATTCCTTGTCTGTTTTTCTGGAGCCTCTTCCAAGTTTACTTATGAATTGGCAACATTGGATTTTACCTGGGAAACACACTTCCAATTCTAAAACACAGCTGCAGCGATTAATTACTTAGTCCATTAATAGTAGCTGGGAAAGCGTCACCTTTGATGGCGAGTTATCCTTACCAATGTGCCCTGATTTTACTTATATTGATTTAAAATATTAGCCTTTTGTGTGGCAAGAGTGTAGAGGAACATTTGGAAAAATGTTCAATAATTGTATTAATTGGGGAACTTTTGGACAATTTATTAACACATGTTCAGAATGGAATATTACCAGATGTGATTTATCAAACGTTACTAGGATGCCGGATGCCATTAATGGATCGCTTACTGGAGCTCAATTGATGGCCTGGGGAGATGGGGGCATTATAGATGCTCGATGGGCTTTCATGTCTACCCACTGCTGATCAAACTCATCTTTGGAAGGTCGCAGCGGCGCTGAAACCCGTGATGCTACTAAATGGATTGTTTTCGGGGATGGCGAACTCTGCATCCACTTATAATTTTACTTTGTACAAATCTTAAAATGTAACTGCTTGTGTACCTCTGCCTTATGTATTTTTAGTGGGAAATTTTACATGTTATCCTACTATTTTTTGTTTTAATTGTCGCCTATATTCTTGCATTAATTCCTCTCTTAATTTTAATGACAGTGATAGTATTATGATTCTCCACAAAGAACTCATATTTGGCTACCTGTTAAATTAGGAAGAGAATGGTCCCAAAATCCTTTGGATAGTGTTGTTAATGAATTTTTTACCAAACTACTAAAACGTACAAAGCATATGATTGGAGCCATTATAGCTGTGATTTTAAGCCAAATTGCTATTACCACTGTTGCTGTGGTGTCTGGAATTGACCTACACACTTCCTTACAAACTAAACACTTTGTGAAAGAATGGCACCGGGATTCACATAAATTGTGGGTCTTACAGGCAAAAATTGATGCTCAATTACAAACACAGATTAATATTCTTAAACAGACAGTGGGATGGTTAGGAAAAAGTTATTGGTTTTGGAAAAATAGTTATTGTTAAAATGTGATTGGAATTCTACTACCTTTTGCATTACTAATGTAAAATATAATAAATCTATACATGATTGAAATGGACTACAGCAGTATTTATCTGGAAATTCTACTGCTGCTCAATTGATTGCTCAGTTACAATTTAATGTACATGATATTTTTGGTAAATAATTTGCCAATGATGATGCTTCTAATATTGCTGATACATTTATTAAACAGTTGGAAGGATTGGATCTGAAAGGAATGCTACAAACCAAGTCACATACTGCTAGTGGTATGGGAATTATGATTGTGATTATTCTGTTTGCACTTGTGCTGTTATATTTGATTTTTATGAACCCAATGCAAGTTTCTATGATAACTCTGTGGAAAGCTTTACTTTTAAAACAAAAGAAAAAAGAAGGAAATTGTGAAGACTCAGGGTCTATGTTGAGGGGGCAGAATGATACAGGCCCCAGCCTCAGGATTATCTGAGGACTGTGTTTGGGATTAGGAAAGCTCTTGGCACGCCAGGCTAGAGAGGGAAAATTTTCTCTCTCCCTATCTCAAAACACATGTCACAGACTCCTGGAAGCTGAGGAAGTAGCTTTTCTGCTTGCTTAAGCATAGATAAACAGCTGGTCAAGCATTTTCCTGAGATTGGAGAAGTGGTTTGAGCTTGCTCTAAAATAGTTTAGATAATAATATACCAAGACATTGTCTCATATGTCAAGTAAAAATATATCTGTTGAAATTTTTGTGTGAATGTTTTCTGACCAAGTCTTGGCAAAGATCATGCTTGCTTGTCTTTAAATACCCAGTAACAATAAAGCACAGCATGCAGTGGCAATTGCTGTTTTCACTCTGCATCCCCTGTGTCCTGGTGATTTCCTGACCCTTACCCAGGGATCCCAACACACTAGACCTTGACAATAGAGGATACCAGGAATCGAAAGATTTCCCGTATTCCTGGATAGGCAGAATTAATATGGTGAAAATGGCCATACTACCAAAATTAATAAACACATTCAATGCTATTTCCAGGAAAATTCCAGTGACCTACTTTTCTGAAATAGAGAAAATAGTCCAAAAATTCATATGGAACAACAAAAGACCTAGCAAAGCCAAAACAATTTTAGGCAAAAGAAAGAATGCAGGAGAGATCATGATACAGGACTTCAAGCTATACAATAGAGTCATATTAACAAAGACAGCTTGGTACTGGCACAAAAAGAGACCCAAAAATAAATGAGACAGGTAAGAGGAACCAGAAATATAGCCACATATGGACAGTCAGTTGATATTTGACAAAGGAGCCAAAGACATACAGTGGAAGAAGCACAACCTCTTCAACTACTGGTGTTGGGAAAACTGGCCACATGCAGAAAAATAAAAGTGGATCCTAGCCTATCACAATGCACTAACATCAACTCAAAATGAATTAAAGATCTTAACATCAAGCCTGAAACTCTGAAACTACTTCAGGACTGAGTATGAGAGACACTTGAACTTATAGGCATAGGCAGGAACTTCCAGAACAGATTTCCAGGGTCACTACAAATTTGAGAATGACTTGATGGTACTACCTTGAAATAAATAGTTTCTGCACAGATAAAAAATAGCAACCAAACTAGAAAGAAAGCCAAATAATTGGGGAAAAATATTTACCAGCAATTATCTTGCCCATGTAATTGTAACCTCTCTGTACAGTTTTTTCACAATAAAAATAAAATAAAATAAATATTTGCCAGCAATATATTAGACAAGGGTCTAATAGCCATTATATATGATGAACTTAAGAAATTAACTCTTCATAAATCTAACAAACCAATCTTAAAATGGTCAAGGGAGCTAAACAGATACTCCTCAGAAGAAGAGATAAAAAACAGCAAAGAAACACATGAGGAAATGTTCATAATCCCTGGTTGTAAAAGAAATGCAAATAAACACAAATCTGAGATACCACCTTACTCCATTCAGAATGACCCATATTCTAAATTTAGCCAATGACAAATGCTGGAAGGGATGCAAAGAAAGAGAAACATTACTGCATTGCTGGCGGTAATGTATATTAATACAACCACATTGGAAAGCAGTCTGGAGGTACCTCAGAAAGCTAAATATCGACCTCTCCTATGAACTGGTCATACCACTCCTAGGCATCTACTATGAACAACAGGAACCAGTATGCAAAGACACACACCTCATTGATTATTGCAGCACTGTTCACAATAGCCAAGATTTGGAAACAACCCAGATGAGCCACTACTGATAAGTGTTTCCAAAAATTGTGGTACCTATATACAATGGAATACTATACAGCCTTTAAAAAGGACAAAATGATGGCATTTGCAGGGAAATGAATGGAACTAGACCAAATTATTTGAGTGAGGTACACCAAGAACAACAAGACAAACCGCACAGGGTCTACCTGGTATGTGGATGCTAAAGCCAAAACGCAAGAAGGTATGACAAAGTAAACAGGAGTCGAGAAACAAAGGACAGCCACTCATTTTGTTGTATCACCATTAATGACTCCATGTTCTTGACCATGTAGATGGTAGAAACATGCACACAATGGAGGGAAGCCAGGAGGAGGAACACAATAAGTGGAAAATGGAACAACATACAACAAAGTGGCCCATCAGCTGCACTGGACATAGAAGAAAAATAACTAACCAACCCAAACGCAGTGATGGGAAGGGAGGAATGAGTGGGAAAGAGGGAAAGAGGGAATAGCCTACACTAAACAAAAGGAAAAAAATGTAAACATCATCTGAGGTGGGAAAAATAATTTGAATTGTCAAAGCTCATAGAATTAACAAACTTTAGACCATGATAACAATAATTTGCCTTGTCAAGATTAAAAAGTGTTTGTGACTTTACTAAGTATCACAATTCCACAATACTGTGAAATATGTGAAATATATGTAATCACCTATCTCAATTTTCCAAAACGTGTGAGAAGGGAAGGGTTATGAGGGATGAGTGACAATGTTGTCAGACACCTTGTATTCATGTACTGTTTTGTAGGATGGGAACTTCTTTGTAAAACTACTTAAAGATAATAATAATGAAAACTGTTTAAAAATAAATAAACATTAGGATGACGATAAAAAAAAGTTCAAATATAAAATAAGAAATTAAATCCAGTTGGAAGGAAAATTTCTTTGGGGAGAGTAATGTAGTGTATTCGATAGCAAGTCTCACTTCAGCATTAAATTCAAACGCTAGACCTCAAGTAAATGAAATAAACTAAGAAATTGAGTTGAAAAAAGAAAAGAAAGAAACTCCACCCACTCTCCCTTGCCTGGACAGTTGGTGTGTGTAAAACTGCATCATACTCCTGAATTGGAACCGAAGTAGCAAGGACCTTACTTGGTCGTGCTAACTTCACTGTTGCCTTATATTAGCACGAAAAACAACATTAGATCCATCAGTCTCTAGTGAAATAGGCAGTGGACCCATATACAGAGAAGGCTACAAGATGGACTGTGCAGACACTCAGATGATCCCTTAAGGATAAGACTTACTAAGTGTTAATTAGTAATAACTAGTGTGGTTTCTATAATTTACTTGTTTACAATTAAATTTACATTTTAAGGCTGTTCATTGGGTGGAGAGATGGGAATTTTTAGGATTTGGTAAGAAGGAATCAAGGATTTGATTTGAAATGAAAACCAGTAGGGGATGTATAAAGCAGCAAAGCCCTAATAATCAGCATGACCCACTAATCAATGTGGCCCCATGTCCTGGCCCACAGGAGTGCATGAGTCATGCCACAAACGGGGACAGGGCATGCTGCTGGAGGAGGTAGGATGTCATCCTCAAATGAGCTGTGAAGAAGTTATTGAGGAATGTGCAGTTCATGAAGTGATGGTTGAAAACTGTTAGGCAAGAGACCCACTGGGTCTGGGAGGGGTTCAACCTATATATAGGCTGCATGGTCAGCGCAATGGAATTGGAGAAAATCAAGTGAAGACCTTGAAGGAAGGAAGTGGTGAGATAGCAGGAGGGGAAAGACTTGGGAGAAGAGGAATTTGAGGGAGTGCGGGAGGAGAGGATGCCAATTGGCCACCAGGCCAGAGAAGTATAGGCCTGTGGATAGTGGAGAGGCCTAAAGAGAAGAAGGAAGTGATGGAAGGGAAAAGGGAAATGAAGGACATGTCTATAAAGAAGAAGGGAGTAAGAGAAAAGGAAAAAGCCTTACCTATTGAAGTGTGGAGTTTCGAGATGATAATTTGGGGGGTTGGTGGTTTGCACACTAATTAACTCTGTGCAGGGCTGCCCATTGGAGGTCTGAGATGTGGTGTTTGGGGCTGGCTTGTCAATGACTGTACAGCGCAGGACAAGGTAAATGCAGGCCCATTACTAGCGTAAATAAAGTTATCCTCAATGTGCCTTATTAGATTGTCTTGTGTTTTATGCAATGTAAGTATACAAGTTTACAAGTTAATAGTGTCAAAGGCCACGAATTTAGTAAAATGTTATGAGGTCATAATAGGTTTGCAAAACCCAACGGGACAATGATATCACAATGGCAATATGATGTCACAATATCAAGTCATAATAATATTTTGATATCATAATTAGTTGGTGATGCCATAATGGTGGTGAGGTCACAATAGGTTTATGATGTCACAATGGATTGATGATGTCACAATGGCATGCTAGACTTCAATTTTCCTTAACTTCAAGTGAGAATATGAATCCAGAATGGGATTGTGAGATCTACAAAGTTATGCATTAGCCCAAACGTTATGAACTCCCAACAAGTATGTAATGTCACAATGGATTACAATGTGCATGATATCTGACAAAGTGATGACATAATTTTCATGATATCAGAGTGCATTTCTAATATCACATGTCATACCTGAAATAAGTAAAAAAACAGATTATCAGATCAAAAAGGTTTATGTATCACAAGGGCATCATGTCAAAGTTATGAGGAGAGGACTGGTTAATGATGTCACACTGGTGATTCTGCTTCGAAGGGTTTGTAATATTACAATGGTATAACTGATCTCAATTGTTAGACCACAATGAATACATGGGTAAACAACTGAATTTTTTTGTCACAAAGGCCATATGCTGTTTCACAGATGCTAAGAGGTCATAACTGATTAAAACGTCACAATGTGATGATGATGTCACAATGGCAATGTGATGCAATAGGTCTGGGATATCACTGTGGTCATGAGGTCACCCATGGAATAGTGATGTCATTATGAGTTTGTAATATTACAATCACATGTCTGATTTCAATTGCTACTAGTTTACAATGAGGGAAAGAATTCAAGGAAGGAGATAGAAGTCCTAAAACCCATGAGTTTTCTAACATGTGATGTCATAATAGGTGTGTGAAAACAGAATGGTAGAGTAATATCACAATGTCAATATGATGTCACAATATCATGTCATAATAAAGTGTTAAGGAAATTCTGAAGAAGATGGTGGAGGAGAAGCTGAAAGCTAAACAAGCTTTCTCATAGATAGCAGTTTTAGTGTTCCAGTGAACAGTCCTAGGGTAGAGAATCACACCAAATGTGCCATCACAGTACAGAGAGTGTGTCCAGAAAGGGAAAATCCAATCAAGGAGACAGATCTGAGCACTTGCTATCTGCTGTGTCTTCAGCAGCAGCAGCGGCGGCCATAGCCATCATCTCTACAACAGAGAGATCCCAGGACAAAGGTGCCAGACACAGGGGACAGGGGATTTTACTCAACACCAGCAAGAACTGAGAAGGAGCAGATACCTTCATCCTTCAGATTGCAGACCAGAGAGTGCCCAGGAACTAAGATTCTGACAGGAGTAGAACCCTGAAATACTCACACCTTCTCAGGAAGCAGAGGTGGGAATGCCAGCCATCTCCACTTCCACCACTGGAAATCTCCATCTTTGATACTGACAAAGGCCCCACTGAGCAGGTAGCTCCAACTCAGGCCTTGGAAGAAAACAAAAGAGTCATTTTGCAAGTCACAGGAACTAGAAGGGACCTGCCAGGCTCAGTTCCACCCAGGGGAAAGTCACCCCGCCCAGGCAGGGAGAGCTCCGCCCTCAGAGAAGTGACTTTCTTCACCATGTAAACAGAGCCAGAGTCTGTCCCTCCCTACAGAAGCCTAGACAAACAATTGAAATTCAGTAAACATAAATCCTGAGAATGGCTCAAAGCTGGACTCTGTGTCTCAGGAGCTAGCCTCTCAGGGAAAAGCTACTGTTTGCTGAAAGGCCTCAAATCTACCCAGAACCTAGCCTCATCACAGCTTCTCCAAACTAGAGGAAATTGCCATTTCCCTCTTTTGGGATACTCAATGGGATCTCCCTCCCATTGAACTAGCCTGGGAGGAGGATCACAAAATCCTGCCTAACACAGAGCATTTTCTGCCCAAACAAACTGACTTAAGAAACCAATCAAGCTATAGGAAAACCAAACACCACAAACAGACCAGAGACTCGATGAAGAGACTGGTTATGGACACAGGGGAGATACAGGTTCTTCCCATTCCCCACCCCCCTAAAAAAACTCAAAAAACCAAAGAACTCTTTTATGATTTTTTTTAAATTTGAATTTTTAAAGTGTTTTCTGTAAATATTTTTCTCATAATTTTTTTTGGTGTATGTGTGTATGTGTGTTTAATATCTTTTGACCTTTTGGTCCTTTTTAATATTTTCATATTTTCTCTTTCTTTTTGCATGGCTTAATTGCTGTTCTGCTCATCCCCAGATATATACCTGTTGTCAATTATTACACCTTATCCCCCATTTTGTACATAATTAATACAGAAATTTATTACTCAATTCACAACCTCTTAGGCTTAAATTCTTTACGAGCAGTCGTATCTCTTTATACCTACATAATTTTCTAGTAACCAATATAAAAAATTATTTTTTAATTTTTCATGTCTCCTTTCTCTCCTCCCCTCTTCTTGTCCTATTCTTTTCTTCTCTTAATATCATTTCTTTAAACGTACATAAATTGTGTTTCACTTCTTAAGCTTGAATTTTTGTTTTCCCATTTTTTCTTTAAAATATCTTTCCTATAATTCTGCCCAATCCATTTCCCTCTCAGAGATTAGGACTTGGTTAAATTTACTCTCCTTTAATCTATCCACATTCCTCTAGTCTTATTTTTCCCCACATTTCTACCTAAAGCTAATAATTTCTGGTTTGCCAAATCCTTCTTTGCTGTTTGTAACCCATTAATCCATGGTTGTTTGATGTTGAATAGATTGTATCTGTTGAACTATATTGTATTTGAAGCCATTTTGATTGTGCGACTACAGGACTCTAGTTGATGCTTACCTTAAAATAGTATTCTAGCACAAAATTGGTGTTACTTTTATACCAAATTGGCAGAATAAGCTGGAAGAACACAAGAAAAATGGCAAGTCCAGGTGTCTGAACTCCCACTCATGATAATCAGGTGACAGAACAGTTAATGAATAATTCAGAGGAGAGTTATCAAAAGCTCTACAAACACTGCTGGTAAACATGGTGAATGAAATAATTGAAAACTTGCAAAGGACTCAGTGTGAGTATGATAGAGAGCGAGAGGAGGCAAACAAAAATTAATACAGGAATCTTGTGAGCATTAGGGAGCTACTTAAAGATTAAAACAAGAATTGCATAAGCCGGTTGAGAACGGTTAAAGAGAAATACAGGGATAACATGAGAAAGCTAAAAACAGTCATAGAGAATTACAGGAATTGTGTGAATGTGAGGAAACTTATCAAAGTGTAATACAGGAATTGAGAGGGCGGGATGAGTATAGACGAAGATCAATACAGGCATTCATGTAATCCATAAACAGACAGCTGAAACAATTCAGAGAGACCACAAAAGGAATGATGAATGGAGCCCAACATAAGGAGTGGGAGTCCAAGGAAACCATAACCAATCAACTAAGTGATTTGAGAATAAACACTGAACACCAAATTAAGCAAGTAAAGTTGAAACAATATCTAAAACAAATCTCCAACAAAGAATTTGAAGCTATCAAAGTAAACCAATTAGAAGGAAAAGAAATAAAAAAACAAAGTAGATAGACTTGACAGTAAGTTAGACCATGCAGAATATCGAATCTCGGGGATTGAAGACAGTCTGGATATTATAGAGAAAGAACATACAATTATCCAAGACAAATCCTAGAAATATGCTCTATTCAACACTTGGAAGACACCATTAGAAGGCGAATGTGAGTATACTGGGTGTAGAGGAGCACCTAGAGACAGAAGTTTATGGTCTAGGAAATTTATTTAAGAGAATCCTAGCAGAGAACTTCCCAAACATGCAAAAATATAGGCCTATTCAGATACAAGAAGCTTTTAGAACCCCATGTAGACCAGACCAGAACAGAACATCCCACCGTCACATTGTAATCTGCACAGGATCAATTCATACCAAGGAAAGGATCCTTAAAGCTGTCAAGGAGAACAGATCAGTCGCCTCTAAAAGGAAAATAATTAGAATAACCTCAGATTTCTCAGCAGAGATGAATAAAGCAAAAGCCTGGCATGATGTATGCCATGCCCTAAAGATAAGTATCAGCCAAGAATACTGTTCCCATCTAAACCCTCCTTCATAACCGAAGGTCAAATAAAAAGAGTCCATTGCAAAGAAAAATTGAAACAATAAATCTCCACCAAACCAGCTGTACAAAAGATACTTAAAGATGTCCTACACATAGAAAATGAACAAGACCACAGTAAAGGGTGAGAAACTGCATTCAAGGGAATAAAATTAGAACTCAACACCAAAAGCCACAAATGAAGTCCTGTAACACATGGAGGTTGAACAACACTGTTGAATCACAAATGGGTCATGGAAGAAATTAGAAAGGAAATACAAATGTTCATGATAATCAACAAAAATAAACACACAAATTACCAGCTCCTCTGGGACACAGCAAAGGCAGTACAGAGATTCAAGTTTATAGCTGTGATTTCCTACATCAATAAATTAGAGAGATCTGAAACCAACAATTTAATAAGACATCTGAACCTCCTTAAAAAAGAGCAGCAAAGATAAACCCCAATCCAAGAAATGGAAAGAAATAATTAAAATTAAATCAGAATTAAATGAATTAGAATCCAAAAACACCATATAAAGAATCAACAAAACAAAGAATTGGTTCTTCAAAAAATTTAACAAAATTGATAGACCCTTAGCAATTCTTACCAAAGAAGACAAAACACCCAAATAAGCTCAAAGATGAGAATGGAAACATCACCACAGAAACAACCAAGATTCAGAATATTATAAGGGAATACTTCTCAAACCATTATGCTAATAAGTTTGAGAACCTGGCAGAAATGGACATTTTCCTAGCTAATATCGACTTGCAGAAACTCAACCAAGATGAGATAAATCAAGCAACGTGACCATACCAAGCATAGAAATAGAAAGAGCAATAAGAAACCTCCCATCTAAGGAAAGCCCAGGACCAGATGGATTTAAAAAGAAATATTACAAGGCCTTCAAACCAGAGCTCACACGAATACACCAAAAACTCTTCAATGAAATTGACAGAGAAAGTTCGCTACAGAAATCTTTCTATTAAGCCATCATCATCCTCATCCCAAAGCGATGCAGGGACTCATCAAAGAAAGAGAACTATAAACCCATTTCTTTGATGAACATTGATGTAAAACACCTCAACAAAATTTTGGCCAATCGACATCAACATTTCATCCAAAACTCACACACAACGATCAATCAGTATTTATTTCAGTGATGAAAAGCTGGTTCAATATATGCAAATCAATTAATGTAACTCATCACATCAACAAGAGCAAGGGTGAGAACCACATTGTTATCTCAATAGATGCAGTGAAAGCATTTGACAAGCTCCAACACCCCTTTATAATGAAGGCTCTGGGAAAACTATGAATCCAGGGAACATTCCTCAATACAATAATGGCTGTATATGACAAACTTACAGCCAGCATTATACTTAATGGTGAAAAACTAAAGCCATTTTCTCTTAACATAGGAAGGAGACAAGGATGTCCACTCCGTCTGCTTCTCTTAAATCTAGTATTAGAATGACTAACTACAGCAATAAGATACAAATAAAAAAGGGATCCAAATAGGGAAAGATGAAGTAAAATTCTCCCTCTTTGAGATGACATGATCTTGTATTTAAAGAATCCCATGGACCCACTCAGAAATTACTCATGATGATTCAAAACTTTGGCAAAGTAGCAGGGTATAAAATTAAATCTCAGAAATCAATGACTTTTCTGTATGCCAACAATGAGAAAAGCGTGGCTGAAATTAGGAAAGCAACTCCATTCATAATACCCCACAAAAAATAAAATACCTAGGAATTAACTTAATCAAAGAAGTGAAGGATCTTTATGATGAAAACTTTAAAAGGAAATCAAATCAGAACTTAGAAAGTGGTAAAAACAAAAAAAAACAAAAAAAAAACTCCCATGCTCCTGGATTAGAAAGATCAACATCATGAATATGGTAATACTTCCCAAGGCTATCTACAAATTCAATGTGATACCTATCAATCTTCCAAACTCATTCTTCAAGGAAATAGAAGAAGCAATCCAAAAATTCATATGGAACAATAAAAGACCCCGAATAGCAAAAAAAATCCTCCACAGAAACAACAGTGCTGAAGGAATATCAATACCAAATTTCAAACTGTACTACGAAACCATAGTAATCAAAACAGCTTGGTACTTGCACAAAAAAAGACCTCAGGATCAATGGAATAGAATTGAACACCCAGAAAATGAACACACAGAACTATAGCCACCTAATCTTGGAAAAAGGAGCTAAAAAATAGAATGGAAGAAAGACAGCCTCTTTAGTAAATTGTGTTGGCAAAGTTGGTTAATCACTTGTAGAAAACTAAAGCTACATCCTTATATATCACTCCGCACCAGAATCAATTCCAAATGGATCAAAGACCTGGGAGTCAAAGCAAACACCCTAAAAACATTACAAGACAAAATAGGAGATACTCTAGATATCCTTGGCACAGGACTAAATTTTCTTAATAGATACCCATAAATACAACAAATCAAAGAAAGGTTGGACAAATGGGATTGCATGAAATTGCAGAGCTTCTGCATGGCAAAGGACAAAGCTGGCAAGATCAATAGAAAGCCCATGGATTAGGAGAAGATCGATCTTCACTAGCCATAAAAGGGACAAGGGTCTCATATCTAAAATATACCTGGATCTGAAAAAATTAAATCCCCCAACAACAAATACTCAAAGAAACCACTGCCCAATAAATAAGTTGGCTAAAGACTTACAGAGAATCTTCTCCGAAGAGGAAAGTATGATCGCCAATAGACACATGAAGAAATGCTCAGCCTCCCTAGCCATAAAAGAAATGCAAATCTAAACAACACTGAAATACAACATCACTCTGGTTAGAATGGCTATAATCAAGAACTCTAATAATAACACATCCTTGACGGGATGTTGGTGAGATTGTAAACTTGTTCAACCACTTTGGAAAGTAGTATGGAGGTTCCTCAAAAGACTCTACATAGAGCTCCTTGATGACCCAGCAATCCCACTTTTGACATTTACCCAAGTGATCACAAACAAGAACATACTAAAACTACCAGCAAACTATGTTCATTGCAGCATTATTTACCATAGCTAAGATATGGAACCACCCAGATGCCCCTCAGTAGATGAATGGATCAAGAAAATGTGGTATATATACACAATGAAATTCTAAGCCTCCATCAGAAAGAATGACATTTCCCCATTTGTTAGGAAATGGAAAGACTTGGAAAAAATTAAGTGAAGTAAACCAGACCCAAAGAAACATAGGTCCCATGGTTTCGCTTATTTGCAATAACTAATTTATGTCTGAGACAAGCAGAAACGGTCACATATGTTGATGTTAGGCGAAATGAACCCCTTGGTAAGGACTCAAATTGTTTTTCTTTTCTTTTTACTAGTGTATTTATAAGATGATTTCTCTGTTGCTTTGCTTGTTCCTACTCCACGGTTTAACCCCTGTTTTCAGTATATTTGATATTGGTATAATTTTGGGAGGGGAAGGGAAAAACAAATAGGGATACAGGGTGACCCATTGCAACAATAATATGTACAAGATATTATGTTGAAAAGCAAACTTTATAACTTTGGAGTGGGGTGGGGAGGTGCAGAGGGGGAGATGGGAAGGGATGGGAAGGGGAAACAAAGGAGGAGGCAACAATGATTGATAAGAAATGTACTCATTACCTTATTCATGTAATTGTAAACCCTCTGTGTGTATTTTTACAATAAAAATCATGAAATTATAAAGTAAAAATCCATGTCACTTTTTATTTTGTCGGTCATGGGGCTTGAACTCTGAGCCTTGGCACTGTCCCTCAGCTCTTCAGTTCAAGGATACCACTATACCACTTGAGCCACGGAACCATTTCTAGTTTTCAAGAGTTATGTTGGAGATAAGAATCTCACAGACTTTTCTGCCCAGGCTGGCTTTGAACCACTATCCTCAGATCTCAGACTTTTGTGTAGCTAGGATTACAGGCATGAGTCAACAAAGCGCAGATCCAAGACAATTTTAAAAAAGCAAGCTTATTGAAACTTCTGGCTTTTTCCAAGAAACAATCTTACTTTATCAGCATTAGTTTATAACTATGAGTTACTTTTAGATGTAACTCTGAGTTTTTCAATAGAATCAAATATAAGTTTTATTATTACTAAGTATCTCACAAAAATCCACTGTAATTGATTTCCCCCAAAGTCAATTATTACATACTATATTACTCACTATTATTGTTAGAGTCTATATTACATATAGTGTGAAGTGAACCATTTCATATAAATTAGTAGATGCTATTTTAGCATTATAAATTCACATCTGTGATTTTAAACGAAGGAAAGAAAATTTTTCAAGTTAAAATGAAATATGAATGTCTAGTGTGTCCCAACTGAACCTAAAATTCTGAGTTCATACAGACAAAATTATTTTCTTTCCACTAAAGACTTTGAAGTAACACTATTAGAAATAGCGAGGCAAGAGGAGGAAGAATTAAAATCATGGCAAACAATGTCTCCGTTACTCTGCTAACCCCTCCTCTTTGATGACCTGCCAATTCCCAGTTGTCACAAAGCTTCAAGTGTCTCTCTTAGAATTCTATTTGGAAAAGTTCTCAATCACTGATTCTTTTTGTACTTTCTGTTATATGAAACAAATATAGACACAAAACAATTTATATATAATGCACACATATGTTGAAGTCACCACAACTGAAAAAACAACCAACAAAGTAGAACTCCCCCAGGAACAAAAACATGTGTCCAGTTTTTTTTTGAAAGTACAAATAACTCAAATACATGTTAACTTGGAGTACAGCCATAAAGATAACTATGTCTCAAAAATATGGTTGTGTTAATTTGTAATTAAATTCATCTAGATGAACCTAATATAGCAAATCCCTTGAATGGATAAAATTGTTTAAAACAAATGTGACTGTATGAGAATTGAGATCGGCACAAAATTAAAAGAATAAAATAACAAAATCATGACATATTTAAAAAATTCAGAAATGCAATGAATAAGTCCAATAATATCCATATTGCAAACTGATTCCTACTGATTTAACAAGAAAAAAATATGCAACTATACAAAATGAGTCTACATAAACTACTCCAAATTACACTTTGTAGAAGACTGAATGTGGGTTATCTAAAGGAAAACTTCAACACATGATATAAATGAAATAAAAATCTCATGAAAAGAGAGAAGTAGTTACTGGAAAATACTAGTTTAATAAATAGTGGTCAAAATCTTTCTAGTACTGAAAAAATTGCACTCCTATTTAGTTAGATCCTGAAAAAGACCCAAGTTACTCGAGCTGATTTGAAACTTTGGCAAAGTTGCAGGATACATCTGTAACATTTCTATGGATGTTGACTCTGGCAAGGAATTCATTTCCTCTTTGATCTGACAAATAAATATATGAAAGAACATAGCTTCTACAACTAAATATCAAGGCCTAACTAAACATATAACCAGAAAAGTCATCATGTAAGCCGTATTGCAACTGGGGTAAAACTGAGATACCACTTCACCCCAATTAGAATGGCCATAATCAAGAACTCTAGTAAAAACAGATGCTGGACGGGATGTGGACACAAGGGAAACTTACTACATTGTTGGTGGGAGTGTAAACTTGTTCAACCACTTTGGAAAGCAGTATGGAGGGTCCTCAAAAGACTCCACATAGAGCTCCCCTATAATCAAGCAATTCCACTTTTGGGCATTTACCCAAATGTTCACAAACAAGACCACACTAAAGCTACCAGCAAAACTATGTTCATTGCATCCTTATTTACCATAGCTAGGATATGGAACCAACCAAGATGTCCCTCAGTAGATGAATGGATCAAGGAAATGTGGTATATATACACAATGGAATTTTATGCCTCCATCAGAAAGAATGACATTGCCCCATTTGTTAGGAAATGGGAAAACTTGGAAAAAATGATAGCAAGTGAAGTAAGTCAGGTCCAAAGAAACATATGTCCTATACTTTCCCTTATTTTTGATAACTAGTATATGTCTGAGTCAAGCAGAAAAGGTCAGATAAGTTGATGTTAGGGAAATGAACCCTAAGATATATATTCAAATATTTTTTTTCTTTCATGCGATTGTTTTTTAACACATTTATAAGATGATTTCTCTTGTTGCGTTTTATGTCCCTCCCCACTATATAACCCCTGCTTTCACAGTATTTGATGTCGGTATAATTTTTGGAGGGGAAGGGAAAAAACAAATCGTTTAAATAGGTAAATAGGTGGACCCATTTCAACAATCAGATGTAAAAGTCGTTATGTCGAAAATGAACTTTACAAATTTGGTGGGGGGAGGATGATCGGGGTGCGGGAGGAGGATGGGAAGGGATGGGAAGGGAAAACCTAGGAGGAGGCTACAATGTTTGATAAGAAATGCACTCATTATTTGCCCATGTAATTGTAACCACTCTGTATAGTATTTTCACAATAAAAAAGATAAATCAGTCATACTGATTCTGTATTTATTGTAAATGTTGATTTTTTCATTAATTATTTCCTTTAGTTTTCTATTTTTAAAACATTGTGTTAAATGATGTATAACTTGGTAACTAATTTTGGATGCCTCCTTAAATTTTGTTCTGAGTGTAATGTCTCACTTCAGTTCCTACCCCAGGAAATGATGATGATTACAAAAAAATTCTAATAACCACTGTTTATAATACACAAAATCTCATAAGCATGACACCAAAAGCATTGGTTAACATGTGGATATCAGGGTCTCATGACTGATGAGGCCTATCTGCATGAGTATCAATCATTGTACCTAGATTCCTCAGCCTAAATTTAGCCACTGTTTAAAAATGTTTATATTTTTGTCACCCATCAGAGATTAAGTCTGAATATAAAGCCCAAGGAAAATGATAAAGTTAGAATTTAGCTTTTCTGGATATAAAATAACAATATGCATCATAGAGCAACTCACTGGTTTAAAGTCAACCTATTTCTCCAAAACATTCTAAGTATTTCCTTAAAATGTGTATTATTCTCTTGAAAGGAATGGGGAATGTGAGAAGAGGACTAACCAAGCATTGCCTTCAAATATACCTAATTTGGATGTACCTCTACAATTCGCTTTAAGCATTACTGATAAAAAAAAGTTTAAATAATTGATTTTCTGGTCAGTTATAATATATACTAGTTTTATATACTAAACTACATTCAGAAAATGGTACATACCGATTAACTAAAGAAATTGCAAACTCATTCTTCAAGGAAATAGAAGAGGCAATCCAAAAATTCATATGGAACAATAAAAGACCCCGAATAGCAAAAACGCTCCTCAATGGAAAGAACACTGCTGGAGGAATATCAATACCAAATTTCTAACTCTACTATAAAGCAATAGTAATCAAAACAGCTTGGTGTTGGCATAAGAACAGACCTTAGGACCAATGGAATAGAATTGAAAACCCAGAAATGAACTTACAGACCTATAGCCATCTAATCTTCGATAAGGGAACTAAAACAATAGAATGGAAGAAAGACAGCCTCTTCAGTAAATGGTGCTGGTAAAATTGGTTAACTACATGTAGAAAACTAAAGCTAGATCCTTATATTTCACCCTGCACCAGAATCAACTCCAAATGGATCAAAGAACTTGAAGTCAAAGCAGACACTCTGAAAACATTACAGGATGGAATAGGAGAAACCCTAGGTCTCCTTGGATCAGGCCGAAATTTTCTGAATAGAGACCCAGAAACACAACAAATCAAAGAAAGGTTGGACAAAAGGGATTGCATAAAGTAGCAGAGCTTCTGCAGGGCAAATGACATAGCTAGCAAGATCAATAGAAAGCCCACGGATTGGGAGAAGATCTTTACTAGCCATACAACGGACAAGGGTCTCATATCTAAAATATACTTGAAACTCAAAAAATTAAACCCCCCAACAACAAATCTTCAAAGAAACAACTGCCCAATAAATAAGTGGACGAAAGAATTAAAGAGAAATTTCTCTGAAGAAGAAAGAAGGATGGCCAATAGACAGATGAAGAAATGTTCAACATCCCTAGCCATAAAAGAAATGCAAATCAAAACAACATTAAGATATCACCTCACTCCAGTTAGAACGGCAAAAATCAAGAACTCTAACAACAACAGATGCTGGAGGGGATGTGGACAGAAAAGAACCTTACTTCATTGTTGGTGGGAATGTAAACTTGTTCAACCACTTTGGAAAGCAGTATGGAGGTTCCTCAAAAGACTTCACATAGAACTCCCCTATGACCCAGCAATCCCACTTTTGGGCATTTACCCAAATGTTTACAAACAAGACCACACTAAAGCTACCAGCACAACTATGTTTATTGCAGCATTATTTACCATAGCTAAGATATGGAACCAACCCAGATGCCCCTCAGTAGATGAATGGATCAAGAAAATGTGGTATATATACACAATGGAATTCTATGCCTCCATCAGAAAGAATGACATTGCCCCATTTGTTAGGAAATGGAAAAACTTGGAAAAAATTATATTAAGTGAAGTAAGCCTGGCCCAAAGAAACGTAGGTCCCATGGTTTCACTTATTTGCAATATCTAGTATATGTACGAGTCAAGTGGAAAAGGTCAGATAATGTGATGTCAGGAAAATGAACCCTTAGATATGTATCTTAATGTTTTTTTTCTTTCATGCATGTGTTTCTAACGCATTTATAAGATTATTTCTTTGTTGCTTTGCATGTCCCTCCCCCCACAGTATAACCCCTGCTTTCACTATGTTTGCTGTCAGTATAACTTGTGGAGGAGATGGGGAAAAACCAGTTGTTTAAGGATACAGGTGGACCTGTTGCAACAATGAGAAATACAAGTTGTCATGTCCAAAACGAGCTTTACAATATCAGTGCGGGGGGGGGGGGAGGGGGGAGGAAGGGAGGGGCAAGGGAAGGATTGGGATTGGGGGGGGGGAAGGGGGAAGCTGTGATGGGATGTGAAGGGTAAACAAAGGAGGAGGCCGCAATGCTTGCTAAGAAATGCACGCATTATCCAGCCCATGTAATTGTAACCCCTCTGTACAGTAAAATTAAACTAACAAAAATAAAAAAAGAAAGTCCTGGAAGAAAAAATGGCATCTCTATACTATGTGATGCCCAATTCTTAGGTATTTCATCCTGCCTCCATTTAATGAATGTGATTGTTTAAATCCTTCATAATTTATTAATTAAAATCAATCAGTGTCCTATAATATAATTGTGTTTGATTTTATCCTAGAATGATTCAAGGAGTGCCCATTCAATCAGGACAAACATCACATTCCATTGGTATTCATATGGATAGGAATGAGTTTCTTAGGCTCTCCTGCCATTTGAATGTGGCAGGATCAGGATTCGAACTGTTGGCTCCAGCTCCCACCACTTAAACTTGAGGATAGGGAACTCACCTGTCTGTGCAAGAACATCAACAAGACCAGTGATAAGGCAGGCACAAGTGTCTCTCAGCATTCCTCCTTGATACTTATAAGGCTGTGATAGGAGGATCATGGTCAATGTCACCCTAAGCAGAAAAGTCCTGGAGCTCCCTTTCCTACTTCAGTGCCAACAAACCAGAAGTCAGGCCGTATGGCTCCAGTTGTAGAAGGCTAGCCTTAAGCAAAAGCAGCTCATCGACTGTGCCCAGATCCTTAGTTCAATATCTGGAACTGGCAACAAACAGACATACAGAACAATCTGTGCAGCCATCCAGCTAAAGCAGGTCACCCTCAGCAGCCTTTATTTACATTTTATACTGAGGCCAATGCAGGAACAAGCACAAACCAGGCAGGGAAAGAGAAGATGAGGTTTCTTAGAAGTAATCAATATTCAGAAAATTAAACTTGGGAACATAAAATGGTAGCATACTTATGTAAAAACTACCATTAAAAAAAAGATGAAGGGGATGGGAATGTGGATTACTGAGAGTCATTTCCTACCATGCAAGAAGACCTGGGTTCGATTCCTCAGTAGCACATACAGAGGAAAAGCCAGAATTAATTCTGTGGCTCAAGTAGTAGAGAGCTACAGAGAGTGCCAAGGCCTTGTGTTTAACCCAAGAACTGGCAAAGAGATAGCTAGGTAGATAGGTACGTAGGTAGGTAAGTAGATACATAGATACATAGAAACATAGATACATAGATAGATACATAGAAAGATGATAGATGAATCTGGTTTGGATGTCAGGATGAAAGAAGGGCTTTCGTAACTGTTTTCTACCTTCAAATACAATGTTACCCTGGAGTTCTTCCTGCTAACAAGGCTAGGGCTCAGATCCTGAGAACTTCATTTGAACCCAGGATGGGTCAATAATGTTTCTTTCCTGCTTCTATAGCTGGAGAACTCTAAGAACATTTAGAGTGCAAGTACTTATCACCAACGGAAACATAGGAAACTTGAACTTTTGACATTTCAGCAGTGGAAGTCTGAGTGTCATAGACTTTCCTGCCCTGGCTGGCTTCACCCTGTGATCCTGAGACCTCTGCTAGGATGACAGGTGTGAGGTACTGGTGCTCTGCTAGGTTCAGAACTGTAATGACATTGACAATACAAGTCAAGGCTCATCACAAAGGGTTTGGGGAGCATATTAAACCTTTCAAAATGGACCTTTCAGAACCCTGTAGGACACAATGTTGTAATTCTAGAGTCTGAGAGGCTGGGCATATGGATGTGCTACACTTGAACCTGGAGCTCTGACTCCAATTCTGGTGTACATCAGCATTCATTTCCAGAGAATGTTCTCCTAATCAGCAAATAAGAAAAGTAATTTGATTGACCCTCACTTTTTTCCAGTTTGTCTGTCTGGAACTCAAACCTGGGCACTGTCCCTGAGCCCTTCAGTTCAAGGTGAACATTCTACCACTTGAGTCATAGTGCCACATGTGGTCTTTTTGTGGTTCATTGGAGATAAGAGTCTAACAGGTTTTCCTTGCCTAGGCTGTATTTGAACTATGGTCTTCAGATCTCAGCCTCCTGAGAAGCAAGGTATCCAGTTGTGAGCCACTGGCATCTGGCCTATTGTTTCTCACAGTCCTGGGGCTTGACCTTAGGGTAAGGGTACTGTCTCTGAGCTTCTTTTTCTCAAGGCTAGCGCTCTACCACTTGAACCACTCCACAGCTTCTAGGTTTTTCTGAGTATGTGGCACTGAGGATTCAAACCCTGGCATTCATGGATGCTGAGCAAGCTCTAAATCAATAAGCCACATTCCCAGCCCCACCCTTAAAATTTTATCCCGCAACTTGCCTATCCTAAAGAAAAGGCTTCTGAGTGTAAATCATCTAAAGAAATCCCTTAAGAAGTTGTCAAAAGATAAATAAGAAAAAGCTCACACTTGGGAGAGACTCTAAACCTGATGACTGTGACTAATGCCTCCATTTAATTATGTATCATGTTTCAACACTTAATAAAGTATTAATGAAAAACGAGTCAATGACCTAATTTATTTTGTATAATTTTGTAATAGATATACAAAACATAATAAATATTATGTGTATAATAATACTAAATACAATAAACTATAAAATCTATAAAATAAAATAAATACAAAATCAATTAAAATCATAATATGTAATAAACATACACATGTAAATATATAATATATTACACATATATAGAAATATTTTTTCTATTGCAGGTCCTTCACTCAGAACTCTAGTCTGAATTTCTTTTCCTCCAGGACAGTGAGTTTTTCATTCACCCATGATGCAAAAGAGTTACCTGGAATGTGAGATCAAATCCCAGCAATGATGGAAATACTGCCCCCAGTTCCAAGACAGTGACTAATTTTTTTAAAGTCAAGCAGATATGCTTATTCAGTTCCATACTGAACATTAAGAAAAAGCAGTGTAGAATTTTGTACATCTATTCAGACATTTTTCCCTTACCCCCAAAAGGCTTCTCTGAGCATGACTTTTTTCATTTTTTTATTGTAAAAATATCATACAGATGGGTTACAGTTAAATGAGCAAGGTACATTTCCTATTGAACATTGTTGCCTCCTCCTTTGTTTTCCCCATACCATCCCTTCCCTCCCATCTCCATATCTACTCCCCCTGCCGATCTCAGTGACTTAACTTATTATTTTTGGCTTTGCACAGGGTTTGATCTCAAGTAGTGGCAACTCTGAACTTTCCCTCACATTGCGACACATTTACCAAGACCCTGAGTTCAAATTCCAGGCTAGGAAAGAAAAATGGCAGAAATTCCAAACCAGGGAGCTTTATTTTTTATTTAGTTAAATGATTAATTAATTTTTTAATTTAATCTTTATTTTGCCAACACAGGGGTTGAACTCAGGTCATGCAACACTGCCTCAGCTTCAATCGCCCTAGGCTGGAGTACAACCTCTGGACCCATAGCCGATCTTGGGATCCTAGGCCCAGAGGGCATGCACGAAGAAAAAAAAGTAGGATACCACAAAAAGTGCTGAGCTGCAGAGGGCTGGGGATTTACATTTTTTATCTTTACACGGTGACCATCTTGGTTCTGAATGACACAGCTGCAATTGGACCTGACCAGCCATTGCTGAAGGCTGGTGGGCTATCAGGGAAACCATAGGCCTACCTGTCAACCATAGGCCCTGGGTTCAAATCCCGATCCTGACACCTACCAATGGCAGGAGATCACAAGAGACTAATTCCTGTGCATAGGAATACCTATTGAAAGATAACTTCATGCTTCAGTGTAGTCTAAAATTGGAAGCAATAATACTATCAAACGGATTGATCTTAATTAATAGTTTATTGAACATAAAAAGAATAATATTCCTTCAGTGGCAGTATAATAAATGCCTAAAAGTTGGTAGGAACATAGTAGGTTTCATTCAATCATAGACAAACAGATCTGGTGCTCCTTTCCAATATGTATTTATTTGTATACCATCATCTGCCTATCCATGTATCACTGTTTTGGCTAAAACTGGGGCTGGATCTCAGCACTTGGGAACCACCTGAGAGCTTCATTGGCTAGAGGCTGCTGTGCTCACACTCATCCATTCATGAATTGGGACTGCTAGGCCCTGACTTCAGATCCAAGCACTGCCAAAAATGTAATCTTGCAGTAAGAAGCCGAGTATGAC
Organism: Dipodomys spectabilis; assembly: GCF_019054845.1. NCBI lineage: Eukaryota > Metazoa > Chordata > Mammalia > Rodentia > Heteromyidae > Dipodomys > Dipodomys spectabilis. The sequence continues at coordinate 1,079,436 of NW_024871072.1, forward strand.
ACATGTTTTCCTTTTCTGGGAGAGTCCTGAGTGTCAGGCATGATGGATATCATATCTACAAATCTGGATGCTGTGATAGGATGTAAACAATGTAATAAATGGTAGCGGTGTCATCAGAGTCAATAAAATAATTGCTAAATAAATTAATAAAACCAGAAATACAATGAATAACTACACCAAACACAATATGTACTGAATATTTGTATGGAATTGTAAATCCTATGTTTAAAAAGGATATAAAGAGTATGTTTTCCCAGCCTGAAGCTTGAATTCAGACCTAGGGAACAGGCCTGACTTTCTTGTCTTCAAGCATGGTCAGATTCCCTGCTCTCACAGTGCTGCATATTTACCCAGACCTTCAGTTCAAATACCAGGCGTGGCAGAAAAAATGGCACGAATTGCAAACCAGGGGGCTAATTCTTTTAATGGCGGGTTATTGTGGAAGCCATTGTCCTGCATGACAACATAGGTTGTGAGCCCTGGAGAAGCAAAAGTTGAGGAGGTGACGCCTCCACAAGTTGAGCATCCCAGAGGATGGAGACATGCCCCAGACTAGAGGGATGTGGCTCTGTGAGCACTCTCAGAGGCTGAAATCCACAGGGGGAAACTCCCACTGCAGGAGTGGTGACCCCTTTGCAGGGAGCACCACACAGCGGCTCAGTGGCAGACAGAGCTGGAACCACAGGACTCCTGCCCCATGAGCTGCCACCAGAGCAGGCGTGGGGATGGGAAGTGGGACAGGGGGCATCTGAGAACAAAATCTGCTTCATCCATGACCTGCATGATGATGTGGACTTCCATAGTCCAGCGGATGAGCACCACCATTGATGCAGCCAGCTGTTGGCACACATCTGCACTGTCTTGGAGTCCCTCATGGCGTGTAAAGAGCAGATGTTCATCCTAGATGAACTGTGTCTGGAGAAAGCCAAGCGCGTGTGCTGGCTCTCCCAGGAGAAGATGGAGAAAAGAGAGCTGGGGGAGCTGCTGTTCCTTCTTGCAGGGGAAAGAGCGGATAGAAGGCTCCAGATGCCGGCACAGGATGAGCCCCCACCACTGCAGCTGCTTCAGATGCCTCAGGCTCTGGGGTGGGCAAAATGAGGGAGGAGCAGAAAGGTTTTGAAGAATTGCAACTTCAAGACCGCTTGGAAACTGCCAGAGGAGAGGTCTGGGTTCCCGACCCTGTAGATGACTCCCCTGTGGAGCACATCCTGCAGCAGATGCTCCACATCCAGAGCCACCTACAGCTGGTAGGCTTGGTCAAGGAGCGCTCCCTTTCTTTCTTCTGTAGACTGATGTGGATGATGACTTTCTATGTGACATACTGATTCTCAAAAGCCACGTCAGCCACCAGAAATAAGTGGCCAGTCAGCCTTCTCTCAGGCCTCCATCAGCAGTGTGATGGGAAGGGTAAACTGAAGGTCAGGTAGGGCAGAGGCTGCTGGGAAGGGGCCCGAATTCAAAGGACATCTAATAGCCCATTGGTGGCCAGGGAAGAGACCCATGTTATGCTTATCTCAAACAATAAATTGTTTTCAAAGGAAAGAAAAGCCTCCAACAAAGATTTGTTCTTCAAGTCCTCTGGCTTCAACTCAGGGCCTGGCCCCTGTCCCTGAGTTCTTATTGGTTAAGGCTGGCACTCTACCAGTTGAGTGTTTTCTGATAGTTCATTGAAGATAAGAGTCTCACACACTTTCCTGCCCAAGCTGGCTTGGCACCATGATCCTCCAGATCGCAGCTTCCTGAGTATCTAGGATGACAGGTATGAGCCCCCAGTGCCCAGCTTGTGATGACTTTTGAAGGCATTTTGTCAAGTCTGTAAAAGGAGTCTCAAATGGCCTGGATAGACCATGACCCAATCAAGGAGCTGGGATGGGGGAAGGCTCAACTTCTAGCCATTCTGTTCTCCAAAATTAAAGATGCCAGTTGGTGTTATAGGCATCAAATACCTAGGCCAACAGCCATCAGGCTTAGTGGGGAATAGGTAGAGAATACCCAAAGATTGCAGTGTAGAAATCTCTGATTTTGCATGCATGTGGTGTTGTGGTGTGTGTGTGTGTGTGTGTGTGTGTGTGTGTGTGTGTGTGTGTGTGTGTGTGTGTGTGTGTGTGAACTCAGGGCCTAGGCTCTATCCCTGAGTTTTCTTGGTCAAGCCTAGTACTCTGCCACTTGAGCCACAGTTCCACTTGCTTTATGATGGTTAATTGTAGGTAGGAATCTCAAGCACTTTCCTGTCCAAGGTGGCTTGGATCAAGAGTAAACACAACTCAGAAAGAATGACATTGCCCCATTTGTTACGAAATGGAAAAACTTGGAAAAATTATATTAAGTGAAGTAAGCCAGGCCCACAGAAACATAGGTCCCATGGTTTCCCTTATTTGCAATATCTAGTATATGTATGAGTCAAGCGGAAAAGGTCAGATAATGTGATGTCAGGAAAATGAACCCTTAGATATGTATTTTAATGTTATTTCTTCATGAATGTGTTTCTAACGCATTTATAAGATTATCTCTTTGTTGCTTTGTATGTCCCTCCCCCACAGTATAACCCCTGCTTCACTATATTTGCTGTCAGTATAACTTGTGGAGGAGATGGGGAAAAACCAGTTGTTTAAGGATACAGGTGGACCTGTTGCAACAATGAGAAGTAAAAGTTGTCATGTCCATAACGAGCTTTACAATGTCGGTGCGGGGGGGGGGGGGGGGAAGGAGAAAGATTGGGATTGGGGGGGAGGGGGGAGGCTGGGAAGAGAGGTGAAGGGTAAACAAAGGAGGAGGCTGCAATGCTTGGTATGAAATGTACGCATTATCCTGCCCATGTAATTGTAACCTCTCTGTACAGTATGTTCACAAATAAAAAAAAAAATAAAAAAAAGAGTAAACACAACTCACAGGTACAATCCCCATGGTGGGCAACTCCTGCCCCCTGCTGGCCAGACGTGGATCATGAGAGGCCGTGCCATTGTCCTCTAGATTTCAATTGGGGGAAGTGACCAGGGACAAACGGACTTTTGCTCACCATGGGTGCTGATGCCAGAGCAGATCTGTTCCATCCTAGGCCAAGAGAGCGCCAGGAGTCCCAGATCCCAGGGACACAAGGAAGGGAGAGGTCAGCTCCAGCCCGAGCTAAGAGGCTTTGCCCACAGACACCCCAACATGGCCTTCCTGATCACCATAAGATCTGACAAAGAACAACCCAAAAAAAAACAAAATTGGAGCTGTGGGTCAAAGTGCTACAGCTCTAGCATTGAACAAAAGAGATCAGGGACAGAGCCCCCAAGATTTGAGTTCAAGACCCCCAGCTGACCCTGCCCCATAAAACACAGGTTGGCTAAAGTAAACTTGTAGGATTTGTAAAGTGTTTCTGAAGAATGGTGATACTAAAGAAAGCACCCTAATTCTAATGACAGCTATGTGCTGAGTCCTTCACAGGGTGCTGTTTGCTGGGGCCTTCCCACATGGAGTTTTGTGCTGAGTCCTCAAAAAGGTGCTGTTTTCTGAGTCATCCCAAAGGGTGCTATGTGCTGAGTCCCTGAGAAGAGTGGGCCATGCTGAGTTTTTTAAAGGGTGCTGTGTCCCTTACACAACGTACTATATGCTGAGTCCTTCAACGTACTATATGCCGTGTGCTAATTCACCCCAAAGGGTGCTGCTATGTGCTGAGCCTTTGAGAAGTGAGGGAGGAGGTGAATTTTTCAAGTGCTTTGTGCCAAGACCTTAAAATAGGGTGCTCTGTACTGTCCTGCAAATGGTGCTCTGGGCTGAGCCCTTTGACAGTGTGGTATGTACTGAGTCCTTCCACACTGTGGTATATTCTGAGTCTTTCAAAATTGTGCTATCTGCTCAGTTTTTTGAAGGGTGCTATGCACTGAGTGCTTTACACAGAGTGCAATGTACTCAGTCCTTCGAAGGGGGCTGTGTGTTTCTTAACACAGGATGCTATGTACTGAGTCCCTGGGAAACAGTGCTGTACGCTTGAGTTTTTCAAAGCATGCCATGTGCTGAGTGCTTTACACTGTGGGCTATGGACTCCCTCTTTCAAAGGATGCTGTGTGCTGAGTACTCTACACAGTGTACTATATACTGAGTCATTCAAAGGGAGCTGTGTACTGAGTCCTTTACACAGGGTGCTTTGGGCTGTTTTTTGAAGTGTGCTGTGTGCTGAGTCATCTCAAAGGGTGCTATGTTCTGAGTCCTTGAGAGGCAGTTATCCCCAACAAGCACACACACACAAACACACACAAACACACACACACACACACAAGGGTCACTGTACACCTGCTTGGTGTGTAGAGTGCAGGGGGAGGGAGGAGAGTCTCCTCCCGTGGTGGGGCTGAGGGGAGATTCGATCCCCTGGGCAGGTACTGGGGTTAGGGGGGTGTGATGAGCTGAGGTGAGGCTACAATTGCGTGGCCTGGAAGACTTAGGGTCCAGTCAGGGCTGGGCTTTCAGCAGGGGTGGGGGTGGGGGCAAAGGAGAAGGGAGCATGGCAAGGGGAGGAGGGGTAGGACCCAGGGCACACTGTGTTTGCAGTGTGGGGCCGGTGAACTCCATGGGGGCAAGGCAGCCCAGGAGAGGAGTGAGGGCAGAGAGAGAGAGAGAGCAGATCGAAGAGTGAGCACACACACAAAGGCAAGCAGCTTTATAGGCTGGCAACCTCCAAAATCTTAGTGCAGATCCTGGCGAGGAGCACAGAGCATGTGTAGCCTGTGCAGCAGGACATTGCCACAGGCAGCTACTCGGAGGTGTGGTGGCCATGGCAGGCCTAAGTCTGAGGTCCCTGCCCAGGGAGTATGGCAGTGAAGGTGGCTAAGGCAGGGGCAGTGTTGGCTGATGAGGAGGAGCAGAGGCCATGTGCAGCCCCTACATGCCCCGCAGACGCCAGCCTGCCCACTTCCTGCAGCATCGCGTTTCAAACATAGTGTTTTTGGCTCAGACCCATGGTGCCTCTCGAAGTCGCCCAGCAGAGATGGCACGCCCCTGGCTTGCTTGCAGCCCCTAGCAGGTCTCGGATCCCTGTCTTCGTACTCTGGGCCTGCATGCCTCTGGAGCCTCTTCCTACAGCGTCTCCCAGTGGCACACATGAGTGGCTGCCCCATGGGCCTGCACCCTGGGAACCCTCCTGCCAAAAGAGCCTCTCCTGCTGACATGGACCCGCCCCTCCTGCCTCCCCTCTCCTGTCCTGCTATTGTGTGCCCCATGCCCCACAGCCTGTCATGTGCCTGCCACAAATGTACCCCAGTGTTGGAGAGTGGGAGTGGGTGTTGACCCCGGGATCCCACCCCCACACTAGTAACCGGTGTACCAGGAAATGGAGTGATGCAGGAATGGGTGAGGAGGGGTCGCCACAGAGCTTGTGGCCTGGAACAGTGGGAGCCACACAGCTGCTCATCTGCACCCTTCCTCTTCCTGTTGGGAACCTGGTGGCTTTAGTCAGAGGTGGGGAGCAGCACCTCCACACCTGCCTTCTTGGGTCTTTTGCTTTTTGCTGGGGGTGGTGGGTGTTGGATGCAAAAGATAGGCCCTCCTTGCTGTGTGAGCCGTTGTCTTCTGTGCTCGGTCACCCTTTCACCTGAGGAGGGTCCCAGAAAAGCCCACTAGTTATGTGAGGGCACTTGGAGTCAGGTAGAAGGTGAATACCTGGGAAGAACACACCCCATCCGACACACTTATACCTGACCTGTGCCCACCACGTCAGCTGTCAACAGTTCTCACAGGGTGATCACATTTCCTAGCTCTCCCAGCATCTGCTGGCTCACAGTCCATCTGCTCTCCTAGTCCTTCACAAGAATCCCCGAAGTCACCCAGAAGCATCTAGGCTGGAAATAGGGAGTCTGTCCATGTATGTAGCCTTTAGGACCCCATGCATTTCCCAACACTGCCCCCACCCCAGGTCAGACACCCCTCTGGGACACTGTGACCCCCCTGCTTGTTTTTAGTCCTGCCTCTGAGGATCCACCTATCTCAGGACACCTTCACACAGAATCCTGGCCTGGGATTTTGGTGAATGGTGAGTAAATGCTGGTTGTTCCCAAGGGAAAGTGTCTGGCCCTTGAGAAAGGGAGAGGCAGAGTGGTTCTGCATTATTAGAGCGGTGCTCCTTTGGGTGGGAGCCACTAGTTTGACAAGGGAATCCCTGTGCTCCAGCTTGTACCTTGTCCCAGAGGAGGAACCAACAAACTCAGGAGAGACACTGCTGGGTCTATTTGTGTGTGAGTCTGTGTGTGTGTGTGTGTGTATGCAAGAGAGAGAGAGAGAGGGATGGAGGGAGAGAGAGAGACAGAGAGAGAGAGGGAGAGAGAGAGGGAGAGAGAGAGGGAGAGAGAGAGGAAGAGAGACAGAGAGGGAGAGAGAGAAGGAGAGAGAGATCATCTTTCTCCTTATACTTGCCTGTCTGTGCTCAGGTGGGTGATCAGTTGGCAAATTGCAGGTGCTGCATGGAGGAGTCTTCTGTCACAGGTCTGGATTTACGTGTGTATGCGTGTGTGTGTGTGTGTGTGTGTGTTCGGAGAACAGGGAGAACAATGAAAACATATTTAAGTCATTGTGTCTAAAAATAGCAAAAACATTTTATATGTATGTGTGTGTGTGTGTATTCTTTTGTCATCAATGCCAAGTATGAGTCCAGCCATAATTTTTGTTTTCTCCTTGAACGTTTTATGGCTCCTTTGGAGAAATTTTCAGTAGACGTTCCTTTCCACCTACCTCTTCCCTATTTCCTCTAGCCCACAGTAGCTGCTGGGCCTGTGTGGGTCTCCGGTAGGAGGCCTGTGTGAATTGCAGACCAGAGTGGACACCTGTCCTTCTGTCTTCAGCCAGAAGGATCATGAGGCAAGTGTGAATGCAGCCGTACTCTTCTAGCCAGACAGTCTGCTCTCGTGTGTATAGTTGGAGCTAATTCAAGGGTTGGGAATGTGTCTGCCAAACATAATTAAGGAATTAAATGCGGGGGGGGGGGGTTGAGGAGGGCAGGGGCTATGAGGCTAGGAGGGTCTGGAGAGTGGTGAACAGTGTGACATGGCACATGGTTCACCACGACCAAGGATGAGAAGGCAAACTTACCCAGGGCATTGACTGTGTCCGTGGGAATCTGGCCAGGGAGCTCTGGACCCCCACTGATGACATGGATTCCCTCCCGCGGCATTGTACCAGTGGTCAATCATCTCTGGGGTTCTGCAAACTCCAATCTGTGTCCCGCCTGGGCAGTTTCCAGCTGGGCAGTGGTAGGCACGTGCATTCCCCCTGCGGAGCCTGCCCGGTATCAGGCCGTGGCAGTTAGCAAGGGCTCTCTGAATGCCAGTTCCTTTTTTTTTTTAATTTTAATTGTTATTTTTTGTGAACATACTGAACAGAGGGGTTACAATTACATAGGCAAGATAATGAGTACATTTCTTACCAAGCATTGCAGCCTCCTCCTTTGTTTACCCTTCATATCCCTTCCCAACCTCCCCCCGCTCCCCCACCTAACCCACTCCACCCCTCCCGCACCAAAGTTGTAAAGTTCGTTTTCAACATGACAACTTCTACTTCTCAAAGTTGAAACGGGTCCACCTGTATCCTTAAACGACTTGTTTTTCCCCATCTCCTCCACAAATTACACCGACATCAAATATAGTGAAAGCAGGGGTTATACTCTGGAGGAGGGACACACAAAGCAACAAAGAAATAATCTTATAAATGAGTTAGAAACAAATGCATGTAAAAGAACATTGAAATACACATCTAAGGGTTCATTTTCCTAACATCACATTATCTGACCTTTTCTGCTTGACTCATACATGTAGTAGATATTGCAAATAAGGGAAACCATTAGACCTATGTTTCTTTGGGCTTGGCTTACTTCACTTAATACAATTTTTCCAAGCCTTTCCATTTCCTAAAAAATGGGGAAATGTCATTCTTTCTGATGGAGGCATAGAATTCCATTTTGAATATATATACCACATTTCCTTGATCCATTAATCTACTGAGGGGTATCTGGGTTGGTTCCATATCTTAGCTATGGTAAATAATGCTGCAATAAACATAGTTGTGCTGGTAGCTTTAGTGTGGTCTTGTTTGTAAACATTTGGGTAAATGCCCAAAAGTGGGATTGCTGGGTCTTAGGGGAGCTCTATGTGGAGTCTTTTGAGGAACCTCCATACTGCTTTCCAAAGTGGTTGAACAAGTTTACACTCACACCAACAATGAAGTAAGGTTCCCTTCTGTCCACATCCCCTCCAGCATCTGTTGTTGTTAGAGTTCTTGATTATAGCCATTCTAACTGGGGTGAGGTGATATTTCAATGTTGTTTTGATTTGCATTTCATTTATGGCTAGGGTTGTTGAGCATTTCTTCATGTGTCTATTGGCCATCCTTCTTTCTTCTTCAGAGAAATTTCTCTTTAATTCTTTTGCCCACTTATTTATTGGGCAGTTGTTTCTTTGAGGATTTGTTGTTGGGGGATTTAATTTTTTGGGTTCCAAGTATATTTTAGAAATGAGACCCTTCTCCGTCGTATGGCTAGTGAAGATCTTCTTCCAATCTGTGGGCTTTCTATTGATCTTGCAAGATATGTCCTTTGCCATGCAGAAGCTCTGCAAATTCATGCAATCCCATTTGTCAAACCTTTCTTTGATTTGTTGTGTGTCCGGGTGTCTAATAAGAAAATTTCAGCCTGAGCCAAGGAGACCTAGGGTTTCTCCTGTTCCATCCTGTAACGTTTTCAGAGTGTCTGCTATGACTCCGAGGTCTTTGATCCATTTGGAGTTGATTCTGGTGCAGGGGTGATATATAAGGATCTAGCTTTAGTTTTCTACAAGTAGTTAACCAATTTTGCCAGCACCATTTACTGAAGAGGCTGTCTTTCTTCCATTCTATTATTTTAGCTCCCTTATCGAAGATTAGCTGCCTATAGGTCTGTAGGTTCATTTCTGGTTTTGAATTCTATTCCATTGGTCCTGAGGTCTGTTCTTATGCCAGTACCAAGCTGTTTTGATTACTATGGCTTTATAGTAGAGTTTGAAATTTAGTATTGATATTCGACCAGCAGTGTTCTTTGCCTTGAGGAGCGTTTTTGCTATTCTGGGTCTTTTATTATTCCATATGAATTTTTGGATTGCCTCTTCTATTTCCTTGAAGAATGAGTTTGGAATTTTGATAAGTATCTCATTGAATTTGTAGATAGCCTTGGGAAGTACTGCCATTTTCACGATGTTAATCTTTCCAATCAAGGATCATGGGAGGTTTTGCCATTTTCTAAGTTCTGTTTTGATTTCCTTGTTCAAGATTGTAAAGTTTTCATCATAGATGTCGTTCTCTTCTTTGGTTAAGTTAACTCCTAAATATTTTATTTTTTGAGGGGCTATTACAAATGGAGTTACTTTCCTAATTGCAGCCACACTTTTCTCATTGTTGGCATACAGAAAAGCCATTGATTTTGGGGGGTTAATTTTATACCCTGGTAATTTGCCAAAGTTTTGAATCAGCTTGAGTAATTTGGTATTGGAGTCTATGGGGTTCTTTAAATACAAGATCATATCACCTGCAAAAAAGGGAGAGTTTTCTTTTCTTCTTTCCCTCTTTGGATCCCTTTTATGTTTGCATTTTGTCTTATTGCTGTAGCTAGGCATTCTAATACTAGATTGAAGAAGAGAAGTGGAGAGAGTGGTCATCCTTTTATTGTTCCTGAGTTAAAAGGAAATGGCTTTATTTATTCACCATTAAGTATAATGCTGGCTGTAGGTTTGTCATATACAGCCTTTATTGTATTGAGGATTGTTCCATGGATTCCTAATTTTTCCAAAACCTTCATCATAAAGGGGCGTTGGATCTTGTCAAATGTATTTTCTGCATCTATTGAGATAACCATGTGGTTCTTATCCTTGCTCCTGTTGATGTGCTGAATAATATTAAGTGTTTTGCGTATATTGAACCAGCTGTGCAGCCCTGAAATGAATCTTGTTTGATCGTGGTGTATGATTTTTTGGATGAATTGTTCGAGTCGATTGGCCAAAACTTTGTTGAGAAGTTTTGCATCAATGTTCATCAAAGAAATGGGTCTATCGTTCTCTTTCTTTGATGAGTCCCTGCCTGGTTTTTGGATGAGGGTTATGATGGCTTCATAGAATGTGTTCGGTAGTGAACTTTCTCTTTCAATTTCATTGAAGAGTTGGAGGAGTACTGGTGTGAGCTCTGCTTTGAAGGCCTTGTAGAATTCCACTGTAAAACCATCTGGTCCTGGAATTTTCTTACCTGGGAGGTCACTTATTGCTGTTTCTATTTCAGTGCTTGATATAGGCCTGTTAAGATGGTTTAACTCATCTTGGTTTAGTTTTGGCATGTCAATATTTGCTAGGAAAAGGTCCATTTCTGTCAAGTTCTCAAACTTATTAGCATAAAGTTTTGAGAAGTATTCCCTTATTATGTTCTGAATCTTGGTTGTTTCCGTGGTGATGTTTCCATTCTCGTCTCTGAGTTTATTTATTTGAGTGTGTTCTCTTCTTTTTCTGATAAGATTTGCTAAGAGTCTGTCAATTTTGTTAATTTTTTCGAAGAACCAACTCTTTGTTTTGTTGATTCTTTCTGTAGTTTTTATGGATTCTAATTCATTTAATTCTGATTTAATTTTGATTATTTCTTTCCATCTACTGGATTGGAGTTTATCTTGCTGCTCTTTTCCAAGGAGTTTCAGATGTGTCATTAAATTGTTAGTTTCAGATCTCTCCAATATGTTGATATAGGAGCTCAGAGCTATAAAATTGCCTCTGAGTACTTCCTTTGCTGTGTCCCAGAGGAGCTGGTAATTTGTGTGCTCATTTTTGTTGAATAGCATGAACATTTGAATTTCCTTTCTAATCTCTACCATGACCCACTCGTGATTCAGCAGTGTGTTGTTCAGCCTCCATGTGTTACCGGACTTTCTTTGGTGGCTTTTGCTGTTGAGTTCTAATTTTATTTCCTTGTAGTCAGAGAGAATGCAAGGTCTAACTTTAATGTTTCTGAATTTGGACAAGTTTGCTTTGTCGCCTAAAATGCGGTCTATTTTTGAAAATGTTCCATGTGATGCTGAGAAAAACGTGTGTTATGATGTTACTGTGTGAAATATTCCGTAGATGTCTGTTAAATATAATTGATTTTGCAGGTGTTTAAATCTGCGGTTTCTCTGTTGAGTTTTTGCCAAGTTGATCTATCTAGTGTTAAAATCCCCAACAATTGATGTCTTTGGATCTATGTGGGATTTGAGGGAAAGTAGTGTTTCTTGGATAAATTTTGGTGCTCCATTGCTTGGCGAATAGATATTTAGAATTGTAATATCCTCCTGAAGGAGAGATCCCTTAATTAGTATGTAGCGACCTTATTTATCTATTCTCACGAATTTTAATTTAAAGTCTATTTTTTCTGATATTAGGATGGCAATTCCTGCCTGTTTATGGGGGCCGTTTGCTTGGTAGATTTTTCTCCAGTCTTTAAAATTGAAATTGTGTTTGTTTTTATGGGCAACATGTGACTCCTGAAAGCAGCAGATAGATGGATCTTGTTTTTAATCAAACTTGACAGTCTATGTCGCTTAATTGGAGAGTTAAGTCTGTTAATGTTAAGAGATAGGACTGAGAGGTATTTGGGAGTTCCTGCCATGTTATCCACCTTCTTGGGCGTTGCAAAAACTGGGTTCTTCCTATGGTTCTTGGATTCTCAGTTTGGGTGCAGTTTCTTGGCCTTTATTTTGGTCTTGTTGGTTTTCTATATGTAGGACATCTTTAAGAATCTTTTGTAGGGCTGGTTTGGTGGAGATATATTGTTTCAATTATTCTTTGCTATGGAAGGCTTTTATTTGGCCTTAGATTATGAAGGAGAGTTTGAATGGGTACAGTATTCTTGGTTGATAGTTGTTTGTTTTTAGGGCTTGGCATACATCATTCCAGGCTCTTCTTGCTTTGATTGTCTCTGCTGAGAAAACTGAGGTGATTCTAATTTGTTTCCCTTTATAGGTGATTAATCTTTTCTCCTTCTCAGCTTTAAGGATCTTTTCCTTGGTCTGAGTTGATCCTGTGGGGATTATAATGTGACAGTGGGATGTCCTATTCTGATCTGGTCTATTTGGAGTTCTAAAAGCTTCTTGTATCTGAATAGGCCTATCTTTTTGCATGTTTGGGAAGTTCTCTGATAAGATGCTGTTAAACAAATTTCCTAGACCATTAACTTCTGTTTCTAGGTGCTCCTCTACACCCATTATCCTTAGATTAGGCCTTCTGATGGTGTCTTCCAAATGTTGGATAGATCTATCATATTTCTTGGACTTGTCTTGGATGGATGTATGTTCTTTCTCTGTAATATCTAGGCTGTCTTAATCCCTGAGATTCGATCTTCTACATGCTCTAACCTGCTCTCAGGACTTTCTGCTTTGTTTTTTATTTCTTTTCCTTCCAATTGGTCAGCTTTGATGGCTTCAAATTCTTTGTTGAAGCTTTGTTTTAAATCTTGTATGAACTTCTTTACTTCCTTAATTTGGTGTTTAGTGTTTATTCTCAAATCACTTAGTTGATTGGTTATGGTTTCCTTGGACTCCCATTCCTTCTGTTGGGTTCCATTCAGCATTCCCTTTGTGGTCTCCCTGACTTCCTTCAGCTCTTTGTTAATGGATCCCATGAATGCCTTTAGTGATCTTTTTGTATTCTCATACTGCTCTCTCAATTCCTGTATTCCTCTTTGCTTAGCTTCCTCCCATTCATGCCATTCCTGTAGTTCTTTTTGAATGTTGTCAGCCTGTTCACGCCATTCCTGCCTTTCTCTTTGAGTATTCTCAAGCTGCTCATGCAAATCCTGTATCAGTTTTTGAGTAGCTTCCTCACACTCATGATATTCCTGTATAAACCTTTGGATTGCCTCCTCTCTCTCCCTTTCACTCTCATACAGAGTCCTTTGCAGGATTTCAATCTTTTCCTGGATTGACCTATTGATTGCCTCCTCTCTCTCCCTATCACGCTCATACAGAGTCTTTTGTAGATTTTCAATCTTTTCCTGCATTGACCTTTTGTTTGCCTCCTCTCTCTCCCTATCACGCTCATACAGGGTTCTTTGTATGTTTTCAATGTTTTCATTTATCATGTTTGTCAGCAGTGTTTGTAGAGCTATTTGGGAACTCTCCTCTGGATTATCCATTATCTGTTCTGTCCCCTGATTATAATGCCATTTTTCTTGTGGTTTTCCGGCTTACTCTGCCCATTTGCGATGAAAATAACACCAGTTTTGTGCTAGAACAGTAACTTAAGGCAAGCATCAACCAAAGTCTGAATTTGCACAGTCAATAGTCTGCAGATACAATCTAGTTCAACCGATACCTCTATTCAACATCAAACATCTATATATTAATGGGCAATGAACCGCAACTAAGAATTTGATAAACCAGAAATTATTAGGGTTAGGGAGAGTTGTGGGTAAAAAATAGGAATAGTGTGATGCGGGAAGGTACAGGGAGAGTTAACTTAACTAAGTCCTAGACTCAAAGCAGGAAAGAGGTTGGATAGGATGAAAGTAGAGAGATAGAAAGCAAGAAGAAAGAGAAAGGAATAAAAAAAGAGACCAGGAAAAAAATAGAAAAATAAAAATTAATAATATGCAGAAACGAGAACAAACTATTCAAAGAACGTGAATATAATGAGAGAAAGGGAGGGATATAAAGGAAATGTGAAAAACTTAAAAATAAAAATACTTAAAATATTATATAGGTATAAAGAGGTAATACTGCTATTAAGGAATTTAAGTCTCAGAGGTTTTGAATTGAGTAATAAATTTGTGGCTTAAGTGTGTACACAATGGGGGATAGGGTTTTAGAGTCAACTACGGGTTTATGTGAGGATATACAGAACAACAATTAAGTCCCATAAAGAAGAACAAAAGAGAGAAAAAGGTCAGAAAGATAAGGAAGAAAGAAAAAAAAAAGATCAGAAGTTCAGTCAAGCTAAGCAAAAAAACAAAAAGAAAAAACAATTAAAGGGAAATAAAAAGAAAGAAAAACGCACACACACATGTATCACTAAAATAAAGATTATAAGGGGGAAAAAAGTTTCTAGAAAACAATTTTTTTCAAAAAAGTTAAAAATTAAAATAAAGTTTTAGAAAAGAAAAAAATTGTTGTAAAACGTATAAAGAAGAAGAAGAAAAAAAACGTTCTTTGATTTTTTGGGGAGGGTTAGGAAATATCCTGTATCTCCCTTGTGTCTGTAATCAGCCTCTGGTTGCAGTCTATGGTCTGCTTGTGGTCCTGTGGCTTGGTTGATTTCTTAAGTCAGTTTGTTTGGACAGGCAGAAAAATGCTCTATTTTACCCAGGATTTTGCGATCCTCCTCCCAAGTTAGTTCAATGGGAGGGGAGTCTGCTTCTATTATCACAAAAGAGGGAGATGGCTTTTTCCTCAAGTTTGGAGATGCTGTGATGAGGCTAGGTTCTGGGTAGAGTTGAGGCCTTTCAGCAAACAGTAGCTTTTCCCAGGGGCTAGTTTGTGAGAAACTCACAGAGCCCAGCCTGGAGACACTCTCAGGGTTTCTGTTTACTGATGTAGAGGCTGCTAAAGGTATGGGAAGCCTCTGGTTCTGATCTCCCAGTGAAGAAAACCACCCCTAGGGCTGGCACCCGAACTGGGTGACTTTTCCCTGGGTGGAGCTGAGTCTGGCAGTTCACGCCGTTAAATTCTTGTGACCTGATAAATGACTCCTTTTATTCCAAGGCCTGAGTTGGAGCTAGCAGCTCCGCCAAGCTTTGTTGGTATCCAAGATGGAGATCTCCGGTACTGGGGGGGGGGGGTGGCCTTCCCTCCTCTGCTCCCTGCGAAGGAGTGAGGACGTCAGACTTCTATTCACGCCAAGTCTTGGTTCCTGGGTCGTCTCTGGTCTGCGAACTGCAGGATGAAGATGGCTGCTCCTTGTAGGTTCTTGCTGGTGTTGAGTGGAATCCGCTCGACGGCCACGTTTGGCTCTTTTGTACCAGACTCTCTCTCTTTCAGGTATGGTGGTACGGCCACCTCTGCAGCGGAAGTGGTGGCCGCTGCTGGCAAGAGCTCAGATCTATCTCCTTGCCTGGATTTTCCCTCTCTGGCCTAACTCTCTGTCCTGTGATGGCACACTTGGTGTGATTCTCTGGCTTAGGACTGTTCACTGGAACTCTAAAACTGCTTTCTATGCGAGAGCTTGTTGAGCCTCGAGCTTCTCCTCCGCCATCTTCCAGGAACTCCTCTGAATGCCAGTTTCTGTAACCTGCTATAGGCTGTCTAGAAGGAAAAGGGGACAGCTGACTTTGGAATCCTTTGATTGGGACAAATTAAATACCATGTTTTCCAGGGTTTTATCATGAAGCTGGCAATTTCCACTAACACCTGGGATTATGGGCCAAATTAGACGGACCATTTCAGCCACCAAACAATGACATTCAAAGCACCACAGGCAGAGTTCCCTAGCCAGATGGTCTCCTGCTATGAACATCATGCCTTGACTGCTTTTCTCTGGCAGCTGTTGATTCTATTCCTGCTCTCTCTAGGGTGACCACCACAATCGAGGGCATCGAGGGGGGGCAGAGATTGTGACCACACCATCCCCAGCTTGCCCGCTGTGAGCAGAGATGATTCCCAGCATCTGCACCGGACTCTTGGAGATTCAGAAACCCGGGATCCTTCGAGGATCCTTTCTCTGAAACATGAATCTTGGGGGCCGGATATGGTAGACCATCCTGGCTAGCCCCAGGGGGAGAAGAGGAGGCCCCTTCTGCCAGGCCTTCAGCTCAAGGCAACCTCGTTCACACCTGTGTGGGGAATTGAGTGCCACAGAGATGGTCAGCCACTGGACAGAGATCTTTGAGAAGATAGGCATCCCAGAGGCCCCAGAATCCAGCGAGTACATCGTGGCTCACTTCCTTGGAGCCAAAACAGTTAAGTGCAGTGGCACCAGGAGGGCGGGAAGTGGGAGGACAGAGAACTGTGGGAGAGCTACATCAGGCTTCCCCCCCACCAGGATGCTTAGCTGTATCAGATGGGACTTTTCTGTAGTATTGTCGTAGGAAGATGCTCATTTATTTATCCAAAAAACAGTTAGAGTGTGAGCCAGGCTCTGGGGGGTCCATAGACAATGAAAGGTTCCAGTGCTGGTTCCACAGTACATGAAGAATCCTTGGTTTGAGCTGGATGCCGATGCTTCACACCTGTCATCCTAGCTACTAAGAGGCTGAGATGGGAGGATAGAGGCTTAAGGCTGGGGCAGGAAAGCTTGTAAGACTGTTATGTCCAACTAACTAACAAAAATAAAACAACAGAAGTGGATGTGTAGCTGAAGCTGTAGTCTGTTGGCCTTGAGTAAAAAGGCTCAGTCACATAACCCAGGTTCTGAGTTCAAGGCCCAGGAGTGAGAGAAAGAAAGGAAAGAGAAAGAGGAGGGAATTACAGAGAGAGAAAAGGAAGAAAGGAAGGAAGAAGGAAGAACATGCAAGCCTTGGTTTGGAGTCCCTGGATCAAGGAGCCAACCATTCACATCTCTGTGGGGACAGTTTCAGAGCATAAAGGCAGTATGTAGGACCAAGCCACAGACTCCTCAGCAACTTCATGACATCCAGAAGCCTGGTGGTCACCGACTGCAGAGGGAAGCAGCCTCGATTAGACCCTTGGGCTCAGGGTGGGTCACCAGGTTTCAATCATCTCCGGCCCCAAGGAGTTTATTTTCTTGTCAGATAAGAAGGAAATGTGTAAGGGCTAGGGAGGTGTTGGGGTGATGGAGTGTCAAGAGGGGGGAGCAAGGGATAAAAAGGAAGATGAAGAGGGAGGATGATCCCAGTTCAGGTGTGTCAGGACCTCGCCTGTCAACCTAGACCATCACTGATAGAGCTTTTGACCCAGACACATTGCAATTAAATGTCTTGGTGCCCGTTGACCACCTGGCTATCATCCACCTCAGGATGCCTGTGCAGTATGACTTTGGGGACTGGGATTTCCAGGCTCAATCTGAAGGTCACATCCCCGGTGTTCATTTCTCGACCAGAGAAAGAGGTAAGCATGCCACTGGCACAGGACAGACAGGGAATGAGGGCGGGAGTCGGGTTCAGTGGTGCCCCAAGTCTTCCTCGAGTGGGCGTTAAGACCCTGTGATTGCCATTCTCAGAGGCAGAGGTGGGTTTCTTTGCTGGCTCAGCCTTTAGTCTAGATGGCAGATCTGGGACTCAGAGAGGGCCAACTGAAGGTGGGGAAAGGTTGGGTAGAGGCTGGTGGGAAAACTAGAGGCACTAGGCTCTGAGCATTGTTGTTTCTTTGAGGATACTCACCACCTAGGAACATTCCTGGGATGGATGAGCCCTTTTCTCCTTTCCAAGAGAGAGGGACCATTGGCCCAGAAATCCTTTCGTTCCCACATCTTGTGGTTGGATAACTAGAACTCACCTCACTGCTCAGTATTGAGGCAGTACAGTGAGAGATCCTGAGTCTTTGATAAGGTCAGGGGATCCTCAGTATGAGATTGTACTTGAATGTCCTAACTAGGTGCATGGTCAGTCCCATCTAAGACTTTCATGATGTAGGACATAGAATCTAAAGAATCAGGGCATGATGGGGCCTGTTCTGGGGGTTTTGAGTATTATATGTTAACTTTGAGCTCCCATGTGCCCAACTGCTTCTCTTTCTTGGGTGGGTCTCTGCTAGAAAAAGCATGAAACTAGGAACTGGGTCCTATCCCTTGGCTTTGATGCTGAAAGCTAGCACAATACCATTTGAGCCACAGCTCCACGTCCAACTTTTTTGGGGTGTTTAATTGAAGATAATGAGTTCTCATGGACTTTGCTGCCAAGGGTGGCATGCAACTACAGTCCTCAGATCTCAGTCTCCTGAGGGGATAGGATGACAAGCATGGAAAATATCTTTCACTGGATGCCAGTAGCTCATGGCTGTCATCCTAGGTACTCAGGAGCTGAGATCTGAGGACCATATGTCAATGCCAGCCGGGTCTGGATAGACCCAGAGACTCTTGTCAAAAGGAACTGACAGAAAACCGGAAGTGGTGCTGTGGCTCTAGTAGGTGAGTGCTTGCTTTGAGCTGAAGAGATGAGGGACAGCACCCAGACCCAGAGTTCAAGCCCCCACAACAGAAAAAAAGGAAGAAAGTAAGACATCTTTGCCTGCAAAGGGTGGGGGAGGTGGGGGGGGCAGGCAGGCGGATGCTGTGTTTGGGAGACTAGGTGATGGCATCACTGTACAGACATTTCTATGAACTCCCCAATTTTGCCCCAGTTTGAAGCCACAGCTTCAGGAGGACGTGGCCTGTAGCAGGCAGGGATTGGGTGAATGGGTGCAGGGGGGGGATTGTTGTGTCTGTATTCTCTCCATTGAAGGTTGGATTTGGATGCTGGGTGTCAGAGTCTGAAGTGACGGTTTGCAAGAAGTTTGTGGCCTGACAAATTGGGTTTCCTCTGGGTATATAAAGGTGGCTGAAGCCGGGCGCCGCCGGTGCTCACAACTGTCATCCTAGCTACTCATAAAGCTGTAAAGATCATGGTTCAAAGCCAGCTTGGGCAGGAAAGTCTGTGAGATTCGATGGCCAATGGACCACCAGAGAACAGGAAGTAGTGCTGTGGTTCAATTGGGGAGTGCTCATCTTCATCTGAAGAGCTGAGGGACACTACCCTGGCCTGGAGTTCAAACCCCATGACCAACAACAAAATAAGAAGTGACTAAGTTTTCTGTATAGCTGTGTGTATAGTAGGAAATTCTATGCTGGGTTGTGAGATATTTCAGATATGTGAGAGGCTCATTGTTTTGTCTACAGTGGGTCTGAAGTCGAGAGTGCCAGCTTCTTGGGGATGGGATGTGACCCTAATGGAGGGAGTTCATGGTTCCGTTCTCAGGGACTGCTGAAGCCTTGGGCTATACGTGTGTGTGTGTGTGTGTGTGTGTGTGTGTGTGTGTGTGTGTGTGTGTGTATCTGTGTCTGTGTCTGTGTCTATGTCTGTATGTGTGTGTCCGTCTGTCTGTGTCTGCGTCTGTGTGTGTTTGGAGGTAGAAAATGTGGCCTTGAATTCAGGGCCTAGGTGCTGTGCCTGAGTTTTGTGCTCAAAGCTAGTGCTCTGACTCTTGAGCCACAGCTCCACTTCTGGCTATTTGGTGGTTCACTGTAGATAAGAACCTCACAGACTTTCCTGCATGAGCTGGCTTTGAACAGTGATCCTCAGATGTCAGCCTCCTAAGTAACTAGGATGACAGACAGGAGCCACTTGAGCTGGCTTTGTGTGTGTGTGTGTGTGTGTGTGTGTGTGTGTGTGTGTGTGTGTAGAAGTGGGTTGTAACAAGGAGCAACTGAATCTTAGATAACTTCTAACCGCTGTCTTTGGGGAGGTGAATGGGCTTTATGGCTGAGGTCTGGGGGCCTGGAAGGGTGAGACTTGAAGGGGACTCAGGACCGCTAAATTATAAGATGAAGGGATTTTTGTGCCCTGGAACTGTTCACTCCCTTGGGCCTGGTTGGTGACAGAGGGAGATTGGGAGGACCTGGGGGTGGGGCCCACAGGGGGTGGCTCCCCAGGGCAACAGGGAACCTGGCCAGCACTTAGTATGGATGTGAGCCCCGTTAGTATGGAGCATATTTGCATGGGTCAGACTCTGGGTCTTCTCATCATGATGTCTGATGGGAGAGGCCAACCCTATTTTAAATATTGACCTGTGATCTTCAGATCTCAGCCTCCTAAGTATCTAGCATTATAGGCATGAGCCTCTGGCACCGGGCTTCTGATTATTTTCGGTATATTAGGGTTTGAACTCAAGGCCTTAGGCTTTCCAGTGAGGTCTTCTACCACAGGAGCCAAGCCTTTCTGTCTTGGTCATTTCTGAGATAGAGACTCAATATATGCTCAGGCTGGGCTGGATTGCGGTCCTCCTGTGACAGGAATTGGTCACCATGCCTGGTCCTTCTCTAGTTGGGATGCTAGACATATAACGCCATGCTCAGTCATCGGTTGGTTAGATGGATTGTCCCAAACTCTTAATCCATGGCAGCTGATTCTTGACCACAGTTGAAGCTCTGCATTGGGCCTCAACCCTCTGACCTCAGTCTTCTCACAGGACAGTTGTGAGCAAAGAAGTGATCAATACAGGGGTATCTGTGGGGCAGAACCAGGCATTGAGGGAGTGGTCATCAGATATGGTTCTTGGCAATTATGTGAGCATATGACAGGAAGATACCTGGAAAGAGCTCAGATGGGGCCTATTATTTATCGTGATGCAGGTATGGGATTATGAAACAAAACATGGCTCTCTTTCATCCTTACCCTATCCCCATGAGGAAAAGGATCTTTCACTGTGTTCAGTTTTGCAGCTGGGGAAAACGAGGCACGGAGAAGCTGGATGGCCTACTCATTTCCCCCAGCTTACAGGAAGCTCGGCCTGACTTCTCTGCCATGCTCCCTAGGACAATGAGTGCTATTCAGTCCACTTCTTGTGGTGGGAAGTCCACTTATTTTCAGTTGTGGGGCTTGAACTCTGGGCGTGGACGCTGTCTCCAAGCTCCTCAGATAAAGGCTAGCACTCTACCACTTGAGCCACAGCACCACTTCCGGTTTCCTGGTGCTTCTTTGGAGATAAGAGTCTCACAGACATTCCTGCCTGGGCTGCTATGAACCATGATCCTCATATCTCAGCCTCCTGTGTAGTTACCATTATAGGCCTGTGCCACAGACACCCGGCTAAAGTGTATTTCTGACTCTCTCTCTCTCTCACTCTCTCACAGGAACTGGTTGAATGGGTGTTGGAGGAGGTGGCCCAGGGTCTCCATGTGGTTGTGCCTCACGGTGTCCCTCTCATTCTGGAGGTGGGCTGTGGTTTAGGAGCTGTCTCGCTCAGCCTGTTGAACTAGCTCCTTGAGGTAAGCTCCTCAAGGAGGAGCCCGGGATAGACTGTGATGGTTATTCCTTGTCAGTCCATCTGGTGAGACCTTCCCCAATACCCTCTGCTAAGACATTTAAAGGAAAGTGGATGAGGAAGTGTTCCATTTTCCAACTGCACAGCACGATCCCAGGCCTCTGATCTTCACCGCCACCTATCTGGCCAGACCCTGATTATAAAAAATGAATTCACTCTATGTCTACTTCGCTTTGCTGGGGTGTGTTGTTTCGGGGAGGGGGGGCGGTGTGCAGCGGAAAGACCTGATAACTAATATCTCCTGGGGAACATTTGTTCTTGTGACAGAGCCAAGTCATTGCTGTGGATAAGGAAGAATCCGCCATCAGACTGACCCAGAACAATGCTCAAAGGTAGGTAGGCTGTTGAAGTATCAAACCCATCCATGTCTGCTTCCCACTCACAACAAGGGGGGTGCAGTGAGGGTGGTCCGGCACTGGCCCTAGGGGATTATACATGGATGGTGGCGGTCAGGTGCCAGTGGCTCTCACCTGTCATCCTGGCTATTCGGAAGGCTGAGGACTGATGGTTATGACTAAGAGCCAGCCCAGGCAGGAGAGTCTGAAGGATTCTAATCTCCCATAAACCACCTCTTCCCCCACAAAAAGGCAGATGTGGTGCTGTCGCTCAAGGGTTAGAGCCTCAGCCTTGAGTAAAAGAAGCTCAGGGCATGAATCCAAGACCTAGGACTCACAAAAAAAAATAAATGAATAATGGGCACCTGTTATCTTAGAACCAAAAAGGATGGATTCAGTCTTCTCGCCGGTACTTGTAGCCAAAGGTAAGGGGCTTCCCTTGATGTTCCACTAAACCTCTCCTTCTCTCTATTATCTCTCCCGGCTTCAGTTCTGGGATAGAATTCAGATCATCATACTTGGTGTGACCTTATGTACCCTATCCTACCCACCTTCCTTGGGGTGGAGATCCTGGATATATTCACCACTGGGAGAATGAAGCACCAGAGTGATGTGGGTAGGTATCCCCGAAACTCAAACACATATACACACTCACCTAGCCAACTCAGACTAACCTTTTCCAAAGGCACTTTATCTCCTTGGATTAACTGACCTAGGAGAGGAACTTGATCCCCTGTAAATGATTATTTTAACTAGGGCTTGCTAGTTGACATGAGATAAACAAAATCTCAAAAGAAAGGCCCTGGTGCCTGTCACCTCTGGCTCAGGATCACACCTAACAACCTGGCTACTCGAGAGGCAGAGATCTGAGGATCAAAAATTGAAGCCAGCCATAAGCTGCAAAGTCATTGAGACTCTACTATCCATGGAACCACCAAAAAGCCAGAAGTGGAGCTGTGGCTCAAGTGATAGAGTACCAGCCTTGAGCACAAAAACTCAGAGAGACAGCTTCCAGACCCTCAGTTCAAGCCCACACAAAGAAATGGCCCCATTTGTTGCCCCCAGATTGCCTGGGCCTCGAGTGCCTTGTCACAGAGTTAAATACAGCACTGGTCCTTGGGTAGTATATCAGAGCCTTCAGAAAGAAATTGGATGGTGGAAGCCAGGCCTTCCCCTTTGTGTGCTCTCAACCCACATCAACTGGAAGGCAGAGCATGACAATACTGGCAGCTTGCAGAGTGGAAAAGATCCTCCTCTGCCAGGGTTTTTGGAGTGGGCTTCATAGAGACAGCACTTGAAATGGGGAATTGCTTAACAAGGAGGATCTGTCAAGAAGCACAGAGAGCAAAGATGCTGTAAATAAAGGACAACATAGCAGAGTGTGTTCATTTCCAGCCAGGGCTGCTGTTGAGAAACTCGGTAAATATGTGCAAGACTATGCTGAGACAAGTCCAAGGGGTCACAGAAGAACAGCTTTCCAAGGTTGGGATTGTGTCTTAGCAGTAGTGGGCTTGCATGGCACACAGGAAACCCTAGTTTTGATTACTAGGTTCCGCATACACAGAAAAAGCCAGAAGTCGCACCTTGGCTCAGGTGGAAGAGTGCTGGCCTCGAGCAAAAGCAGCTCGGGGACAGCGCCTGGGCCACGAGGTCAAGCCCCAGGACTGTCAATATAAAACAGCATTCCACGGGACCTGGGTGACAGGTGGATGGCTATGCCCTGTAGCTGTTAGTAGATCAATCCATGCATTGTGTCTCCTTCTTTGACAGCGGGGATCTGGACACTCCTTCTGTCCTGAGCACTCCTGGACCCACGTATCAGCAACCTTCCCAACATTTTCCACTGGGACATGGAGCAGCTGGCCCCAGAAATTCTCAGGTACTGGTGGGGTTCGGCGGGGGGATACAGGGCAGGCTGCCGAACACCTAGTGGTCTGATCTGCCCCGGAAGACCAGGCCATCCAGAGGAGGCGGATGAGATGTTAGAGAGGGGTAGTGATGTGAAGGGGGCCCTTTAACACCCATGGCCCTACCCCAATTCTGAGCCTCCATTTGCCATGCCTGAGGGAGGTAGAGGAGTGTCTAGGTGGTAGTGTTTAGAGGAGAATGAGTTGGAAATTCTAAGGAATGAGAAACCATAAGTCCCGCTCTGGTGGTTCACACCTGTCATCCTGGTTACTTGGGAGGCTGAGATCCAGAAGATCTTGTTTCCCAGCCCAGGCAGGAAAGTCCCATGAGAGTCTCATCTCCAATCTCCAACCAAAAGTGGCGCCATGGCTCAAGTGGTAGAGCACTGTCCTTGAGCAAAAATCATCATCGGGGACAGTACCCAAGCCATGATTTCAATCCCCTCAACCAAAAAACAAAAAACAAAAAAGAATGCACCCCTTGCTTGCAAGAGATGGTGAAGGAGTGCGGTTGCTGTGGTTGGAAGAACAGGTGCTGGCCTCACTGTACAGACATTTCTAAGAACTCCCCAGGTTTGCCCCAGTGCGAAGTCACAGCAGGGTGTGCATTGCCTTACCAAGAACTCAAGAGGTTGTGTCCTATCTTACCTAAGGAGTGGACGAATGAGAGCAGGGGTGGGAGGGTAGTGTCAATTTTATTCTCTCCATCCAAGGAAGAATGGTTTTGGATGCTGGTGTCAAAGTCTGAAGTGAAGGGTTGCATGTGCTTTTTTTTTTTTTTTTAATTTAATTTAATTTTATTTGTGAACATACTGTACAGAGGAGTTACAGTTACATGGGCAGGATAATGCGTACATTTCTTACCAAGCATTGCAGCCTCCTCCTTTGTTTACCCTTCACATCCCTTCCCAGCCTCCCACCGCCCCCCCAATCCCAATCCTTCTCCTTCCCCCCCCCCGCACCCCCCTCCTTTGTGGCCTGACAAGTTGGGTTTCCCCTGGGTCTAAGAAGGTGGTTGAAGCCAGGCGCCGCTGGTGGCTCACAAATGACATCCTAGCTACTCAGGAGGCTGAGATCTGAGGATGACAGTTCAAAGCCAGGTTGGGCAGGAAAGTCTGAGAGACTTTATCTCCAGTGAACCACCAGAAAATCGGAAGTGATGCTATGGCTCCAGTGGTAGAGCGCACACCTTCAGCTGAAGAGCTGAGGGACTACACACAGGCCCAAAGTTCAAACCCCATGACCGACAACCAAAAATAAGGTGGCTGACTTTTCTTCATAGCAGTGAGTACAGTAGGAAGTGCCGTGCTGAGTTCTGAGCCATTCCAGATGTGTGAGAGACTCTGAGTTTTGTCTACATTTGATATGAGGACTGTAGAGCCATCTTTCTGGGGGTTAGGATGTTCAGGTGATCAGGGACTGCTGAGGCCTTGCCTTACTCGTGTGTGTGTGTGTGTGTGTGTGTGTGTGTGTGTGTGTGTGTGTGTATTTCCCTCATCTCTGTCCACTTCCAGGGTGCCTGTCTGCCTCTTCCTGAACTCGGATGGTGCCCCTCCTCCCTAGCAACCTTGCATTCAGCCCCCTATCAGGGTCTACAATGAGTCCTAAATTGCCAGAGACCTGCATATACCAGCTTTTCTTTGGGGCCCAAGTCCGGCTGTCCATATCTTCGGCTGCCTCCAGGGGATTCTGAATCAACAGGGTCAGCTGGCATGTGTTCTCCCCTGCCTCTGGGGTGGCAGGATCAGTCATGCGTTGTTCAGTCATTTTCCTCTGGCTGCATATCCCACTTCCAGCAGGCTGGCAGTGGAGTGGGGGAAGGGTGGTTTCCAGTGGCTCTGGCCAGATCGACCTTGATAGCTTACTGAAGGCTGCCCAAGCAAGGATGATCTGGGGCTACATGGGAGGTGAAGCCAAGGTTGCTTGGAAGTGTTAGTCAGTATCAAAGAAAAGTCAAGGTACCTTATCACAGGCAAGTCTATCTTCTGGGCCCAGCTGGGCCTCTCAGGTCCTTCTAGACAATTCCGGATGCCCAGAATACAGAGGCACAGACTTTAGATTCCAGGACCAGGTAACTGTGGGATAAGGGACTGGTATGTACCAGTACCTCAATGTACTGGGGCATTAGCCTTGACCTGGCTATGCCCCACTTGTGTAAGTTCACTTCTTAGCCCATGGCCACACACCAGCTACTTCTGCTGTGGAAGTGGCAGGATCAGAAATGAGATCTAAGATGACCAAAATCTGGATTTATGGCCGGAGTCGGGTGGGGGGGGTGTCTTTAAAAAATCTTAGAGCTGGAACTCAGAGCTTAGCACTGTCCCTGAGCTTCCTTTGCTCAAAGCTAACACTCTAACACTTGAAACACAACTTACCTTTTATCTTTTTTAGTAGTTTAGTAGACAGAAGTTTCTCACATATTTTCCTACCTGGGATGGCTTTATGTTGCCACCCTAAGAGCTTAGCCCCTTGAGTAGCTAGGATTGCTGGTATGAGCCACGGGCACCTGCTAAGGTTGTGTGTGTGTGAGTGTGTGTGTGTGTGTGTGTGTGTGTGTGTGTGTGTGTGTGTTTCCCGGGGCTTAAACTCAGAGCCTAGGTGCTATCCTTTAGCTTGTTTGCACAAGGTTGGTGCTGTGCCACATGAACTACAGTAGCTCACTTCCCATCTTTTTGGTGATTTATTGGAGATAAGAATCTGCCCAGGCTAGCTTTTAATCTTGATTGATCCTCTGGTTTCAGCCTTGAGTAGCCAGGATTATAGCCACTGGCATCCAGCTGCAAGGGTATCTTTTCATACTCTCTTCTATTGTAACAGCTGTGTACTTGCCCTGGCCAAGATCTCTGACCTCCATAACAGCTCCCACCAGCCCCTGATTGTATGGAAACCACAAAGGTCAAACTGATCCCATTTCTTTGTCCTCAGGGGAGAAGGTTATGTTTCGTCTGAAGCCTGGGATAGGAGTGGTGGCTGTAGATTGGTGCTTAGCTGGGAGAGAGGTAGTCTGATTTAGCCAAGAAGGTAAGTGTGGCCAAATGCTAATAGCTCATGTCTCATATTCCTAGCTCCTCAGGAGTCTGAAATCTGAGGATTGCCATTCAGAGGAAGTGCAGCAAGAAATGTCTGTGAGATTCTCCTCTCACAAGAACCACCTGAAACCTGGAAGAAAAGATGTGGCTCAAGTGGTAGAGAGCTAGCCCTGAATGAAAAAAGTGAGGGACAGAGCCTGGGCCCTGAGTTCAAACTTTAGTACCAAGATGCATACTTGCTCATCCACACACAAACACACACCACACACACACAAACACACACACATACACACATACACACACATACAGAGGAAGGTAGTAATGATGAGCTGAGCTAGAACTGGGGGCAGTCCTGAGGCATAGTCAAAGTAAACTCTCAAGCCAAATCAAGTGGTTTCTCCCTAAGTCTTTCTTGGGCTGAGGGGTCTCGGCCATGGCAGTAAGTTCCATAGAACCTACCCCTCCATCTGTGCATGGGGCCATAGGACCAAGGGAAGGACACTAGGGTTGCTCGTTTGTAGTTGGCCCACGATTGCAGATCTTAATCTGCACCCAAGCACTGGTGAGGAAAGCAGGACTCCGAGCCCTGGGATTCCTGGGATAGCGACTTCTACAAGCAGCAGCCAGTTGGCTGTGGATTCCTGAGCCTACAAGGCTTTCATGAGCCCAACTCAACACCTGCCCAAGGTGTGCCTGACAAATTCACGCATTTGTGATACCCGAATGAGTGGACGTTACTTGGTGTGACATCTTGCACCTCCTGCCCCTCCTGGCCCAGAATCCTGGTCTGAGATGGCGATTTACTGCTCAGATCCACATTGCACCCATGACAGATGCAATTCTGATGATCTCCATGCCCCAAGGCTCGATCTTTCTCTGTTACTGTGGCCCACTCTGTAGGCAATGGCCTCCAAACAGGCTCCACTCAAGACTTGTAGAACACCTACACATTGGGAGAACCTCAGGGGGCCAACAGGAAACTACTTTGCCTAGAGCCACACAGTGAGGTCCAAGCAGACCAGGTGTTGGTCACAGGGCTCGAACTCTGGACCTGGGCTCTGTCCCAGCTCTTAAGCTTACCACTTGAGCTACAGAACTACGTCCGGTCCTCTGGAGGTTCCTTGAAGATCAGAGTCTCCCGGACTATCCTGCCTGGGCTGGAATTGAACTGCGATCCTCAGATCTCAGCCTCCTGAGGAGGTAGGAGGACAGGTATGAGCCACAGGTGCCCAGCTGATCTGGCCTTTCACCAGAGTGGACTAGGAGCTCCTGAAAGCTATTCTTTATTTTTCTGTGCCAGTACTGGGCTTGAACTCAGGGTCTGGTCTCTGGTCTCTTAACTTTTTCCCTCAAGGTTAGCACTCTCCCACTTGAGCCTCAGCTCCATTTCTGGATTTTGGTAATTCATTTGCAAGAAGAGTCTCACTAACTTTCCTCTCCTGATCTGGCTTGACCCTCGATCTCTATCTCAGTCTCCTGAGTAACTAGGATTTACAGGGTTTGAGCCACTGGTGGCATTGGGCTAGAAGCTTTTCTTAAGCAAGAGTTCTTCCCTGCATTTGCCCTGACTCCTCCATGCAATGGATGCCTGAGGGTTAGGAGCTGTGAAAAATAGGCTTCCAGCCACAGGAAATGGCTGGGGTCTCTGGTGGAAAGCCAAGCTAATCTTCCCCCTGGGCCCCATTCTAGGACCCCACCCTCTCCCCTGTGACTCAAGTACAAACCTTGACCCAGCCTTGAATGTCCTAACAGACTTTTCTGAAGCCACAGAGCCTTCATTCCAACACCACCACCTGCTCTACAGCACACCTTAGGACCTTTGTCCATGCTGTACCTACTGCCTGAGGCTCTCTTTCCTGTATCCACATCTTAGAACTCCTGTAGAATTTTGGCACTGGATATATCACCTCCTGGAACAAGTCTTTGCTTCCCTTCTACCTCTTTTGTTATATTGAGTTGGTAGAGATGGAATTTTTGCAGGCTGACTGGCAAATGCTCTATCTTGGTGTGTGTGTGGTGTGTGTGTGTGTGTGTGTGTGTGTGTGTGTGTGTGTGTGTGTGTGTGTGGTGTGTGTGTGTGTGTGTGTGTGTGTGTGTGTGTGTGTGTGTGTGCCTCTCCTGGGTTTGAATTAATGGCCTGGATGCTATCCTATCCCTAAGCTTTTGTGTTCAAGGCTAGCACTTTACTACTTGAACTACAGTTCTATTTCTGACTTTGGGGGTGTTTAATTGGAGAAAAGGTTCTCATATAGACTTTCTGGCCTGCAATTCGGATCCTTAGATCTCAGCTTCCTGAGTAACTTCCAAGGGTGAGCCACCAGCACCTGCCTTCTACCCTACCTCTTACATATAACCTTGGCCTTCTTCTAAGTCCCAGAAAAAATATGTCTCACCAGGTTCACATCTTTCTGTGCCAGTCTTATAGCTTGAAATCAGGGTCTGGGCAAGTTCCTGAGCTTCTTTTGCTCAAGGGTATCACTTAAGCCACAATGCGACTTTTGGCTTTTGCTGTTTCTGTGGTACTGAGGAATCGAACAGAGGATTTAGTGCATGCTAGGCAAGCACTCTACAACTAAGCCATATTCGCAGCCCAAGGCTCACTTCTAACGGGAGTTATGAGGGTGGGATTTATTGACATACCTCTTTTGGCATAGAAATCGCTGACTAGTTCATATCTTTACCAAGATTTGGGAGCAGCCTGTGACTAGGCAATGAGGAATGATAAGTGAGTGATAGTGACCAGGCACCAGAGGTCTAGACTCACAGCCTACAGAGGGATAGAGAATATGGAGCCAGAAACTTTGACAAGTCCTACAGTCTAGGAACTGTGGTCTCCCTGGAGGCAGTGGCCGGCTTCTAATTATCCCAATGGGACACCTCAGCCAGAACATCAAGCATCAGTTATTAAATGGCATACAAGGATGCTTTGTTCAAGCTGCCGGCTCACACTTAGTACTCTTCAGGGCTTGTCTCAGCTTGCCCAGGTTGGGGGTCTGGGCATTGGCAACTTGCTGAATGCCCATCATCCATGCATCATCCATCCATACACAGAGACATGGAGTTATTGCCTCCTTTTGGGGGGGGCAGTTCCGTGTTGTACTATCAGCCTAGGCCCTGTCCCTGAGCTCCTTTTGCTCAAGGGTATTGCCACTGCCCCATTCATGTTTTTTTTTTTTTTTTCTGTAATCTCTTAGAAATAAGAGGGTCGCGGACTTTCCTGCCCTGGTTGAATTCAAATTGGCATTCTCTACATCTCAGCCTCCTGAGGAGCTAGGATTACAGGCAGGAGCCCCTGGGTCCTAGTTTTCTTTTCTTCTTCTTCTTTTTGTAATCATAACAATCTGAAATCTTCACGGTGTTATTCCAATGGTTTACATTCGAAGAAAACTACCCAAGCTTGGAGTTTGAATGCCAGGACTGCCACCCACAAATGGAAGGAGATCCTGACAAACTCATTCCTATTCATGTGAATGCTAATGGAATGTTATAAAAGTAATAATTAAATTTGCAGTTAATTCATGATTCTATTTTAGAATGCCATGCAAAAATTATTGGATTTATATCTGCCATTGTAGCACCATGGTGTGATTTCCCCTAATGGAAGGATATTGAATACTTTTTAATTAATGCTTCTATAAGTATAAAACCAGGATACTTTATTAAATGAAGGCATAATTTCATAACTAATAATCGGTAATAATGTATATAATTTAATATCCTCACATTCCCTCTCTCTTTATGCATATATATATATATATACACATCTATCTATATATCTATCTATGTATCTCTCTATCTACCTATCTATCTATCTATCTACCAATCTACACAATTGATCTGTTTATACTTTTGTCACTACTGGCACTACTGGGGCTCAGTGGTATAGTGCTTGCCTAGTACATACAAAGCCTTGGGTTCAATCCTCACTACAATGTGCATAGAAAAATCCAGAAGTTGTGCTGTCACTCAAGAAACGGAGCACTAGCTTTGAGCATAAAAGCTTAGGGACTGTGTCTAGACTCTTACTCAACACCCAGGAATGGCACCAAAAAAAGATAGAATGTTCTGACTGCAACTATAGAACGATTGCACTGCAGATACCTCATCACAGAGCAAGCCAGAAGTCTGATGCTGACAACTGCCATCTAACGTGACTTAGCCAGAGGTAAACGGCTGAAACCCAGCTCCACAGAACCAAATGGTGCTGGCTCCATCACCTTTGTCATGCAAGATACTCGGGGGCTGAGATCTGACACTGGTGGGTTTAAAACCCAGCCCTGATAGGAAGTCGGTGAAATTCTGAGCTGTGGCACACAGTGGTAGAGTTCTAGCCTTGAGCAAAAGATCATAGGACAGTACTCCCAAACTTTCAGTGAAATTCCCGTGGCTGACTCCACCTCCCCCCAAAAACCCATCCCTCTTAATCATTAGATGTGAACTTTATGTGGTTTGTTATGTGTTTCTGAAAGAATGGTGGTACTGAGGAAAGCATCCTAACACTGAGAGCTTGTGGGATACAGCTATGTGATGAGTCCTTCATGAGGTGTTGTGTGCTGAGTCCTTCACGGGGTAAATTCTTTCACTTGGTCCTTGTAAGGGCTCCAGAAGTCAGATGATTGTGCAGATGAGAATCTTGAGGCTCAAATATGTCCCAATGTCAGTGCCAATTGTGTATGTACCTAACTCTACTGAGTTGTCTCCTGCAGAAAATTGTTTTGGTTTATTTTTCTTGGTCGTGAACCTTGAACTCAGGACCTAGCCACTGAACCATGTGGAGCCAAGAACCCCCTTGCAACAGAGTGTTACAGTCTAGGCATCTGTAGCTGAGGTCTGTCATCCTACCTACTCAGGAAGCTGGTATTTGACAACCTCGGTTCCAAACTATCCCAGACACAAATGGTCCCATGAGACTATTATCTCCTATTCACCACTTAGAAACTTGAGGTGGCAGCTGGGTGCCAATAACTCAAACCGTCATCCTAGCTACTCAGGAGCCTGAGAGCTGAGGATCACTTTCCAAAGCCAGCCTGGGCATGGAATTCCTTGAGAGGCTTCTCTCCAGTGAGTTAACAAAAACCTGCAGGGGTGCTGTAGCTCAAGTGGTAGAGCACTTGTATTTAGCTGAAGAGGGCAAGGACAGCACCCAGGCCTAGACTTCAATTCTTCTGACTTACAAGAAAATAAAGAAAGAAACCTGAAGTCCATTGCTGGGAATGTGTCTTAGGGTAGAGTGCTTTCATTGTATGAATACCTGGGCTTGATTATTTAGTACCACATCACTAGAATAAAGCCTGAAGTGGCTCTGTGGCTAAAGTGGTAGAGTGCTATCTTTGTACAGGAGAAACTCAGGTACAGTGTTCAGGTCCTGAGTTCAAGCTCCAGGACAAGTGTATGCACACACATTCGTGCACACACACACACACACACACACACACACACACACACACACACAGATACCAGAAGTGATGTTGTGACACCAAATGGTAAAGCACTGAGCTTCTGTTCTGAGCTCATGGTCAGCACCCAGGCCCTGTGTTCAACCCCAAAACCTAGCCACCCAGGGCCCAACTAGGAGAGGTCAAAGGTTTTAAAACTTGATGTGCTTCACCAGCTCTAGATGACAGGAAGTATTGTGATATGACACATGTGCTTAGATTTAGCAAGCTTCCAGAAACTAGGAAGGCACCGTTGCCAATCATGAATCATTTTATAAGGTTCAGCTTCCTTGTTGTCTGCCAGAAAGACCCTTGAATTTATTGTAGCAAGTTATTTCAACACTGGAACATAGACTAACAAAGACAGGATAAGTGCAGGGAACTTGGCCTTCCACAGGAGGTGGCACAAATGGAGGCTTCCTGTCAAAATAGCACTGAGGAGAGAGATAGCTTGAGTTTCAAAGGGGCATTTTTTCTCCTAGGTTTCAGAGCCCACCCACACACCTGCTCACTAATTGGCCTAGATGGAGTTGTTTGTTACACAGCTGTACAGGTGTGATGATTTTGTCTGCCTGTTCCAACAATGAGGCAGACTTCCTCCAGCAGTCCCTGGTGTCGAGAAAACCTCAGGCTACACTGGTATCGGGGAGCCCCGGGACATGCACTGTCTTGAAAGCACTGTCTGTGCTACCAAATCATTTTATTCAAAGCAATTTTCCTAGCTTGGTGCCTTTCATCATAGGGATTCTGGACCTTCACCGATAGAAATACATGCATACATATATGGGGAGACAGGGAGTTACTTTTTTTTTTTTTGGCAGGTTCAGGGGTTTTATTATGAGCCTAGGCACATTTCTTGAGCTCCTTTTGCTCAAAGGTATCGCTCTGTCCTTGAGCCACAGCCACACTCATGGCAATTTTTTTTATTTCTGGGATCCCACAGAAATAACAGTGCTGTGGACTTTCTTGTCCTGGCTGAATTCAAACTGGCATTCTCTACCTCTCAGACTTATGAAGAGCTAGGATTACAGGCAGGCACAAATGACACCTGGCTTTCTTTTCTTCTTGTTCTTTTTTCATTGTGACAAACTGAAATCTTCACAGTGTCATTATAATGGTTTGCATTTTGAAGTAAACTACCCAGGCCTGGAGTTCGAATGCCAGGACTGCCTCCTACAAATGGAGGGAGATCTTGAGAAAATCTTCACTATTCATGTGAATGTTTAATGGAGTGTTACAAAAGTAATAATTATATTTGCAGTTAATTCATGATTCTCTTATACAATGCCACACAAAAAGTATTGGATTATGTCTTCCATTCTAGCACCATGGTGTGATAGTCCCAATTAAGGAATACTGACTACATTTACATTAATGCTTCAATAAGTATTCAACCATGATACTTCATTAAATGGAGGTATAATTTAATAATAATTCATAATATATATAATTTAAAATCCGCACATAGTCTCTCTCTCATATATAGCCAACTACACATCTATCTATCTATCTCTATATCAATCTCAATCTCTATATCTATATCTATATCTATCAACCACTACTATGGCTTGTTCTCAGGTCCTCAGAACTGGCTGGCAGCTCAGTTTGCAAAGGGCTTTTTCTCTACACTGACCTTTTCATGAAAAAATAAGGGTAATAAATGTCATAGGGAATAAACTCATGTATGTAAATAGATCTCATATATGAATATTATTTATCAGTGCTGGGGCTTGAATTCAGGCCCTGGAGACTGGGCTGAAATTGTTGTATTCAATGATAGTGAGCTTCTTCTGCCCCACAGTGACACAGAATTGCCCAGGCCCTGAGTTCAAATTCCAGGTCTTCCAGAAAAATGGTGCAAATTCCAAGCCAGGCCTTAATTTTTTTTGACCAGGCCTGGAGCTTGAACTCAGCTCGTGGCAACTCTGTCTCAACTTCTATCATCCTAGGCTGGGGTGCAGCCTCTGGACCCACAGCCCATCCTAAGACCCTATGACCCGAGTTCAAATCTTGGGACTCGGAAAAAAAAAAAAGGAGAAGTGCTGGGAAGGTGGGTCAGTAATAGAGTGATTAGCTTGCATGCACAAGGCCCTGGGTTTGATTCCTCACCACCACATAAGCAGAAAAAAGGTGGAGGTAGTGCTATGGCTCAAGTGGTAGAGCGATAGTCTTGAGCTGAATAGTTGATGGACAGGACCCAGATTCAGAGTTCTGGGCCCAATACCGAAAAAAAAAAAGAAGAACAAAGAGTGGGGGTGAAAAAGGAGAAGGATACAACTGAGAAGTTCCAGAAGGCGGTTTTACATAGTTTATTCCTTGGCATTGCAACCATCCTGCTTCTAAATCACAGGGCCCAGAAAGTGTACATGACCTTGTACTGCTGAAGTTTGGTGGACTATCATGGAAGCCATAGCCAAAACCAGCAACCTAGGCCCGGGGTGCGAATCTCTGGACTGCCACCTACGAATGGTGGGAGATCCTAAGAAATACATTCTGATATACATCCATACGAATGGAATGTTGTAAAGTAACAATTACATTAGTAGTGTATGATTATATTGTAAAATTATGCACAATAATTATAGTACACTGACTAATTTTCAATTAATACTTTGTTATGTATTCAACCACCATTCTTAAATAAAGGAAGGAATAATTTATCGATAAGTGGTAGTAATATAGTATATAAAATCAAATAATATACAGTATCCTTGTCTTGTTTTATACATACATGCATATATATATATATATATATATATATATATATATATATATATATCTGTTTCTACATTTGTCATTCCTGGGGCTCAGTGGTAGAGTGCTTGCCTAGTACATACAAAGCCCTGGGTTCGATTCCTCTCTACTGTGTGCACAGAAACATCCAGAAGTCATGCAGTTACTCAAACAGCCGAGCACTAGTTTAGCATAAAAGCTTAGGGACTGTGTCTAGACTCTTACTCAAGACCCAGGAATGGGATAAAAAAAAGATAGACTGTTCTGACTGCAACTATATAAGGATAACACTGCAAATACCTCATCACAGAGCAAGCTGGGAGTCTGAAGCTGATGGTGGGCATCTAACCTGACTTAGCCAGAGGTTAACAGCTGCAACCCAGCACCATGGAACCAGACACTGCTGGCTCACCCTTAGCTGCTCGGGGGATGAGATCAGACACTGGTAGGTTGAAAACTCAGCCCTGGCAGGAAGTCTGCCAGACTATAAGCTGTGACTCAAAGTGGTAGAGATGTAGGCTTGAGGAAAAGATCTCAGGACAGTACCTCCAACCTATGAGTGCAATCCCCGAGGCTGATGACCCTATCCACAAAAAAGACCTTTCTAAACCGTTAGATGTGAACTTGTGTGGTTTGTGACATGTATCTGAAAGAATGGTGATACTGATGAAAGCACCCTAATTCTAATGACATTTTGTGGGATACAGCTATGTGATGAGTCCTTCCAGGGGTGCTAGGTCGTTCATGGGGTATTGTGTGCTGAATCCTTCACAGGGTCCTATATACTGAGTCCTTCATGAGTTTTATTGGTTCATCTGGTCCTTATAAGAGCTACAGAAGTAAGATAATTGGGCAGAGGCTCATATATGTCCCCAAGGCAGAGCCGAATTTATGTGTACACCGAGCTCTAGTGACTTGTCTCCTGCAGACAATTGTTTTGGTTTAGTTTTCTCCATCATGAACCTTGAACTCAGAGCCTAGTTGCTGACTTTCTTCTTGGGCTCATGGCTAACGTTCTACCATGTGGAGCCTAGGACATCTTTGCAGGAAAGTGTCAAGGCTTAGGTATCTTTAGCTGAGGTCTATCATCCTGCCTGCTCAGGATGCTGAAGATCTTGGTTCAATATTATCCCAGATCATGGTCCAAAGCCAGCCTGGGCAGGAAATTCCTTGAGATGGTTATTTCCAATAAACTACCAGAAAGCCTAAAGGGGTACTGTAGCTCAAGCGGTAGAGCACTACACATGAGCTGATGAGGTCAGAGGCAGCACCCAGGCCGAGACTTCAACTCCTCCAACTTACAAGAAAAGAAAGAAAGAAACCAGAAGTGGAGCACTGGGAAATTTTCTTAGAGGTAGACTGCTTTGCATGTGTGAAACCCAGGGTTAAATTCACAGTACCATATCCCAAGGGAAAAAAAAGCCTGAAGTGGCTGTGTGGCTCAATTGGTAGAGTGCTGTCCTTGTACAGGAGAAAAACTCAGAGTGGTTAGGAACTGAGTTCAAGCACCATGACTGGTGTATGCACACACACACACACACACACACACACACACACACACACACACACACACGGAGGCACCGTTGCCAATAATGAATAATTTCATTAAGTTCAGCTCCCTAATTGTCTGCCAGAAGGACTCTTGAATTAGTGGTAGCAGTTTGTTTCAACACTGAAACATAGGCTTACAAAGACAGGATGAGTGCAGAGAACATTGCCTGCCACGGGAGATGGCACAAATGAAGACTTCCTGTCAAAACAGAGCACTGGGATGAAAGATAGCTTGTGGTGTAGAGCACATGGACAGCAAAGATGACGCTGAGAGGGGGTTGAGTGGACAGAGCCTAATTTACTGTAGAGCACATGGGCAGCAAAGATGGCACTGGGAAAGAGTAGAGTGAGCAGAGCCAAATTTACTGTAGAGCACGTGGACAGCCAAGATGGCGCTGAGAGAGAGTAGATTGGGCAGAGCCCAATTGATCTTCTGATCAGTGCCTAACCAGCCCGTGAAGGCTCAGGTTAATGATAGGGGGTGACCTTGACAGTGATTGGTTCGTCTTCCACCCTTGCCATGCCACCCGCCCTTTTTGGCTTTAAAAAGGGCTGCTCTCTGTTAATAAAAGAGTTTTTCTTTTTTGTTTAATTTAATTTAATTTTTTTTGTGAACATACTGTACAGAGGGGTTACAATTACATCGGCAGCATAATGCGTACGTTTCTTATCAAGCATTGCAGCCACCTCTTTGTTTACCCTTCACATCCCTTCCTAGCCTCCGCCCCAATTCCCCCCTCCCCCCACCCCCGCACAAACGTTATAAAGCTCGTTTTCGACATGACAACTTGTACTTCTCATTGTTGCAACAGGTCCACCTGTAACCTTAAACGACTTGTTTTTCCCCATCTCCTCCACAAGTTATACTGACATCAAATATAGTGAAAACAGGGGTTATACTGTGGGGGAGGGACATACAAAGCAACAAAGAGATAATCTTATAAATGCATTAGAAACAAATGCATGAAAGAAAAAAAACATTAAAATACATATCTAAGGGTTCATTTTTCTAACATATTATCTGACCTTTTCTGCTTGACTCATACATATACTAGATATTGCAAATAAGGGAAACCACGGGACCTATGTTTCTTTGGGCCTGGCTTACTTCACTTAATATAATTTTTTCCAAGCCTTTCCATTTCCTAACAAATGGGGCAATGTCATTCTTTCTGATGGAGGCATAGAATTCCATTGTGTATATATACCACATTTTCTTGATGCATTCATCTACTGAGGGGCATCTGGGTTGGTTCCATATCTTAGCTATGGTAAATAATGCTGCAATAAACATAGTTGTGCTGGTAGCTTTAGTGTGGTCTTGCTGGTAAACATTTGGGTAAATGCCCAAAAGTGGGATTGCTGGGTCATATGGGAGCTCCACGTGAAGTCTTTTGAGGAACCTCCATACTGCTTTCAAAAGTGGTTGAACAAGTTTACATTCCCACCAACAATGAAGTAAGGTTCCCTTCTGTCCACATCCCCTCCAGCATCTGTTGTTGTTAGAGTTCTTGATTTTTGCCCTTCTAACTGGATTGAGGTGGTATCTCAATGTTGTTTTGACTTGCATTTCTTTTATGCCTAGGGATGTTGAGCATTTCTTCATGTGTCTATTGGCCATCCTTCTTTCTTCTTCAGAGAAGTTTCTCTTCAAGTCTTTAGCCCACTTATTTATTGGGCAGTTGTTTCTTTGAAGATTTGTTGTTGGGGGATTTAATTTTTTGAGTTCCAAGTTTATTTTAGATATGTGACCGTTTTCTGTTGTATGGCTAGTGAAGATCTTCTCCCAATCCGTGGGCTTTCTGTTGATCTTGCTAGCTATGTCCTTTGCCATGCAGAAGCTCTGCAACTTCATGCAATCCCATTTGTCCAAACATTCTTTGATTTGTTGTGTTTCCGGTCTCTATTCAGAAAACCCTCTTTGCAGATGACATGATCTTGTATTTAAAGAATCCCATAGACTCCACTCCCAAATTACTCAAGCTGATTCAAAACTTTGGCAAAGTAGCAGGGTATAAAATTAACCCCCCAAAATCAATAGCTTTTCTGTATGTCAACAATTAGAAAAGTGTGGCTGAAATTAGGAAAGCAACTCCATTTGTAATAGTCCCACAAAAAATAAAATACCTAGGAATTAACTTAACCAAAAAGTGAAGGACCTCTATGATGAAAACTTTAAAATCTTGAAAAAGAACTTAGAAAATAGCCAAACCCTCCCATGCTCCTGGATTGGAAAGATTAACATCGTGGAAATGGCAATACTTCCCAAGGCTATCTACAAATTCATCGCAATACCTCTCAAAATTCCAACCTCATTCTTCAAGGAAATAGAAGAGGCAATCCAAAAATTTATATGGAACATAAAAGACCCCAAATAGCAAAAACGCTCCTCAACAGAAAGAACACTCCTGGAGGAATATCAATACCAAATTTCAAACTCTACTATAAAGCCATAGTAATCAAAACAGCTTGGTACTGGCATAAGAACAGATATCAGGACCAATGGAATAGAATTGAAACCCAGAAATGAACCTACAGACCTATAGCCAACTAATCTTCGATAAGGGAGCTAAAACAATAGAATGGAAGAAAGACAGCCTCTTCAGTAAATGGTGCTGGCAAAATTGGTTAACTACTTGTAGAAAACTAAAGCTAGATCCTTATATATCACCCTGCACCAGAATCAACTCCAAATGGACCAAAGACCTCGAAATCAAAGCAGACACTCTGAAAACATTACAGGATGGAATAAAAGAGTTTTTCTACCTGCTGGATTTGGCTCCCCGCTGTGTCTGATTGTCTCCTGGGCTGAGGGAGGCTGGGGAACGGGCAAGCGCCACACTTACCTTTCCTAGGACCCCTTCCGTCTTTTGTGGGATGGACGAAGACCCAACATTGGGGTAATAAGAGGCCTTTTTCTCCTGATCTTCAGAGCCTGCCCACACATATCCTCACTAATTGCCCGACATGAATTGTTTGTTACAGAGCTGTACAGGAGTGTGGCTTTTTCTCTGCCTGTTGCAACAATGAGGCAGACTTTCTCCAGCAGCCTGGGGTATGAAGAACCCCTCAGGCTACACTGGGAACATTGAGGGGTGCCAAGGAACATGCACCATCTTGAAAGTACTCTCTGTGCTATGAAATCTTTCTATTCAAAGCAAATTTCTTATCTGGGTGCCTTTCTTCATAGAGAATCTGGATGTTCACCGATACAAATACATGGATACATTCACAGACACATGGAGCTACTGGCTCTTTTTTTGTGGCAATTCCTGAGGCTTGGACTGTGAGCCTAGACATTTTCCCTGAGCATCTTTTGCTCAAGGAAGCATTTTATTGTGTCTTAAACCATGATTACCCTAGGCTGGGTGCAGCTTTTACACCCACAGATGATTCAGGTATCCTAGGACCCAAGTTCAACTCCCAGTTCTTGCAAAAAAACAAAAACAAAAAAAAACAAAAAAAAAACCCAAAAACCCCATCAAACCAACAAAAACGGAGGAGGAAAAGACCAGGAAGTTTTATACAACAGTTTTACCTTTGATTCCTTAGTACTGTGACCCTCCTGGGTCTCAATTACTTGGCTTGAAAATTGTACATGACCTTGCATGGTCGCAGGCTGGAGGCTGTCAGTGAAGCCTGAGTCCAACCCAGACACCTAGGCCCTGAGTTCAATCCCGGGACTGCACACAGCTGAAGATCTAGGAAACTTGTTCCTATCTATAGGAATACAAATACAATGTTTGAAATGTACTAATTAAATTACAAATTAGCTAGTCATTCCAGTATATGATTGTAAGCAATAAATATAGGTCATTGATTAATTAATACTTTATTAAGTCTCCTACTGTGATTAATTAATGGAGGTATAATTTTATACCAAATAATTGGTAATAATATAATATATAAAAATAAGATACAGACATCACTCAATAACTGGCCCGTACTGCGACCACGTGAGGCAGGACAGACTTGCCGAGTGGTACTAATTGGATGAAGGACCCACTAAGTTCCCCATAGCAGGAGTGAGACAAAACCTGAGTGAGCTTCTACCTGATATTATAGACCGAGTCCAACAGAGTGTTCAACGCAAGTCACCAGCAGGGGACCTCGGAGATCAGTTTGTAAAGCTACTGGTTTCGGAAGGGATGATGCAGACCACCACACAGCCTGCATGGGATTGAGAGAGTGTTCCCTGAGCACATGGGTGGTGGCCTCCCAGGATGTGGAACACAACAGCCTCAGGCCCAATCACTATCTTTACCTTTACAGGCTCAGACATCTGCAGGCTTTTACCCAGGCTCTGGCATCCCAGGGCCAAGGAACCCCAAGGCCATCAGTGAGAGGGACTTGTTTTAAATGCCGACAGGAGGTCTCCTTTAAGCGGGACTGTTCAAAACAATCCCCCCTGCCCTCCACCCATTGCCAACCAGCCCGGGGGGTCCAAACCACTCCCTACACCCTGCCAAAGGTGCAGGAAGGGATACCATTGGAAAAAGGATTGTCGATCCAAATTTGATTTAGATAGGAAGCCTTTAAGCTAGGGGAGGGGCATCCTCCAGCCCCGTTAGCTCAAGGAGGATCCCCCTCTGCTGTAAGGCCCAGGCAGGCTCATGGCAGGACGACCCAGGCCCATTGGACCATCCCCCTGAGGGAAGGACTCCACCCTAAAATGAGTATTTTCATAGGTGTAAAGCAGTTTAACTGCCTAATTGACGTGAGGGCATATTGAACCATACTCAGGGAGGAGGAAGTTCCCTAGGACTGGAAGCTTGCACACGGGTCCCCGATATTGGGGGTAGGGGGCAAATCCCAGTCCAAAGAGTCGGTCGCCCTTATGAAATGGACTAGCTTAGATGGAGAGCAGGGAAAGATATGCCCTTTAGTGACAAAAAACCTCACCGCCAATTTACTAGGGCAAGACATGCTAAGACAAATGGATGCTGTGGTCACTACAGACCATCGAGCATCCTATGATGATATCCTGGATGGAGTAAAATCACAAAGACTTAAACAGGATCTAGAGGGAGTTAAGAAAAAGAATTTTTTTAATTTCATAAGTACAGAGAAGAACATAAGGAACCCACTTGGGTGCACCCCCAATCCTAAAGGCAATTGTCCCCCAAGTACCTCCCATAAGGTGGAAACCTAGAAGCCCTATTTGGGTGGAGCAGTGGCCATTGACCTAACCTAAACTTGTAGCACGCCACTTTTTGGTGGAGGAACAGATAAAACTTGGGCACATACTTCCTTCTGTGAGTCCTTGGAACGCACCTGTATATTTGTTATCCGAAAAGCATCCGGGCTTAGTTCATGCTCCAAGATCTACATAAGGTAACTGAAAGGATAGAGCTAGTAGGAATTCCCTAAGAGGAATGCCCTGGACTCCCGCTTCAGAATATACCTTGGTTGTAATTGATATTAAAGATAGTTTTTTTTTTTGATCCCCTTGCATCTGAATGACTGCAAGAAATTTGCCTTCTCCATCCCTTCTCTTAATTTTTTCCCATCCTGATCGGGGGTTTGAATGGACGTTGCTGCCACAGGGAATGGCCAATAGCCTGGCCTTTTGCTAACAATACTTGGCCACACTTTTAGGGCCTGTGCTGGGTTCAGACACCTCCCTTGCCTATGCCTACATGGATGACATAATTCTGGGGCACCAAGACCTGGGCCGCCTGGAGGGCCTTCTAGCCCAGGTTCTCACCATATTAAAAAAGGGGGTTTTTACCATAGCCCTAAATAAAATTCAAATGGTACCTCCTTTTAAGGTGTTCGGATCCCACCTTACCTTGACTCAGGCCTGCCTCCTTAAGCCTTTGCTAGATATTCCAGCATCTCTGTCCCTAACCCAACTTCAAAGTCTTTTAGGAGAAATAAATTGGCTGTTTCCATGGGTTCCCATCCCTAAAATAATCTTGTGCCCTTATTCACCCAACTAAAAGACAGGACACCCCAAGAAGTTATTATAATTGCAAGCAGCCATCAGGCAATATTTTTACAGTTCCAAAGAGCCCTAGATGTACTTTCCCTGAAAAGGTATTCTATTCTTAAGCCCATTTCCCTCTCGTTGTTTGCAGGTGTTACATTGATTTCTGCAGTTTTAAGTCAAAGGGGTGGAGCCATTAGAGTGGGTTCACACTCCCCTTGGGGGCACACCTCAGGTGTACTCTCAGGCAGACCAACTTGCCGATGCTATTGTCAAGGGAAGGACCCAATCCCAAAGGCATTATGGCCTTGACCCTCACTCCATTGTTTTTCCTTTTCGGATGGCAGACTTTGAGTGTTCACTTGAGCCAATGCTCAACTTGCTCTCCCCCTAGAAGGGTTTCTAGGTCAAATTGACTGCCAATATGGGTCATCTAAATGGACCGTCATGTTATGGTGACTTTCCCTCATAATGCCTTCTCTATTTTCTCCTACACCTATTCCTGGCGCTTTCCATGTTTTTACTGATGGAGGTAAAACAGGCTCTGCGTATGCAGCCTTTGAGGAGGAGCAAAAGACCCCAAGCCAACAAACATTTTAACCTTGTCAAGGGTCAGCACAATAAAAAGAAATGTTTGCTGTAATTATGGTCCTTCGGGACATTCAAAAACCCCTTGATTTGTATTCTGATAGTTTATATGATTAACTTGCTCCCTCATATTCCCCAAGCACATATTAAGCTGGATGGAAACCCTGTTTTCCCATTTTGGACACCCTTAATTGCCTATTAGATGGACAGGGAGCCCCTATTCATATTCAACATTTGAGAGGGCATTCAAAACTTCCTGGGTTTTTATCCATGGGCAATAATTGGACAGATCAGTTAGCTACTGGC
This sequence comes from Dipodomys spectabilis, assembly GCF_019054845.1. NCBI lineage: Eukaryota > Metazoa > Chordata > Mammalia > Rodentia > Heteromyidae > Dipodomys > Dipodomys spectabilis. The sequence continues at coordinate 1,122,160 of NW_024871072.1, forward strand.
CCACAAGCTTTAATGTTACAAAAGGCCACCCATTTACATAATTTAACCCACAATAATTGGAGAGGTTTTCAACATAGATTTCCTCAGATTCCTGTAAAGGACCTCAAAAGGATAGTACATACCCGTAAAACATGCCAGCCCTTCTTAAAAGAACCCCCGCTACAACCACCAGGGATAAATCCCAGAGGCCTCAAACCCAATGTCCTCTGGCAAACTGATGTGACTCATTTTCCAGCCTTTGGTAAGCTTAAATATATATTTGTTTCTATAGATACCTATTCAGGAGCATGTTGGGCTACAGCACATACAAGAGAAAGAACTAAACATTCAGAAGCACATTTTCTTCAATGCTTTGCTACCTTGGGTCTACCAGCACAAGTTAAAACTATAATGGACATTGTTTTGTTAGTAAAGCAATGTCATAGTTCTTTGACAGATGGCATATTACTCATACAGAAATCCCTATAATCTCCAAGGCCAAGCAATTATAGAAATAAATGGGAGTTAACCCCCATATATAGTTACAGATAGCTTTCTTTACCATTAATATTTTAAATTTTTCAAAAGGGGCAATTGAATCCAGGTTTTAGAAGCACTGGGGACAACTAAATCCTAAGCCCCAAGTGAAAGTCAGGTGGAAGGACCCCCTGACACAACAATGGAGCAGACCTGACCCCCTAGTTACCATGGGCAGGGGATTCAGATATGTTTTTCCTATAGGAGAGACAGCCCTCATTTGGATCCCAGCCAGGAACTTTAAGTTTTACCCATTTCTTCTATACAGGAAGAAGCCCAAGGATAAACTAACCAACAAGGAAAGTAAAATGGCTATGCTGGTCGAGGCTTGTGTTTAAAAGAGGGAAAGCTAAAAAAGATAATTACTGACCATCTCCAAGGGCAATCAGCCCTTGAGAAGCTCTTGCGTTCTTTAACAATTGCAGATGGTGATACTCCAGCTGTTGGTTGTCCTGACTCTCCTAGTCCTGGCAATGGCGCTACCGAATCCACATCAACCTCAATGACTGACCTGGGCAGTGATCAAATGGAGAAATCATCAACAGCACCAATAGAGAAGCTGTCCCTTCGACCTGGTGGCCTGGGCTTCATTTTGACATCTTTGACCTGGCTAGAGGATCCTGGGATGTTGGAGATTGAGACCCCCTTTACCAAGAATGGCCTGAGTGTGGGGGCCCACGAGGATGCACTGTGCCTCATGTGTGGTACCCCCAATATCCAGGCTGCTCCCATGCTTTAAAGAGGTCAACCTTATAAGATAGTGACTTTATATACGTCCCAGAAGTAATCGAACTGCTTCGGACATTTCTAACTGTGGTGGGACTGACGTTTATTAACTTTACTGAGGAGGGAAAAAGGATAACTAACTGGGAGATGAGAAGGATGTGGGGGTTGCGGTTATATCGAAAAGGGTGGAGCCCAAGAGATCCAACGCATGGCTCTCCGTGTCTATTATGATAAGCTCAGTGCTGAAGATTACTCCATATTTTAGGTGAACCACGGAAAGAGGAGGTGCCAATTGGGCGAACCTCATAAGAGGTGCCCTGACCTGAACCTCAGCAAAGAGGTGGGTTTGCCATTATAAAAGGGGGAATCTGTAGGGCACATGGACAGCAAAGGTGGCGCTGAGAGGCAGTTGAGTGGGCAGAGTCGGAGTTGTTTATGTTAAAATCTGACTGTGTACCACAACCAGGCAAAGTGACGTCTGTAGTTGAATAGCTAGAAAGACAGCAGAGAAAGTCGAGAAAGCTTAGGTGCATGATAGGGTGACCTCTACAGTGATTGGTTGGTTCCTTTTCTTCCCCTTCCATGCCACGCGGTTTTTTGCTTTAAAAATTGCTTGCTGCATGGTGATAAACGAATTCCTGCTTGACTTGACTCCCTGCTGCATCTGACTGTGTCCGGGGATACGGGAGGCTGGCAAATGGGCTAGCAGCACACTTACCTTTCCATGGACCCCATTCATTTTCCGCGGGACAGATGAAGATCAAACAGGTAGGAGGAGAACAAAGGAGGAAGCAACAATGCTCAATAGGAAATGTACTCATTACTTTGTTAATGTAACTGTAACCCCTCTGTACAACATTTTTATAATAAAAAACATACATAAATAATGTAGTGCTCAAAGAAGCACTTTGGGGGTAAGGGAAGGATATCTGAATAACTGTACAAAATTCTACATTGCTTTTTTTTAATGTTCAGTATGGAACTGAATAAACATAAGTGCTTCCATTAAAAATTTTAAGTCATTGTCTTGGAATTGGAGCCAGTATTTCTGCCATTGAAGGGATTTGAGCTCATTTCCAGGTAACTCTTTTACTCTATTGGTGAAGGGGAAGCTCACTGTCCTTGAGGAAAAGAAATTCAAGCTAGAGTTCCCAGGGCCTGCATTGAGGCCCTGCAATGTAAAAAATATTTCTATACATGTGTAATATATGATATATATGTACATATGCATGCATATTATATATTGATTATTATAATTATTGATTTTGTATTTATTTTATTTTATTCATTTTATAGTTTATTGTATTTAGTATTATTATACACATAATATTTATTATGTTTTGTACATCTAGTATAAAATTATACACAATAAATCAGATCATTGACTTGTTATTCATTAATACTATATTAAATGTTGAAACATTTAATGATACATAATTAAATGGAGGCATTAGTCACAGTCATCACATGTTTAAAGTCTCTCCCAAGTATGAGCTTTGTCTTAGTTATCTTTTGACAACTTACTATAGGGATTCCTTTAGATGATTTATACTCAGAAGCCTTTTCTTGAGGATAGGCAAGTTGCGGGATAAAATTTTAAGAGTGGGGCTGGAAATGTGGCTTAGTGGTATAGAGCTTGCTCAGCATGCATGAATGCCAGGGTTTGAATCCTCAGTGCCACATACTCAGAAAAACCCAGAAGCTGTGGAGTGGCTCAAGTGATAGAGTGATAGCCTTGAGAAAAAGAAGCTCAGAGACAGTACCCAGGCCCTTAGATCAAGCCCCAGGACTGGCAAAAACAATAGGCCAGTTGCTGGTGGGGAATTCTTGGAACCCTAGCTTCTCAGGAGACTGAGATCTGAAGACCACAGTTCCAAGACAGCCTACACAAGGAAAGCCTGTTAGACTCTTATCTCCAATGAATCACCAAAAGACCTCACATGGCACTGTGGCTCAAGTAGTAGAGTGTTCGCCTTGAGCTGAAGGGTGCAGGGAGAGCACCCAGGCTTCAGTATGATAAAAACAACTGGAAAAAGAGTGAGGGATAATCAAAGTACTTTTCCTATTTGCTAATTATGAGAACATTTTCTGGAAAATGAACATTGGTATACACCAGAGTTGGAGTCAGGGCTCAAGGTTCAAGTATAGCAGATCCATATGCCCAGCCTCTCAGACTCTAACATTATAACCTTGTGTCCTACAGAGATCTGAAAGGTCCAATGTTGAAAGGCATAATATGCTCCCCAAGCCCTTTGTGATAAGCACTTGACTTATATTGTCAATGTCATTACAGTTCTGAACCTAGCACAGCACCAGTAGCTCAGGCCCATAACTCTAGCTCAGGAGACTGAGGTCTCAGGATCACAGGGTGAAGCCAGCCAGGGTAGGAAAGTCTACGACACTCTGATTTCCACTTCTGAAAGGTCAGAAGTTCAAGAGCTTCCTGTGTGTTTCCCTTGGTGATGAGAGGTTACTTGCACTCTAAATGTTCTTAGAGTTCTCATGCTATAGAAACAGGAAAGAAACATTGTTGACCCATCCTGGGTTCAAATGAAGTTCTCAGGATCCAAGCCTTAGCCCTGTTAGCAGGAAGAACTCCAGTGTAACACTGAATTTGAAGGACAGAAAACAGTTTCAAAAGCCGGCCTAGGTGAAGAGACCTAGGCCTGCAGGATTAGGAGACAGAATGTACACACTCAACAGGGAAGTGAGCTGCAAAACCACTTTACTCATTCCAGGCATAGCCTGCAAAGAGGAAACCTCAAACATTTGTTAGAGTTACACCAGGGTCAGGCTTTTCTCAGCCTCTGCAAACAATGACTAATTAACATTTTTCCCTCAAGTGAAGGGAGCCTCAGTGTATCTTTAAGTTAATAATAGAGAGCCAGTTTCATGGGGGAGAGGGGAGGAACAGAGTAGAAAAACCCTTCTCTCTGATCTTAGGGAGTAAGTTTTTGACTCTCTGTCAGATTTGAAGGCCCTTCTTCTACCTCTTCCAGTCCATTCTCCTTCCTTCATTCTCTACATCATTAATGCAAATCCCCAGTCTAAGGAGAGGCAGGGCCCTTTCTCTACTATCTCCAAGCACCTGAGTTAGAACCTGGCTCTTCCCTCTTGGCTCTTCTGCTGCCTGAGAAGTGGGATAGGGACAGTCTTCCTGCTCTGTGGTGTGTGATGGCGATGTTGGTGGCCTAGAGCACTGCAGAAGGTCTCATGACTGGGAATTGTTTCCTTCTTTCCTCCTGATGTCTAAGACCAGATTCGCCTATCATCTATCTATCTATCTATCTATCTATCTATCTATCTATCTATCTATCTATCTATCTATCTATCTATCATCTACCTACCTACCTACCTACCTACCTAGTGAGCTAGCTATCTAATACTAAATCAATTCTTACTTTTATAACATTCCATTTGTACGGATGTAACATCGGAATGCATTTCTTAGACCATCCCGCCATTCATTAGTGGCAGTCCCAGGATTCGACCTCCAGGTCTAAGTTGCCGGTTTCGGCTATGGCTTCCCTAATAGCCCACCAAACATCAGCAATGCAAGGTCATGTGTACTTTCTGGGCCTTGTCATTTAGACCCAGGATGGTCACAATTCAAAGGAAAAAAAAAAAAGTAATACCACCTTCTTGAACTTCTCAATTTTATCCTTTTCCTTATTATTTTTGCCAGCCCCGAGATTTGAACTCGGGTCCTAGGAAACCAGGGTTGGCTGTGGCAGAGGTGCCAAGACCTAAGATCAAGCCCCGTGCTTGGCAAATAAGTAAGTAAGTAAATAAATAAATAATAAGGCTCTGGCGTGCAATTTGCATCATTGATCTGGCAGGCCTGGGATTGAACTCAGGGTCTGGGTAACTCTGTAGCATTGTGGGTGAAGGGGAAGCTCACTGACCTTAAATACAAGAAATTCAGACCAGTTCCCAGGGCCTGAATTAAAGCCTTAGCATAATATTCATGTATGAGATCTATTTACATACATGGGTTTAATGCGTATAAGGTTTATTACCCTTATTTATTTAGTATTATACATATAACACTTCATTTATTACATCATTTCATCTAGATTATATTTGCATATGGATTATACATCGTACTGAGACCCAGGACTTTCACAGAAAAGACAAAAATTTGTCAAATTGGCTTCTTACTTCATGAATAAATTTTTGGCCTTGCTGGATTTTAACTCACAGCCTAGAATGCCCAATTCATAAATGGGGTCTCAGTCTTAGCACACCAGCCTCTAGCAAACTGAGCTGCCAGGAAATTCTGAGGACCTTAGATCAAGCCAGAGTAGTGCCCAATATACACATTGATAGATATGTATGTGTGTGTGTATACATATATATATATACATATATATATATATGTGTGTGTGTGTGTGTGTGTGTGTGTAATATAGAGAAAAAGAGGGAATGTGAGGATATTCAATTATGTATATTATTACCAATAATTAGTTATTACATTATGCCACTATTTAATGAAGTATCATGGTAGAATACTTATAAAAGCATTAATTAAAAATTAGTCAATATCCTTCCATTTCGGGAATCATACTATGGTGCTAGAATGGAAGACATAAATCCAATGATATTTGTGTGGCATTCTAAAATAGAATCATGCATTAACTGCAAATTTAATTATTTCTTTTATAACATTCCATTAGCATTCACAAAAATAGGAATGAGTTTGTCAGGATCTCCCTCCATTTGTGGGTAGCAGTCCTAGCATTTGAACTCCAGGACTCGGTAGTTTACTTCGAATGCAAACCATTGGAATGACACCTTGAAGATTTCAAATTGTCACGATTAAAAAAAGAATAACAGGAAGAAAAGAAACCCAGGTATCAGCGGTTTCTGCCTGTAATCCTAGCTCCTCAGGATGCTGAGATGTAGCGAATGCCAATTTGAATTCAGCCAGGGCAAGAAAGTCGGCAACAGTCTTATTTCTAAGAGATCACAGGAAAAAAAAATAACACCATGAGTGGGGCTGTAGCTCAAGTTGCAGAGTGCTTCCCCTGAGCAAAAGTAGCTAAGGGACAAGGCCTAGGCTCATAGTTAAACCCCACACCTGCACCCCCCCCAAAAAAAGGGAGCAGTAACTCCATGTCTCTGTGTATAGATGGATGATGTATGGATGATGGGCATTCAGCAGGTTGCCCATGCCCAGCCGCCCCTGGGCCGGCTGGGACAAGCCCTCAGAGAATATTAAGTATGAGCCGGCAGCTTGAACAAAGCATCCCTCTGCCATTTAATAACTGAAGCCCCGAAGGCTTTGCCTGGGCTGGTGTGTGCAATGGATGCATTATGTTCTAGCTGAGGTGTCCCATTGGGACACCTAGCAGCCAGCCACTGCCTCCAGGAGTAATTGAAGTTTCTGGATCTATATTCTCTATCCCTCTGTAGGATGTGAGCCTAGGCCTGTGGGGCCTGGTGGCTCTCACTCATTCATCATTCCTCATTGCCGAGTCATTGACTGGTCCCAAATCTTGGCAAAGTTATGAAATAGTCAGCGATTTCTATGCCAAAGTGTAAGCCAATAAATCCCACCCTCATAACTCCTGTTACAAGTCAGCCTTGGGCTTCAAATATGGCTTAGCGGTAGAGTGCTTACCTAATAGGCACGAAGCCCTGGGTTCAATTCCTCAGTACCACAGAAACAGAAAAAGCCAAACGTGGCACTGTGACTAGCCTTGAGCAAAAGAAGCTAAGGAACATGCCCAGACCCTGAGTTCATGCCCCAACACTGGCAAAAAAAATAAAAGGGAGCCTGGTGAGACATATTCTTCTGGGACTCAGGAGGGCCGAGGTTAGAGGCAAGAGGTAGAGGGGCAGGTGCTTGTGGTTCACCCCAGTAATCTCAAGCTACTCAGGAGGCTGAGTTCTGAGGAGGACAATTACAAGCACAAAGTCTATATGAACAATTTTGTCCAATTAAACACCCAAGAAGCCAGAAGAAGAGTTGGGATTCAAGGAGTAGAGTGCTAGCTTTGAGCACAAACACTCAGGGATAGTGTCCAGGCCATGAATTCAAACCCCAGGACTGGCACAGACACATAGACACACACACAGACACACACACACACACACACAAACCAAGATATAGCATTTGCCAGTTAGCCTGCACAATTTCCATATCTCGAGCGAAAAAGGAAGGGAAGACTTGCTCCAGCAGGTGATATAACCAGTGCCAAAATTCCACAGAAGTTCTAAGGCGTGAAACAGGATAGAGAGCCTAATGCAGAAGGTACAACATGGGCAAAGGTCCTGAGGTGTGGTGTAGAGCAGGTGGTGTGGGTGGAATGGAGGTTCTGTGGCTTCAGACAAATCTGGCAGGACATGAGAGTCTGGGTCAAGGTTTGTACTTGAGTCACTGGTAGGGAAGAGGTTGGGGTCCCAGAATGAGGCCCAGGGGGAAGTTTAGCTTGACTTTTCTCCATGGACCTCAGCCATTTCTTGTGGCTGGAAGCCTATTTTTCACAGCTCCTGACACTCAGGCATCCTTTGCATTGAGGAGTCAAGGCAAACGCAGGGAAGAACTCTTGCTTAAGAAAAGCTTCTAGCCCAATGTTAACAGTGGTTCAACTCCTGTAAATCCTAGCTAATCAGGAGACTGGGTTCAGAGATCGTGGGTCAAAGCCAGCTCAGAGGAGGAAACTTAGTGAGACTCTTCTTGCCAGTGAACTACCCAAAGCCAGAAATTGCGCTATGGCTCAAGTGGTAAAGTGCCAACCTCGAGGGAAAAAGTTAGGAGACCAGAGCCTAGCCCTGAGTTCAAGGCCAGTTCTGGCAAAAAAATAAAGAAAAGCTTTCAGGAGCTCCTAGTCCACTGTTGTGAAAGGCCAGATCAGCCAGGCACTGGTGGCTCATGCCTATCCGCCTAGCTCCTCAGGAGGCTGAGATGTGAGGGTCGCGGTTCAAAGCCAGCCCAGGCAGGAAAGTCCGGGGACTCTGAAACTCCAGAAACCTGGAAGTGGCCCTCTGGCTCAAGTGGTAAGCTGAAGCTAGGTGACAGCAACCCATGACCAACACTTGGCCTGCTTGGATCTCACTTTGTGGCTCTAAGCAGAGTATTTTCCAGTGGGCCCCTGAGTTTCTCCCAATGTCTAGGTATCCTACAAGTCTTGAAAGCAGCCCATTTGGAGGCTTTTGCCTACAGATTGAGCCACATTATCAGAGAAGTGTCCAGCCTTGGGGCATGGAGGTCATTGTCTGGCTCATCAGAATGAAATCTGTCATGGGTGCAGTGTGGGTCTGAGCAGTAAATCAATGTCTCAGACCACGGTTCTGGGCCAGGAGGGGCAGAAGAAGGTGGCATGGCAGGTAAAGCCTACTCATGTAGATATCACAAGAGTGCAAATCTGTCAGGCACACCTCTGGTGGGTGTTGAGTTGGGCTCATGAAAGAGTTGTGGGTTCAGGAATCCACAGCCGGCTGTAGCATTCGCTATCCCTGGAGTTCCAGGGCTCACCAGTGCATGAGGTCCAATGAAGGTCTTCAGTCGTGGGCCGACTACAAAAGAGCATCCATAGTGACATTTCCCTTGGTCCTGTGGCCCTGTGCACGGATGGAGGGGCAGGTCCCATGGAACTTACTACCATGGCCCAGACACAGTCAGGGGCTGCTGGGAGCTGATGTGTACTGTAGTTCAAGTGGTAGAGCACCAACCTTGTGCAAACAAGCTAAAGGATACCACATAGACTCTGAGTTCAAGCCTCGGTAGACACACGAACACACACATACACACACACACACGCAAATACACACACACACACACACACACACACACACACACTCATGCACAAAAAAGCACACACAACAACATCCTTAGCAGGTCCCAATGGTTCATACCAGCAATCGTACCTACTTACGATGTTGAGCTCTTAGGATGGCAGCTTGAAGCCAGCCCAGGCAGGAAAGTATGTGAGACTCTTCTCTCCAGTAAACTACTAAAAAAGATGAAAGGTGAGCTGTGGTTCAAGTGGCACAGTTTTAGCTTTGAACAAAGGAAGCTCAGGGAAAGTGCCTAGGCCCTGAGTTCCAGCTCTAAGATTTTTTTTACAGACACCCTTTGCCTCTACCTCACACCCAATCAGGCCATAAATCCAGATTTCGGTCACCCTTGATCTCACTTCCACTCCTGCCACTCTCATAGCACTGCCACAAGTGGCCGGTGTGTGGCCAGCACTGGATTAAGAGAACTTTTAACAAGAGGGGCATAGCCAGGTCAAGGCTAATGCCCCAGAACATTGAGGTATTGGCCATACCAGTTTCTCATGCCCCAGTTCCCTGTACGTAGAATCTAATGTCTGTGCCTCTGTATTCTGGGCATCCAGAATTGTCTAGAACGACCTGAGAGGCCAAGCTGGGCCAGGAAGTTAGACTTTCCTGCGACAAGTTACGTTGACATTTCCTAGACACCAACGGAAACTTCCAAGCCACTTTGGCCTCACCTCCCATATATCCCCGGACCCTCCTTGCATGGGCAGCCTTCATTCAGCTATCAAGCTCAAGTTGGCCAGAGCCACCAGAAACCCCCTTTCCTCCACTTCACTGCCAGCCTAAAAAGAGGGACATGCAGCCAGAGACCCAGCTGAGAAAAAGAACAGGACATCGCATGACTAAGGACCCCCAGAGGCAGGGGAGACACTATGCCAGCCGGCCCTGCTGGCCCAGAATCCCCTGGAGGTGCCCAAAGAATTGGACAGGCCAGACTTGGGTCTCAAAGTAAAGCTGAAATGCAGGCCTCTGGCAATTTAGGACTCATTGTTGACCTTGATAGAGTGCTAAAGGACAAGGTCGTCATGGAGGAGGGGCACCATCTGAGGCAGAAAGAGTCAAACAGGCACCCAGGAAGTGGTCAGAGAAAGAAGAGGGAAAAATACACACACACACACACACACACACACACACACACACACACACACACACACAAGTAGCCCAAGGCCTCAGAAGTCCCTGAGCAATCTGAACATCCCACCCCCAAGAAGATGGTACTACTATCCTCAGACCACTGTAGACAAAACTCATGGCCTCTCACACATCTGGAATGGCTCATAACACAGCCTGGAATTTCCTAAATGTACACACGACTATGCAGAAATCTCAGCTACCTTGTTTTTGGTTGTCTGTCATGGGGTTTGAACTCTGGGCCTGTGCACAATCCCTCAGCTCTTCAGCTGTAGGTGGGCCCTCTACCACTGGAGCCACAGTGCCACTTCTGGCTTTCTGGTGGTTCACTAGAGATAAAGTCTCACAGATTTTCCTTCCCAAGCTGGCTTTGAACCACGATCATCAATCAGATCTTAGCCTCCTGAGTATCTAGGATGACACAGTGTGAGCCACCAGCGGCACCTGGCTTCAGCCACCTTCTTAGACCCAGGGAAAACCCATCTGGTCAGGCCACAAACCACATGCAACCCTTCAGTTCAGACTTTGACACCAGCATCCAAAACCATTCTTCCATGGATGGAGAGCATATAATTGACCCTAATACCCCACCCCTGCTCCCAGTCACCCACTCCCTGCCTGCGACAGGCCACGACCTATGGAGTTCTTGGTAAGGCACCACCCATCCTACTGTGGTTTCACACTGGGGCAAAACTGGGGAGTTCTTAGAAATGTCTGTACAGTGAGGCCAGCACCTGGTCTCCCAACCACAGCAACCTCACTAATTCAACATCTTTTACAAGCAAGGAAGGGGTGTCTTTCTTCCTTCCTTTTTTGATTTTTCGTTGCAGGGTTTGAACTCAGGGCTTCGGTACTGTCCCTGAATTCTAATTTTCCTTAAGGCCAGTGCTCTACCACTTGAGCCACAGTACCACTGCCAGTTGCAGATTGGAGATGAGGCTCTCATGGGACTTTCCTGCCTGGGCTGGGAAATGAGATCCTCTGGATCTCAGCCTCCCGAGTGGCCAGCATGACAGGCGTGATATGACAGGTGTGAGCCACCTGCACACGGCTTAAGGTGTCTTGTCCTTCAGAATTTCCAGCTAGTCCACCTCTAGATGCTACCACCTAGACACCCCTCTACCTCCCTCAGGGACAGCAAAGGGAGGCTCAGAATCTGGGTGGGGCCATGGGCATTAAAGGCCCCCCTCCACATCACTAGCCCTGTCTAAGCTACCATTTGCCTCCTATTGATGGCCTGGTCGTCCAGGACAGATCAGACCCACTAGGAGTTCTGGTGCCTTCCCTGTATCCCCCTGCCCCAATCAACCAGTACCTGAGAATTTCTGGGGCCAGCTGTTGCATGTCCCAGTGGAAGATGTGGGGAGGGTTGCTGATAATGTGTCCCGGGGTGTCCAGGGCAGAAGGAGTGTCTAGCTCACTTCTGTCAAAGAAGGAAACACAAAGCATGCATGATCTATTAAGAGCTACAGGGCATAGCCATCCACCGGTCACCAAGGTCCCTTGGAGAGCTGTTTTATGTTGACAGCCCTTGGGCTTAGCCTTGGGGCCTGGGTGGTATCCTCAAGTTTCTTTGGCTCCAGGTGAGCACTTCCACCTGAGCCACGATGCCACTTTTGAGATTTTCTTTGTATGCAGGACCTAGGAATCGAACCCGGGGTTTTCTGCATGCTAGGCAAGCCCTCTACCTCTAAGACACAATCCCAGCCCTGCATAGCTATTCTTCTGTGACCCATCAGGCCTGTCTCCAGACAGTCTTGCACATCTCTACCATGTTTCTCACCAACAGTCCTGGCTGGAAATGGACACGCTCTGCTATGTTGTCCATGATCTGCTGCAACTTTGCTCTCTGTGCTTCCTGTCAGCTCCTCTTTGTTAAGCAAGACCCCCTTTTCAAGTGATGCCTCTAAGAAGCCCATTCTGATCACCTTGGCAGAGCTGGAACCTCTCTGCTCTGCAGGCTTCTGGCCTTATCATACCCTGCCTTCTGTCCAGTGTGGATTGAGAATGCACAAAGGGGAAGGGCTGGCTTCCACCACCGGATTTCTGAAGGCACTGATACACCACCCAGGGACAGGTGTTGTACCACACTCCGAGATAGGGCCCTCGAAGCTCAGGCAGTCTGTGGGCAACAAGACGGGGCCAATTCTTTGTGTGGGGTTGAACTCAGGATCTGGGAGCTGTCTCTGAATTTCCATGCTCAAGGTTGGGGCTCTACCACTTGAGCCACAGTTCCACTTCAGGCTTTTTGGTGGTTCCATGGAAAGTAGAGTCTCACAGGCTTTCTAGCTTATGGTTGGCTTCAAACTGTGATCCTCAGATCTCAGCCTCCCGAGTAGCTAGGATGACAGTGTGAGCCTTAGCCCCGGGTGACGGGCACCAAAGGCTTTTTTTTTTTTTTTTTGCTCCCGTTGCAACTAGCAAGCCCAAGTTAAAATAATCAGTTTCAGGGGATCAAGATCCTCTCCCAGGTCAGTTAATCCAAGGAGATAAAGCATCTTTGGAAAAGGCTAGTCTGAGTAGGCCTAGTGGTATGTGTGGGTGTGTGGGTGTGGGTGTGTGGGAGTGTGTCGGGGATACCTACCCCCATCTCTCTGGTACCTCATCTTTCCAGCAGGGAGTGCATCCAGAATAGTCACCCCAAGGAAGATGAATGGGGGAGGGTACCTAAGGTCACATCCAGGGGGATGATCCGAATTATGCACTGCAACCGAACCTGGACAGATAAAGGAGAGAAAGAGAAGTTTTGGGGAACATCAAGGGAAGCCCCTTATCTTTGGCTACAGGTACCAGCGAGAAGACTGAATCCATCTGTCTTGGTCGTCAGATAAAAGGTATACACATTTCATTTATTTTATTATTATTTTGTGAGTCCTAGGGCTTGGATTCAGGTTATCTCTGAGCTTCTTTTGTTCAAGGCTGAGGCTCTACAACTTGAGCCACAACACCAAATCTGGCTTTTTTTTGTGTGTGGGTTTTGAGGGGGAGGTTGTTCTTGGGAGATAAGAATCTCACGGACTCTCCTGCCCCGGCTGGCTCTGAGTCACGACCATCAGACCTCAGCTTCCCAAATAGCCAGGATCATGGGCAGGAGCCACCAGCTCCTGACCGCCACCATCCATTTATAATCCCTTAGGCCCAGGGCTGAGCCACCCACAGTGCACCCCATTGTTGGGAGTGGGAAGCAGACATGAGTGGGTTTGATACTTTAACAGCCTTCCTATCTTTGAGTATTGTTCTGGGTCAGTCTGATGGTGGCTTCCTCCTTATCCACAGCAATGACTTGGCTCTGTCACAAGAACAAACGTCTCCCGGGAGGTTTCAGGTCTAGGGTTTTTTTTTTCTGCACTCCGCCCCCCTAACCGAAATGACACACCCTAGCAAAGGATAGTAGACACTGAGTGTTTTCATTGTCTTATAACCAGGGTCTGACCAGATAGGTGCGGGTGAGGGTCAGAGGCCCAGGATAGTGCTGGGTAGGGGGACAATGCCTCCTCATCCAATTTCCTTCAATGGTCTACCAGAGGGATTTGGGGAAGCACTCATGGGATGGACAATGCATAACCATCATGGTCCAGCCAGTGCACAGAGAGGGGCTTACCTCATGAAGCTGGTTCAACAGGGTGACCGACACAGTTCCTGACCCACAGCCCACATCCAGAATGAGAGGTCCACTTTGGGTTCCAGCCAGATAGGGATGCTGGGCCACCTGCTCCAACACCCATGCAACCAGTTCCTGTGTGAGAGAGAGACAGAGAGAGAAATAAGGCCAAAATTACACTTATGCCGGGTGCCAGTGGCTCAGGCCTATAATCCTAACTACACAGGAGGCTGAGATATGAAGATCATGGTTCAGAGCTGGCCCAGGCAGGAATGTCTGTGAGACTCTTATCCTCAAAGAACCACCAGAAAACCGGAAGTGATTCTGTGGCTCATGTGGTAGAGCACTAGCCTTGATCTGAGGAGCTTGGGTACAGTGCCCTGGCCCAGAGTTCAAGCCCCATGACTGACAAGCAGTGGACTTCCCACCATAAGAAGTGGACTGCATAGCACCTACTGTCCTAGGGAGCATGGCAGAGAAGTCAGGCCAAGCTTCCTGTGCGCTGGGGGTCATGAGTAGATCACCTGGCTTCTCCATGCCTCATTTTCCCCAGCTGCAAAACTGAATAGAGTGAAGGATTTCCTTCATCATGGAAATTGGGTAATGATGAAAGAGAACCATGTTCTGTTTCATTATCCCACACCTATTGCATGATTAAGAGCAGACCCCATCTGCCACATTACCTCCCGCTGAATCTCCCTGAGAGATCATGCCAGGCAAAGCATAAGCTTCATGGAAGCATGCCTGCAAAAGGGGGTGTTGGTTCAAGGCTTCCTATACACTTGGCTGCACCTTTATTGCCTCTACCTTTATTCTTACTGTATTCTTCTTGGGTGTGCATTTGCTGCCTTTATTCTTGTTTTGGCTATTTTTCTATTGATCCGCGAACAGAGCAAAGATTAGATGTGGACAATTCCCCATTCAATATATCATCTGATGGGACACTGCCTCCAGAAACTCCTGCAACTTCAAAAGCAGTTTTGCAGCTCCCTCATGGTAAATATAGAAATATAAAATTTCCAGATATGTTACAATAGGCAGAATTAATGAATTAAACTAAACCAGAAAGACTTATCCCAAAAGCACAGAGAGTTATAGAAAAAGGGACCTCTGATAATAAAAGGAAAAGAAAGATTGCCACAACAGTTATGACTAAGTTTGGTCCAGCTTACGTTATAGGGAATAGAGGGTGGTTTCCCACCTCTTTCATTTGGAAATATGATGGCTGACTTATTAACTAGACAAACCATCATGCTTTATTTGTAATTAATCACCTTAATACTAATGAACAAAAACTTACACTTATGCAAAAACATTGGAGCGAAATTGGATTTAAAGTTCAGCCAAAAGTTAAAAGGAAAGATTTGCTCACAGGCACCTGGAAAGGGCCTGATGTATTAATCACCTCGGGAAGAGGGTATACATGTGTGTTTCCACAGGATGCCGAGTCACCCATCTGGAATCTCAACCGACTAATGTACCCCTACAAAGATAAGAGAAACCCAGCCAAAAAAAAAAAAAAAAAAAACAGAAGATGCAAATGAAGAAAACAATGCAGAAGCCCAAAAGTCTTCACCTTTCTCCTCAACAGGCAAAGACAACAAAAGAAGCTCAACCACCAACCTGGGAACAAATTAAGAAGCTCACCCATTCTGCGGAGGAGATTGTGGTTTCTACGGGAAAGACTATCACTGTTGAAAATATGTTTCTTCCTATGCTTGCCATTATTGCTATGCAGTCAGTGTCTGTTTCCGGAGAACAATACTGGGCATATGTTCCTAATCCTCCTCTTCTATATCCGGTGGGATGGGAGGGATGAAGATATAATATAAGTAATGACAAATAATAGTGACCTGCTAGGGGGTTTGGAGGACTATTCTAATTCTCATATGGCTTCTCAAACAATTAATTATGAAGGAATGACAGATACCACTCCAATTGCTATCAGGAGAAAATCTCTCTGGGTGTTTGCCTATAAACTATAGAACTTTTTTGACTGATGCCTTTGATCAATCCAATGATAAAAAGTTCAAAAAAAGATTGATGTGGGAAATTGGCATGATGACATTAGACTTTCATACTTATAATGAATCCTTTTTCATTCCCAAGAGGAATATACATTTAGGTAACTGCCTACAAAATATCATGACAAGGATCAGTTTGGGGATGCATTAATTACCTCACCAAAATGGTCACAATGTGGATTTCAAAAGGCTTCTTTTTTATAACCCTATTGGGCACCAGATAGTATTTTTGATTTTTCCATTGCTAACCCTGATTATGATTATGCCTCCTACTTAAAACATAATTCATCAAAGTTTAATGGCTATGCTCCTGATATGCACAGGGAACCCCTGAAAAGATGGCTCACTCCAGGGTGGGTGGCTTCCATTTTGGTGAGTCACTCTCCCTTTCACAATAAAACGGGCATTCAGCTGGATTTGTTCAGACTTTTTGCAGCAAAAAACATGATTTTACTGAAAAAGCCCAAGGAAACTAAGAGTACTGCAATTGGGGTAAGAGCATGTGTGGGTTATCCTATGGGAATTTTAGCTGGAAAACTAGATAATTTAATCATTATTAATCAAGGAAAATCTTATTATATTAGCTGTAAGGATTTTATTTTTACTAATTGTTTTACTTCTTCTCTGGGTAAAACATATTCTGTAATTTTTATTTTAAAAAGACCTTCGTATGTAATGTTACATGTAGATCTATAAAATGACCCTTGGTTTAAAAATTCTGCTTTACAAATGTTAAAAACTCTGGATATTATGTTGCAGCCAAAACTCTTTGTTGCGGCCTTGATTTTAGGAATAAGTGCTTTAATAACAATAATTAGCTCTTTAGCGATTTCTACAGCAGCCTTAGTAAATGAAGTAAACACTGCTCATTTTGTTACTGATTTAAGCAAAAATGTTTCATTAGCCCTAGTAAAACAATAAATTATAGATAAAAAGTTAGAAATGAAAATAAATGCTCTGGAGGAAGTGGTTCTGTCTATAGGTCAGGAAGTTCAAAATTTAAAAACACAACTCTCAGTTAAATGTCAGGCTAGTTTTAAATATATCTGTGTTACTGCTCTAAAATATAACTTTTCTTTTAATTGGAATGCCACCAAAAATCATTTGTTAGAGTTTGGATAGATAAAGATATCTCTAATGTTATGGAGGATTTACAGGACAAAATTACAGCAGTTAGTAAAGCTCATTCAGATGTAAAAATTTTACAATCTTTGGCAGCGTTAAGCATAACGTGGAGGCCCTCAATCCTCTGGATTGGATTCATGTAATAATTATAATTGCCATTGTCAGATCAATTCACCCAATTCTTATTCTTATATTTCCAGTCATTTTCCGGATGATCTTTAGATTTGTCTCTTCTGTGCACCAAGACATTCATGAGCTTCAATTAAAAAACAAAAAAGAACGAAATTCCATGACACCTCCTGCTGAATCTACGTGAGAGATCACGCCAGACAAAGCATAAGCTTCATGGAAGCATGCCTGCAGGAAGGGGGTGTTGGTTCAAGGCTTCCTATACACTTGGCTGCACCTTTATTGCCTCTACCTTTATTCTAACTATATTCTTCTTGGCTGTACATTTGTTGCCTTTTTCTAGTTTTGGCTATTTTTCTATTGATCCACGAACAGAGCTTGTGAAGCCACTTCCTCTCGTGCCTGTCCTCGCTACTCTCTGCTGTCTCTCTCTACCTCCACTTCTCTCGCAGGCTGCCTCACAGCCTTTGCACATGCGCACCTGCCCCTGTGAGACCCTGGCCACTGCTGCCTCCACAGTGAGGCCCCTGAGCCCTGCCTCCTCCTCCCCTTGGCCCAGTCCCCTCTTCCCCTTGGCTCCGCCCCCTACCCTTGCCCACAAGAGCAGCCCTGACTGGGCCCTAAGGCTTCCAGGCCATGGGAATTACAGCCTCACCTCAGCTCAGCACTCCCCACCTACCCTAGCACTTGCTCAGGGGATCGAGTCTCCCCTCAGCCCCACGACAAGATGAGACCCTCCTCAAAGCCTCTCCACTTCACATATCAAGCACATGCACAGTGACCCAGTGAGAGAGAGAGAGAGACAGAGACAGAGACACAGAGAGACTGAGAGACTGAGAGACTGAGAGAGATTGTTGGGGAAAACTACCTCTCAAGGAATCAGAACATAGCACCCTTTTGGATGACTCAGCACACAGCATACTTCAAAAAACATCACAAAGCACCCTGAGTAAAAGACAGCACAATGTGCCCTTTGAAGGACTTAGCATATAATAGCCTTTGGGATGACTCAGCACACAGCACCCTTTGAAGGAGGGAATCCATAGCATGCAGTGTATAGGACTCAGTGCATGGCACACTTTGAAAAACTCAGCACGTAGCACTCTTTCCCAGGACTCAGCATAGAGCATCCTGTGTTAAGTCTCCATACACACCACCCTTTGAAGGGCTGAGTATGTAGCACCCTGTGTAAAACACTCAGTGCAGAGCACCCTTTGAAAAACTCAGCACATAGCACAGTTTTGAAGGACTCAGCACATACCACCTTGTGGAAGAACTCAACACACACCGCTATTTGAAAGACAGTACAGATCACTGTCTACAGGACTCGACACATAGCACTCACCTCATCCTCTCTTCTCAAGGATGCAGCACATTACACCCATTGAGATAACTCAGCACCCATTGAGATAACTCTTTGAAGCACTCAGCAAAAGTACCCTGTGTAAAGGACTGGGCCCACAGCACCCATTGAAAAATTCACCTGTCCCTCCCTTCTCAAGGGGTCAGCACATAGCACCATTTGGGATGAATTAGCATACCACACTTTTGAAGGACTCAGAATAAAGTACATTGTGTAATGGACTCAGCACACAGCACCTTTTGAAAAATCCAGCACAGCCTACTCTTCTCAAGGACTCAGAACATAACACCCTTTGGGATGACTCAGCACACAGAATGGTATTTGAAGACTCAGAAAAAACACCCTATGCGGGAAGGACTCAGAAAACAGCACCCTGTGAAGGACTCAGCACATACCTGTATGTCACAAGTTCAGCTGTCATTAGAATTAGGGTACTTTCTGCAGTATCATCATTCTTCAGAAACACTTCACAAATCCTACTAGTTCACATTTAGTTAATGTGTGTTTTATATGGAGGAAGGTCAGCTGGGGGTCTTGAACTCAAAGCTTGGGGCCTCTGTCCCTGAGCTCTTTGGTTCAATGCTAGAGCTCTACCACTTTGATTCACAGATCCAATTTTGGTTTGGTTTTTTTTTTGGGTTGTTCTTTGACAGGCCTTATGGTAATCAGGAAGGCCAAGTTGGGGTTTCCATGGGCAAAGGCTCTTAGCTGGGCCTGGAGCTGACTTCTCACTTCCTTGTGCCCCTGGGAGCAGGGCCTCCTGGAGCTCTCTTGGCCTAGGGTGGAACAGATCTGCTCTGGAATCATCACTCAGGGTGAGCGAAAGTCAGGTTGGCCCTGGTCACTTCCCCAAATTGAACTCTAGAGGACCATAGTCCTCCATGATGGCAGAGGGACGCATGTTCCACCTCTAGCCACCAGGAGGCAGGATTTGTCCACCATAAGGATTGTATCAGTTGTATTTACTCTTGTTTCCCTGGGGCTCCCATCATGCTTTGAAGCCACCCTGGACAGGAAAGTCCTTGAGACTTACCTACAATTAACCATCGAAAAGCAAGTGGGGCTGCGGCACAAGTGGCAGAGCACTAGCCTTGAGCAAGAAAACTCAGGGATAGAGCCTTGGCCCTGAGTTCACACACACACACACACACACACACACACACACACACACACACACACACGCACACGCACACACCACATGCATGCAAAATCAAAGATTTCTACACTGAAATCTTTGGGTATTCTCTACCTTTACCCCACTGAGTCTGGTGGCTATTGGCCTAGGTGTTTGATGCATCCAACACCACCTGACATCTTTAATTTTGGGGAAGAGAATGGCTAGAAGGTCAGCCTTCCCCCACCCAGCTCCTTGACTGGGTCAAGGTCTACCCAGGCCCTTTAGGTCTCCTTTTACAGACTCGCCAAGATGCCTTCAAAAGGTATCAAATGCTGGGCACTGGTGGCTCATGCCTGTCATCCTAGCTAATCTGGAAGCTGAGATCTGGAGGATCACGGTTCAAAGCCAGCCTGGGCAGGAAAGTGTGTGAGACTCTTATCATCGATGAACCATCAGAAAACAAGAAGTGGCCCTGTGTCTCAAGTGGTAGAGTGCTAGCCATGAGAGAAAGAGCTCAGGGACAGTGACCAGGACCTGAGTTCAAGCTCCAGGACTGGAAAAACAAATCTTTATTGGAGGCTTGTTTTCCCTTTGAAAATAATTCCTTCTTTGTGATAAGCATAGAATGGGCCTCTTCCCTGGCCACCAATAGATGTCCCTTGAATATGGGCCACCTCCCAGCAGCCTTTGCCCTACCCAACCCACAGTTTACCCTTTCCATGACCCAGCAGATGGAGGCCTGAGAGAAGGCCACCTGGCCACCTACTTATGGTGGCTGCTGAGGCTTTGGAGAATCACCATGTCACATAGTCATCATCTACATCAGTCTACAGAAGAAAGGGAGGGACCGTTCCTCACCTGAGCCCATGAGCTGTGGGTGGCTCTGGATGTGGGGCAGCTGCGCCAGGATGTGCTTTGTGGGGGAGTCCTCTATGGGGTTGGGAATCTTGATCTCCCTTCTGCTAGTTTCCACACTGTGTTGAAGTGGCAATTCTTTAAAACCTTTCTGCTCCTCCCTCTTTTCACCAGCCCTAGAGCCTGGAGTCATCCAAAGCGGTGGCAGTGACAGGAGGCTCAGTCTGTGCTGGCATCTGGAGCCTGTTGTCCATGTCTTCCCCTGTGAGGAGTGACAACGGCTCCCACAGCTCTCTCCATTTCTCCATCTTCTCCTAGGACAGCTGGTACACACGCTCAGGTTTCTTCTGACACAGCTCAGCCAGAATGAACATCTGCTCTTTACATGCCAAGAGGGATTCCTCAACAGTGCGATGTGTGCCGACAGCTGGCTGCATCTATGTTGAAGATCACCCGCTGGACTATGGAAGTCCATCTTATCAGGCAGGTCGTGGACAAAGTATATTTTCTTCTCGGACTCCCACGCGTCCTGTTTCCCATCCCCACATAGCTGTGGTGCCAGCACATGGATGGAGTGCCTGTGGCTCAATCTTTCTCTGGCACTGAACTGCCAGGTGAACCTGGTGCCTGCAGCAGGCCTGCCACTCCTGCTGCAGGAGTTTCCCCCTGTGGATTTCAGCCACTAAGAGTGCTCACAAATCCATGTCCCTCTCGGTTTGGGGAATGTCTCCATCCTCTGCAATGGTCATGTGGGGGGGAGTCGACTCCTCACCTTTTGCTTCTCCAGGGTTTTAGACTTCCCCTTCCCCAGGGAACGCCAGGAAACTCAGCTGGGCCTGCAGCCGCTCCTCCTGTGGTCTGATTACTTTCAGGCACTTGAGAGTGTCTTGCCACTTTGAGGGCACCACCTGGTCTCCCCAGTTGGTCGGGCTGTGCACTTTCTTCAGCTGCTCCAGGAGTTGGGTCTGCCTCTCTATGTGCTGCTGCAGGGCCTCCTTCTCGGAGCTAAGCCACTAATTGGTGTTGATGTACTGCTCATAGACGGCTCTGAGCTCCTGCAGTGGGGCCAGGGACTGCTCCTGCTGGTCCTGAGATGCTTGGCTTTCTTTCTCTCTCAGCCACTTCTTTCCATTCCTCTCTCTTCTCCTCTGTGTGGACCAGCTGTTCCCGCAGGTGTTTCTTCACCCGCAGCTCTGTGTCCAGGATGCTGGCGAGCTCCTCCTCCTCACCACTCACTCTGTGGAGAGCCTCCCACAGCAGGGCCAGCTGTTCCTCCAGCTGTCTGTCACACACATATGCACATCATGGGGTCTCTGGGATCTCCTGCCAATCCTTGACCTTCTCCAGTCTGCACAATTGCTCCTGCTGCTCTGCGTTCTGGGGATGGAGCCTCTGGTTTTCCTGGATCTGGATGTGAAGTTATTCCTCCAGGTTTTTCAACTCCATCTGGGTGCAGTAGGCCTGGGCCTGCAACTGCCACTCAGCCTGAGATGGGCCATGGTTCTTCCAGTATTCTCTAGGCCGAACACCTGCCTCGACCCTCGCTCCTTCTCCTTGGTCAGTTGGTTCACCTGCTGGGTCAGCTGCCGGGCCTCCTCCTTCCACGTGGTCCTCTCAATGCTCAGGTCTTCTGTGAAGTTGTCTATCTCTAGATTCGCTGTGCTCACGTTGTCTAGTAGTCTCTTCAGTTCTTCATGCCCCACAAGTGCTTGTTGGAACTTGCAGATTCCTTTCTCCCTGTTGTCCAGAGCACGTCCAGCTTCTCCTGTAACTTTGAGTTCACTTGCTCCAGGTCATCGAAGCTTCTCGCCTTCCTTGAGCAGAAGGGTCACCTCATGCAGCTGTTCAAAGAACATTTCAGTCTCATTCTGTGATCAGTAACCACAGAAGCCGACATCTCCAGCTCTGCCACGCACTGCTCTGCGGCCTGCAGGCAGCTGGTGAGAGCTTCGTGCTCCCTTTCTGTGTCATTGGCCACCTGCTGCATGCAGGCGGGTGCACATTGTAAATTGCTTTCTGCGGAAATCAACCTCTGTATGGGTGCCTTGTGGATCTCTAGCTCCATTTTAGGTGCTGCATGCACCTGGGCTATCTTTTCCCTCTCTTTCTTCCATTGATCCTGCAGGTCTGACTTTTCCTGCTTCAGTGGTTGGATCTTGGCATAGAGTGCCTGTTTTCTTCTTTTGCTGGGGTCCAGGGTGGGCACCACGTGTCGGTAGCACCTCTGCAGATCCTTGGTGGTATCAGGACCATTGACACTCTGGAACCTTGTGGCTGTGACTGTGTCCAAAGACACGGGAGGCCCGTGGTGGGCATCACCTTTGGCCGGACCCTTCCCTTTTTCATGTTCTTTGTTTTCTTGAATGTTGCAGGTCTGTCAGGAGGATTCTTCTACCGGTGTTCTGGTGGCAGTTTCATCCCCACAGCTTTCTCATGGAGTCTTGTGGTTTCAGACATCTGAGCGCTGGGATGGGAAAGATGGGCTGGCCACCATCCCAGGCTCTGGGAAATCCTCTCTTTTCCCACTCACTGATTAGGATGTCAATTTCGTACTGTACTCCAAAGTCGCCTGGAGTCTCTTGCTCACCACTTAGCCACCTCTACCTTCCTCACTGCTGGTAGTGGTGTCAACCAACAGAGGGAATCCTGGTGCTTCCGGGCAGCATGGAATTTGGGTGTGGCCACCATTCTTGTATCCCATTGTTCAGAAAGAACCATGAAAGAATGGGGGTGTGACCAGAATACTGTGATGCAGGCAGAATGGGCGGAGTCAAGCAGCTGCTTTCCAAGGAAAGTCTGTCCAATCCTGCTGGGGACACGAAGGTGACCTGCTTTAGCTGGATGGCTGCACAGATTTTTCTGTATGTCTGTTTGTTGCCAGTCCTGGACCTTTAACTCTGGATCTGGGCACAGTCTGTGAGCTGCTTTTGCTCAAGGCTAGCCCTCAACCTCTGTAGCCACACGACTCTACTTCTGACTTTGTTGGCATTGAAGTTGGACAGGGGTGACTTTGACCATGATCCTCCTATCACAGACTTGTAAGTATTAAGGAGAACTACTGAGGGCCATGGGTGCCTGCCTAATCATTGGTATTGCTGATGTTCTTGGACAGACTTGTGAGTTCCCTATCCTGAGGATTAAATGGTGGAAGCTGGAGCCCACAGTTTGAATCCTGTTCCTGCCACCTCCAAATGGCAGGAGATCCTAAGAAACTCATTCCTATCCATATGAATACCAATGGAATGTGATATATGTCATGATTGAATGGGCAGTTCTTGAACGATTCTAGGATAAAATAATACACAATTATATCCTAGAACTCTGATCAATTTTAAACTAACACTTTATGAAGCATTTAAACAATCATATTCATTAAATGGAGGCATAATGAAATATCTAAGAATTGGGTGTCACATTGTATGAATGTGCCATTTTTTTTGCCAGGACTGGGATTGGACCTCATGGTCTGGGTAACTCTGTTGCACTGTGTGGGAAGGTGAAGCTCACCTCTGTGAAGTCAAGAAATTCAAGTCTGTTTCTTAGACCTGAAATCGATCCCCAGCACTAGAAAACATCTTTTTCATGTATATTTTACATACATTATTTATGTTTACATACATATGTTGACTCTTTATTGCATTCAGTGTAGTTATTCATTTTATTTTTTGTTTTATTCATGTATTGGCCATTTATTTTATTGAGTATTATGGCACATAGAACATTGATTACATTGATTACATAGGATATAGGTCTGCATATGTATTCCACTTCATACCTGACACCCAGGAATTTCACAGAAAAAGAAAATGTGTCACCATCGGCTTCTTACTCCATGATTCATTGTTTGGGAGTATTGGTGTCTGAACACAAAGCCTATAAGGCCAAATTCCTTAATGGGTGCATGTCAGCACGCCATCCTGGGTCAAATTGAACTGACAGGCACTTCCCAGGGTATGAGATCAAGCCCCTAGGGTTGACAAAATAAGAACAGATTGACATGTAGATGGTATTATGCTAATAAATATATATCTTTATAGAGTGCCAGAGATGTCTACACATTATTCAGTTATATAGACTACACTTCTACCAATTCTTGGCTATTTATTATGCCTCTATGTAATTAATGGTATTATTTTCATCCTTAATAAACTATTAAGTAAATCAAGGTCCTGAAATTATTATATCCCTGTAAGAAATTATATTCTTTTAATGCTTCATATCAAATAAAATCAGTCTACTGAAATTATGATGTCTAATTTTATATGAGTAGCATTCACAATTAGCTCATTCAACTGTGACATTGATAACATTCCATCGTTATTCCTATGGATGGGAATGAGTCTCTTAAGATCTTCCACTATTTGGAAGTGGCATGACTGGGATTTGAACTCTAGACCTATGTTCCTGTGGGGGACTATGGCTTCCTCAATAGCCTGCTAGCCTTCAGCAATGCAAGATGAAGTACCCTTTGGAGCCCTGTCATTCAGATCCAGATCGTCATGGTGCAAAAGAAGAAAATGTAAAAATGCAATCATGCAACATTTTTTTCTTTGGTCGGTCATAGGGATTGAACTCGGCCTGGGTACTGTCCCTGTGCTCTTCAGCTCAAGGCGAACACTCTACCGCTTGAGTCACAGTGTTACTTCCGGGTTTCTAGTGGTTTATTGGAGATAAGATTCTCACGGACTTTCTTTCCTAGGCTGGCTTTGAACTCCGATACTCAGATCTCAGCCTCCTGTGTAGCTTGGATTTCAGTTGTGAGCCACCGGCGCCCGGCTCTGCCACTTTTTTTCTGTGCATATTTTTTCCACTTGCAAGGCTTGGAGATCTAGGATCCCAGGATTGGCTGTGGCTCCAGTGGCTGCACCCCAGCTTAGGATGATGGAAGCTGAGGCAGAGTTGCCATGACCTGAGTTCAAGACCTTGCTTCGCAAAAAAAAAAAAAAAATTAGCTCCTTGACTTGCAATTCACGCTGTTTTTTCTACCAGGCTTTGGATTTGAACTCAGAGTCTGGGTTCAGAGTCTGTAGCACTGTGGACGAAGGGGAAGCTCACCATGCTTGAAGACAATAAAGTTGGGCCTGGTCCCTAGGCCTGAATTCAAGCCTCAGCCCTGGAAAACATACTATTTATATTTATTGTAAAGATAGTATTTGTATTTACTATAGATGTTCAGTCCATATCCTGTTAGTTGTGGTTATTGATTGTATTTTTGTTTTATTCAATTATTTACCATTTATTGACTGTGATGATATGCATTCCATTTATTATACTGATGGCATCCCATCACATAGTATCTAAATTTGTAGACGTGTTCTCCATCATGTCTGACACCCAGGACTCTCAGAGAAAAGGAAAACAGGTGTCACACTTGACTTCTTATTCCACAATTCAATTGTTTGCAGTGCTGGGATCTGAACTCAGGGCCTAGCAGACCTAATTCAACACGGCAACCTCTAGCCAAGGAAGCTGCCAGACAGTTCCCAGACCCTGAGATTGAGCCACAAGGGTGGACAAAATAGCCATACATGGATAGGCAGGTGGCAGTATACCAATAAATATATATTTGTATAGAATTCCAGAGACATCTACTTAGGATTCAATGACATCAACTACATTCCTACCAACTCTTATGTATTATTATGCTGCCATTGAAGGAGTAGTATTGTTTTCATGCTTAATAAACCATTCATTAAGATCAATCAGCATCCTAGGATCATTGCATCCCATTTTAGATTAGACCGATGCCCGCAGAAACTTATACATTCATGAGTTTGCAAACATTCCATCGTTATTCCCGTGCATAGGAACAAGTCTCTTGGGAAATCTCCCCACTGGTAGGTGTCAGGACCAGGATTCAATATCAGGGACTTTGATGACATATGGGCCTGTGGCTTCCTCAATAGCCCGCTAGCCTTGGCCAATGCAAAGTGAAGTAAACTTGTAGCTTTGTCATTCAGACCAGGTTGGTCAGCATGCAAAGGAATAAAATGTAAAAAATCCATCCCGCAGCTATTTTCCAGTGCGGTTTTTTTTTTCTTTCTCCTGCAAGGCTTCCGGGCCTAGGATCACAGGATCGGCTATGCGCCTATGGCAGCCCACCAGCCTAAAGTGATCGAAGCTGAGGCAGAGTTGCCCTGAACTGAGTTCAAATTGCTTGGTTGGCAAAAAATAAAATAAAATAAAAATAATAAATAATAAACCACCCTAGCTCAGAATTAGCACCATTTTTTCTGCCACAGCTGGGATTCCAACTCAGATCTGGGTAACACTATAGCACAGTGGGTGAAGGGGAAGCTCACCATCCTTGAAGACTACAAGGTCAGGTCTGCTCCCAGGGCCTGAATTGAAGCCCAGGTCACCTTCACTCTGCAGACCGCCGAGTTCGGACCCAGCATGGTCAACATGCAAAGGAAAATGAACATAAAAGCGCCAGGTGGAACTTCCTGCCACTTTTTTTTTCCCCTTCGTGGCTTTTTTTCTCTGCAAGCCCTGGGATCCTAGGATGCGATGATGAGTTGTAGGTCCAGAGGCTGCAGCCCAGGATGATTGGAACTGAAGCAGAGTTGCCACGACTTGTGTTCAAGCTCTGATTCTGTTAAAAAATTTTGAAGGAAGCACCCTAGCTCCAAATTCGCCCCATTTTACTGCCAGAGCTGGGATTTGAACTCAGGTCTGGGTAACTGTTACACTGTGGGGGAAGGGGAAGATCACCATCCTTGAAGACTACAAGTTCAGGCCTGCTCTCAGTGCCTGAATTGAAGCCCCAACACTGGCAAAAATCATATGTCCACCTATTTTACACATAGGATCTATTTACATACATGTGTGAAATGCATCATGCTTTCAGTGTAGTTATTTATTTTATTGTGTGTCTTAGAGATGCATTTCGAATTTTATTGTGTATGATGACAGATATAAATGTGCTGACATGCATGACAACCTATTCCCTTGTCTATAGAGTTGTCTATGCCTTGTCCATCCTAGATGAGACCCAGGACTTTCACAGGGCCGTAAAGCAGGTGAACTGATGTACTGCTCACATCAGGATTCATGTTTTGGCAGTGTTGTGATTTGAACTCAGAACCTAGCAGGCCCATTTGGCAAAAGGGTCAAGGTGAGGACACTGGCCTGTGAGCAACTGAGGAGCTAGACCGTTTCCAGGACCTGACATTGAGCACCAGGGAGGCCCCGGATAGGCATAAATTCATAATTTAAACATAGGACCTCTACTTATATACATGTTTGGACAGCATCATGCGTTCGGTGCACTTCTCCTTAATTTGTGTCTAATTCATGGAAGTAATGTGTATTTTACTGAGTATGGTGACAGTTATAACTGTGCTAACATGGATGTCAACCTGTTCACATGGTTATAGAGTTGCCTATATAGCATGCTCCATTCCTAGCTGAGAAGCAGGACTTTTGCAGCATAGGAAAAGAGGAGGATCACTTGGCTTCTCACATCAGTATTCATCTTTTGACAGTGCTGGGATTTGAACTCAAGGCCAAGAAAACCCAAGCGGTGAATGGGTCATGGTGAGTACACCAGCCTCTGAGCCAATAGAGGGTTAGGTCCATCCCGGGACCTGAGGTTGAGCCCTGGTGGGGGCCATTATTGTTATAAATTCATAATTTACAGAGATGATCTCTATTTACTTACATGTGTGGAATGCATCACGCATTCAGTGTAGTTATTCTCTTTATTTTGTGTCTTAATCAGGGATGCATTTTGTATTTTATTGCATATGATGACAGATATAACTGTGCTGATAAGGATGGCAACCTATTCCAATGTGTATAGAGTTGCCTATATAGCATACTGTGTCCTAGCTGAGACCCAGGACTTCACAGCACAGGAAAACAGGTGCAACAATGGGCTTCTGAAAGAAGCATTCATGTTTTGGCAGAGTTGGGATTTGAACTCAAAGCCTAGCAGCCCCAATTGGTAAAAGGGTCAAGGGGAGGACACTGGCCTGTGAGCAACTGAGGAGTTAGGCTGTTCCCAGGACCTGACATCGAGCCCCAGAGAGAGCCAGGATAGGAATAAATTCATAATAGAAACAGGATCTGTATTAACATATTGGTATAGACAGCATCTTGCGTTCGGTGCACTTCTCCTTAACTTGTGTCTAATTCATGGAGGTATTGTGTATTTTACTGAGTATGGTGACAGATATAACTGTGCTGACATTGATGGCAACCTGTTCCCATGTTTATAGAGTTGCCTATGCATTCATTCTCCATCCTAGCTGAGACCAAGGACTTCCACATGAGAGGAAAACAGGTGCAAAGACTGGCTTCTGACATCAGGATGAAACTTTGTCAGTGCTGCTATTTGAACTCAAATCTGGGTAACCCCATTGCACTGTGGGGAAAGGGGAAGCTCACCATCCTTGAAGACTAGGATGTCAGGCCTGGTCCAGGGCCTGATTTGAAGCCCCAGCACTGGACAAAACAATAAGCCCACCTCTTTTAAACATAGGATCTCTACTTCCATACTGGGGTGGTATGCATCTTGCCTTCAAGGTAGTTTTTTTTTAAATTTTGAGTCTTATTCATAGATGTATTCTGTATTTTATTGAGTATGGTGACAGGTATATCTGTGCTGCCCTGGATGACAACTGATTCCCATGAGTAGAGAGTTGCCTATGCATTCTCCATCGTAGCTGAGACCCAGAACTTGCACAGCACAGAAGAACAGGTGCAACAACTGGTTTCTCACATCAGGGTGAATTTTTGGCAGGGCTGGGATTCAAACTTGGGGCCTAGGAGGCCCAACTGACCAATAGATCCATGTGAGCACACCAGCCTGTGAACCACTAAGGAGCTGGGCCTTTCCCAGGAACTGAGATCTAGCCCTAGGGAGCCCACAATAATCCTCAATGCATCATTGAAACATGGGATGTCTATTCACATCCATGTGTGGACTTCCTCCTGCATTGAGGTTAGTTATCCTCTCCATTTTGTGTGTTATTCATGGATGTATTGTGTATGTTCTTGAGTATATGATGACAGGTATAACTGGGCTGGCATGGATGACAACCTATTCCTATGGCCACAGGGTGGCCCATGCATTCTCCATCTTAGAGGAGACCCAGGACTCGCACAGGAAAGGAAAACAGGTGCAATCATTGGCTTCAGACATCAGGATGAATCTTTTGGCACTGCTGGAATCTGAACTTGGCGCCTAGCAGGCCCAATAGGCGAATGGGTCCACGTGAGCACACCAGCCTGTGAGCCACTAAGGATCTAGGCCATTCCCAGGACCTGAGATCGAGGCCCGGAGTGAGGTGGAGCACAATCGTTGTCCATTTATAAGCTGAAGGTAGTATGCAAATAAGTACATATTTGAATAAAGTAGGAGACATGGCGACCTGTGATGGAATCTAATTTACCCTGTGACTACTAATTCTCAGATCTTCCCCAATGCCTCCATTTCTTGAC
This sequence comes from Dipodomys spectabilis, assembly GCF_019054845.1. Taxonomy (NCBI): domain Eukaryota; kingdom Metazoa; phylum Chordata; class Mammalia; order Rodentia; family Heteromyidae; genus Dipodomys; species Dipodomys spectabilis. The sequence goes on from NW_024871072.1 coordinate 1,151,982, forward strand.
TGTGATAATTATTGTCACACTTCATCAACCCATCATAAAAAATAATGGATACCCCATGAGTCTTGCTTATCATTTCCTACTTGCATCCTGCAGGAACTACTCATTCAAGGATGAGATGATCATATTCCACACTTCCTAGGTCCGGAAACAAGTACTTCAGGATCTTCCACCATTCCCACAATGTAGGGGGGCTGACCCGGATTCCAACCCATGGCCTCCGTTGCACGGTTGGCTGTAACTTCCCCGATAGCCAGCAGGCCTTCAGCCATGCCAGGTCACCTTCACTCTGTAGGCCACCGGGTTCAGACCAACATGGTCACTATGCAAAGGAAAATAAACGTACAAGCACGAGGTGGAAATTCCTGCTGCTTTTTTCCCCTTCTGGCCGTTTTTTGTTTTTTGTTTTTTGTTTTCCTGCAAGCCCCGGGCTCCTAGGGTCCGAGGATGGGCTGTGGGTCCGGGGGCTACAGCCTAGGATGATTGCAGCCAAGGCAGTGTTACCTCGACTTGAGTTCAAGGCCTGGGTTTGGCGAAAAAAAACCATAAATAAATAAAAAATTATGAATGAAGCACCCTCGCTCAGAATTCACTCCATTTTATTGCCAGAGCTGGGATTTAAATTCAGGTCTGGGTAACTTTGTTGTGCTGTGGGGGAAGGGGAAGATCACCATCCTTGAAGACTACACGGTCAGGCCTGTTCCCAGGGCCTGAACTGAAGCCCCAACACTGGCAAAAATCATATGCCCACTTATTTTACACATGGGATCTCTACTTACATATATGTGTGGAATGCTTCATGCTTTCAGCCTGTGTCTTAGTCAAGACTGCATTTTGTGTTTTATTGAGTATGATGACAGAAATAACTATACTGACATGGATGGCAACCGATTCCCATGTCCATGGAGTTGCCTATGCTTTCTCCATCTTAGCTGAGACCTAGGACTTTCCCAGGACAGGAAAGCAGGTGGATCTATGGGCTTCTAATATCAGGATTCATGTTTCGGTACTGTTGTGATTAGAACTCAGAACCCAGCAGGCCAATTGGCGAAAGGGTCAAGGAGAGGACACTGACCTGTGAACAACTGAGGAGCTAGGCTGTTCCCAGGACCTGACATCGAGCCCCAGGAAGGGCCAGGATAGGCATAGATTCATGCTTGAAACATAGGATCTATATTGACATATATGTGTGAACAGCACCTTGCATTCAGTGCACTCCTTTTCCTTATTTTGGGTCTTATTTATGGAGGTATTGTGCATTTTGCTGAGTATGGTGTCAGATATAACTGTGCTGACATGGATGATGACCTGTTCCCATGGTTATAGGGTTGCCTATGCATTCATTCTCTATCCTAGCTGAGACTCAGGACTTCCACATGAGAGGAAAACAGGTGCAATGACTGGCTTCTGACATCAGGATGAAACTTTTGTCAGTGCTGTCATTTGAACTCAGGTCTGGTTAACTCCATTACACTGTGGGGGAAGGGGAGCTCACCATCCTTGAAAACTAGAATGTCAGGCCTGGTCCAGGGCTTGATTTGAAGCCCCAGCACTGGACAAAATATAAAGCTCATCTCTTTTAAACATAAGATCTCTATTTACATACAGTTGTGATATGCATCTTCCATTCAATGTAGTTTTTTTTTTTTTTATTTTCAGTCTTATTCATGGATGTATTGTGTATTTTATTGAGTATGGTGACAGGTATATCTGTGCTGCCATGGATGCCAACCTATTCCCATGGCTATAGAATTGCCTATATAGCATTCTCCATCTTCGCTTAGGTGCAGGACTTTCACAGGTCAGGAAAACTGGTAGATTAATGGACTTCTCACATCAGGATGTATCTTTTGTCAGTACTGGTATTTGAACTCAGGGCCTAGCAGGCAAAATTGGTGAATGGGTCAAGGTGAGCACATCAGCCTGTGAGCCACTAAGGTGCTAGGGCATTCTCATAACTTGAGCTTGAGCCCCAGGGTGGGGCTGGTGCACCATATTCATCCATTCTTATGCTGAAACTTGTGTGCTAATAAATACCTATTTGTATACAGTAGGAGATGTGGCGAACTGTGTTGGAATCCTATCTACCATGTGAGTACCGATTCTTGGATCTTTCCCAATGCCTTGATTTCCTGAACGTAAGTATTATTGTCACACTTCATGAAGTCTTAATTTAAAATAATCATTGTGCCAAAGGTCTTGTCTATCATTTCCTATGCGAATCATGCATTAACTTCTCAACTCTTCCCTAGACCTGAATTCAAGCACCAGCCCGAAAAACGTAACATTTATAGACATCTTAAATATATGATTTATACTTACATCTATATATTCAGTCTATATCTTGTTTGTTGGAGTGATTCATTATATTTTATTATTGATAGATTGATTTAGCATTTATTTTATGGGCTGTGAGTGCACCTATAACATTTATTACATTTATTCCAATCTATTCCATAGCATGTAGCTTTGCAGATATATTATGTACATCATACCTGACACCCCGTACTTGCACAGAAAAGGAAAACAGGTGTCACACATGGAATCTTACACCAGGAAGAAACTTTTGGCAATGATGGAAACTAGACTAAGGGCCAAGGAGTCCCAATTCATGAATGGGTGAGTGTCATCATGGCAGCCGCTAGCCCATTCAACTGCCAAGTGGATCCCAGTGTCTGGGATCAAGCCCCAGGTTTGGCCAAAATAGCAATAACTCTCTATGCAGATGATGGTATGTAAATGCATATAATTTTAGATATTTAGATACTGTTAGAAATGTCTATCTGGTATTCAAGGATATATACTACATTCCGATGGATTCTCAGGTCTTCAGTGAGGATTCCATTTAATCAATGGTATTCTTTTAATGCAAAATAAACTATGAATTTTAATCAATCTGTGTCCTGTGATTATTGGGTCTAATTTTATGCTAGACTGATTCATGAACTACTCATCCAACCATGACATTGATCACATTCCTTTGGTGCTCCTAGGGACAGGCAATAATTTTGTAGGCTCTCCAGCCCTTTGTAAGTGTCATAATCGGGATTCAAACTCAGGGCCTAGGTGTCCAGGTTGGCCTATGGCTTCGCTGACAGCCCGACAGCCTTCAGCAATGCCAGGTGAACTACAGGTTGCAACCGTGTCACTTGGACACGGGAATGGTCACCATGAAAGGAAGGGAAACCCGAGAAACTACTAACCATCCGCAGTTCACAGCTTTTATTCAATGCCATTTTCATTTTGATTTCATCAGCCCCCAAGGCCTAGGATCCTAGGATGGGCTGTGGGTCCAGAGGTTGCACCAACCCAGCTTAGGGTGATGTTAGCTGAGGCAGAGTTTCCACGACCTGAGTTCAAGCCCTGTGATTGGCAAATAAATAAATAAATAAATAAAACCTAAAAATATTAAAAGGACTAATGAAGCTCCCTGGCTTGGAATTTGTGCCTTTTTTTTTCCTGCTAGTCTTGAGGTTTGAACTCGGAGTCTGAGTTAATCTGGTGCACTGTGGGGAAAAGGGGAAGTTTACCTTCCTCGAAGATAAGAAATTCAGGACAGTTCCCTAGGCCTGAATTCTAGCCCCAATCCTGGAGAACATAACATTTATAGTAAGTTTTAGTATATGATTTATGCTAACATCCATATGTTCAGTCCATATCGTGTTTGCTGGAGTGTTTCATTATATTTTAGTATTTATTTATTTACCAATTATTTTATTGATCCTGAGTACACCTATAATATTTATTACATTTATTCCAATCTATTCCATAGCACGTAGCTTTGCAGACATACTAATACTATGTACATCATACCTGACACCCAGCATTTGCACAGAAAAGGAAAACAGGTGTCACACTTGGAATCTTACTGCAAGATAAAATTTTTGGCAATGCTGGGACCTGAACTGAGGGCCAAAGAGGCTCAATTCATGAATGGCTGAGTGTCAGCATGGCAGCCTCTAGCCCATTCAGCTGCCAAGTGAATCCCAGGACCTGGGATGGAGCCACAGGTTTGGCCAAAAGAGCAATACCTTTCTATGCAGACAGTGGTATACAGATAAATATATATTTAGGTATTTACATACTGCCAGTGGTGTCTATCTTGTATTAAATGACATATACTGTGTTCCTACGGATTCTCAGGTCTTTAGTGAGGACTCCATTTAATGAATAGCATTCTTTTAATGCATAATAAACTATGAATTAAAATCAATTTGTGTCCTGTGATTATTAGGTCTAATTTTATGCTAGACTGATTTATGAACTATTCAACCAATCATCCAAACATAACATTGATCACATTCCTCTGGTGTTCCTAGGGACAGACAAGAGTTTCTTAGGCTCTCCAGCCCTTTATACTGGCATGACCGGGATTCAAACTCAGGGCCTATGTGTCCAGGTTGGCCTATGACTTCGTTAACAGCCTGCCAGCCTTCAGCAATGCTAGGTGACATACAGGTTGCAGCCTTGTCATTTGGACCCAGGATGGTCACCATGCAAGTAAGGAAAACCAAGAAACCGCCATCCATCCACAGTTTGTGACTTTTTTTCACTGCCGTTTTCATTTTGTTTTCCTGTTAGCCCCCGAGGCCTGGGATCCCAAGATGGGCTATGGGTCCAGATATTGCACCATCCCAGCCTAGGGTGATATTAGTTGAGGCAGAGTTGCCACGACCTGAGTTCAATCCCTGTGCTTGGCAATAAATAATAATGAATGAATGAGTGAATGAATAAATAAATGAAATAATTTTAAAATATTAAAAATAGTCGGGCACCAAAGGCTCACGCCTGTAATCTTAGCTACTCAGGAGGCTGAGATCTGAAAATTGCGGTTCAAAGCCAACCCGAGCAGGAAAGTCCTTGAGACTCTTATCTCCATTAAACCACTATAAAACCTGAAAATTGCGGTTCAAAGCCAACCCGAGCAGGAAAGTCCTTGAGACTCTTATCTCCATTAAACCACTATAAAACCCGAAGTAGCGAAGTAGCGCTGTAGTTCAAGTGGTAGAGTGCTCGCCTTGAGCTGAAGAGCCCAAGGACATCTTCCAAGGCCAGAGTTCAAGTCCCATGATATATATATATTACTAATGAAGCTCCCTGGCTTGGAATTCATGCCTTTTTTTTCTGCCAGGCCTGGGAATTGAACTCGGAGACTGGGTAACTCTAATGCACTGTTGGGGACAGAGAAACTTACCCGCTTTGAACACAAGCAATTCAGGCCTGTTCCCTAGGCCTGAATTCAATCCCCAGCCCTGTTAAAGTAATATTCATCCACATTTGAAATAATGATTAATATCTACATACTTATGCTTATTGCATATTGCTTTGAGTATATTTATTTTACTTTTTGTATTATTCATTCCTTCATTATTTTTGTTGACTATTATTATACTTATATGTTAAATTGATTACCTCTTCTAAGAACTATACAGATTTACATATGCATTATATATCTTACTTCAGACCCAGGACATTCACAGAAATTCTATAGTAGATCATCCCATGCATAGAAAAACAGAATGAATACATCAACCAAAGTCTAATTTATCCATAGGTACCCCAGTGGCTCACATCTGTAATCCCAGCTACTCAGAGGTGAGAAGTGGAAGACTAAGTTTCAAAGCCAATCCAAGCAGAAAAGCCTGAGAGATGTCATCTCCAATTAACTGGCCAAAAACCAGGCAACAGGGATGGCTGAATTGGTAGAAAATCAGGTATGAAAAACAAAGCCAAGAAAGAGCAAGCTGAGTTCAAGTGCAGGGAGAGGGGGTTTGGGGCATAAAGGGGGGAGAACTCCTCCAAAAACAGAGAACAAACAACAGTACACAAATCCCACCTAATTTAGGGTACCAAACAAAGGGAAAAAAAGATCAAGCTTGTGCAGTTGTATAACTTTACATGATCACATATGTTCTTAGGTACACTTCAAAGCTATGTTTCTACTAATATATATGTATATGTTAATAATGTATATGTTGTGTATATATATTAATAATGTATATATATGTGAATAAGCTAAGAAACCAGCCAATGAATAAATACTTCTGAATTAGTGCCTTAACCATGGCATTATAAATTATTTGTACTAAAAGTATATTCCAAGTTTCTTTCTTCAGAATCAATCTTTAAGACTTTTGTTCATGTGCCAGGCACATGAGGCCCATGCCTATGATCCTAGTTACTCAGGAGGCAGAGATCTGAGGATGGTGGTTCAAGGCCTGCTCTGGCAGGAAAGGCCGTGAAACTCTTATCTCCATTAAACCACTAGAAAACTGGAAGTGGTGCTGTAGCTCAAGCAGTAGATTGCACGCCTTTGGTCTGAAGAGCACAGGGATAAAGCCCAAGCCAAGAGTTCAAGCCCCACCACCGAAGAAAGAAGTTTGTTCATAAAAAATTTTAACATTCTAAGCTTTAGGAAACTTTTCTTCCAGGGTCTTATGCTCTTTAGGCAACTACTCCACTGCTGGGCTACATCCCAGTCCCAATGTTTTTGTTTTTAATTTTACAATCCAGTTTATTCCCAAAATGCTTAAAAGTTCCTACTCTCCTCACACAAGTGAGTTTTTATCCACAAACCCAACCTTTTGTGGTATGAAGACACCCTAGTATATTTCGTGGTAGGCACTGAGGAAAACTCACACAAATTGCAGACAGTTTATAATTACAAAAGTAACTCTGAATAGAAAAAACATCAGTTGCCAGGTGCCGATGACTCAAGCCTGTAATCCTACCTACTCAGGAGGCTAAGATCTGAGGGTCACAGTTAAAAGCCAGCCCAGGCAAGAAAGTCCATGAGACTCTTATCTCTAATAAACCACTAGAAAACCGGAAGTGGTGCTGAGGCTCAAGAGGTAGAGTGCTCACATTGATCTGAAGAGTGCAGGGACAGCGCCCAAGCCCAGAGTTCAAGCCCCAGGACCAACCAAAAAAAAAAAAAAAAAGAAATAACATCAACTCTCCAAACCTTCTAGGGAGAAATAATGTCCTCATTTTCATTTTCACCCTTCATGGCAAATGACCAAAATAGAGACACCAAAGTGCTATGCTAAAATGTAAAAGTTTAAACCCCTTTTTAGAAAAAATATCATGTTTTAAAATCAAAATGTATCAAATTAAGGCAAAGTGAACTTTAAAAAAATATTAAAAATGCTAATGAAGCACCCTGGCTTGGAATGTGTGACATTTTTTGTCTGCAAGGCCTGGGATTTGAACTTGGCGTCCAGGTACCTCTGTTGCACTGTGGGGGAAGGGGAAGCTCACTGTGCTTGAAGACCAGAAAGTCAGGCCTGTTCCCTAGGCCTCAATTCAGGCCCTAGCCCTGTAAAACATACTCCTTATATACATTTTAAAGATAGGATTGAACTTCTATACAGATGTTCATTCTATATTATGTTTGGTGTGGTTATTCATTGTATTTTTTGTTTTATTCATTTATTTGACATTAATTTTATTGACTGTGATGATACCTAACCATGTATTATATACCTAACCATGTATACCTAACATCCTATCACATAGCATTTAGATTTGTAGACTTGTTATCCATCATGCCTGACACCCAGCACTCTCACAGAAACGAAAAACAGATGTCACACTTGGCTTCTAACTCAAGGATGAAATTTTTGTCAGGAGGTGAGATTGAGCATCAGGGATGACCAAAATAGCCATAGATAGATAGGCAGGTGGTAGTATATCAATAAATTTGTATTAGTACAGAGTGCCATAGCCATGTATCTAGTATTCAATGACATCTACTACATTCCTACCAAGTCTTTGGTATTTGTTATGCCTCAATTGTAGGAATATTATTCTTTTTGTGCCTAATTAACCATTAATTAAATTCAATATGCATCCTAGGATTATTGTGTCTAATTTGAGACTAGACAGCTGCACGGACTACTCATTCAATCATGAGTTGGATACCACTCCATCTGAACTTCTATGAATGGGCAGGAGTCTCTTGGGATCTTCTGCCATTGGTAGGTGTCAGGACGGGGATTTGAACTCAGGCATTCTGTTTTGTGGTTGGCCTATGGCTTTTCTGACAGCCAGCCAGCCTTCAGCAATGACAGGTCACCTGTGTGTTGAAGCCATGTCATTCAGACCTATGATGGTCACCGTGCAAGGAACCAAAGCCAAGAAACCACCTACCATGTGCGGCTTGCGGCTTTTTTTTTTTTTTTTTTTGGTGCCATTTTCATTTTGTTTTCCTGTCAGACCTCGGGTCTTAGGATTCCAGGATCAGCTTTGGTTCCGGAGGGTAGTGTGATAGAAGCTTAGGCAGAGCTGCCACGATCTGAGTTCAAGCCACATGCATGACCAAAAAAAAAAAGAAAAAGAAAAGAAAAAAGAAAAAAAAATAAGACAACTAAAAAAAGTAAAAAAAAAAAAAAAATTACTTAACTCCCTGGTTTGCAATTCGTGGTATTTTTTTCTGCCAGGCCTGGAATTTGAACTCAAGGTCAGGGTAAATATGCAGCACTGTGGGGGAAGGAGAATCTCACCATGCTTGAAGAGAAAAAGTCAGGACTGTTCCCTAGGCCTGAATTCAAGCCTCAGTCCTCGAAAACATACTCTTTATATAGATTTTAAAGATAGGATTTATACTTCCATATAGATATTCAGTCCATATCATGTTTGATGTGGTTATTCATTTTATTTCATTTTATTTGTTTTATTCATTTATTTACCATATATTTTATTGACTCTGATGACACCAATACCATTTATTACATTGTTTACATCCTATCACATAGCATCTAGATTGGCAGATGTGGTCTCCATTATGCCTGACACCCAGGACTCTCCCAGAAAAGGAAAACATGTGTCACACTCAGCTTCTTACTCCAAGATTAAATTTTTGGCAGTGCTGGGATCTGAAGTCAGTGTCTAGCAGGCCCAATTCATGAATGGGTGAGTGTGAGCGCGGCAGCAGCTAGACAATGAAATTGTCAGGTGGTTCCCACATACTGAGATCGAGTCCCAGGTTTGGCCAAAACAGCAATATATGAATAGCCAGATGGTGGAATACAAATAAATATATATTGGTAAAGAGTGCCAGAGCTGTCTATCTATGACTGAATGACCTCTACTACATTCCGACCAACTCTTAGGTATTTATTATACTGCCATTGAAGGAATATTATTCTTTCCATGCTTAATAAACTATTAATTAAGATCAATCAGGGGCTCGGAAGGTGGCTCAGTGGTAGAGCGCTCGTCTTGCATGCATGAGGCCTGAATTTGATTCCTCAGCACCACATAAGCAGAAAAAAGAAAAACCTGGAAATGGTGCTGTGGCTCAATGGGTAGAGTGCTAGCCTTGAGAGAAGAGCTGAAGGACATTGCCCAGGCCCAGTTTTCAGGCTCCATGACTGGACGCCCCCCCTCCCCCAAAAAAAGATCCATCAGCATCCTTGGATTATTGCATCCAATTTTAGACTTGAGTGATGCACAAACTACTCTCTCAATCGAGTCTCTTGTGATCTCCTGCCATTGGTAGTTGTCAGGACTGGGATTTGAAAATGAGGCCTATGTTGACAGGTCGGCCTGTAGCTTTCCTGATAGTCCACCAGCCTTTAGCTATGGCAGGTCAGGTCCACTTTGCAACTGAGTCACCGTGCAAAGAAAAAAAAAGCAAAACCTCCATTCCTCTGCAGCTTGTGACTTTTTGTGCTATCCCACTTTTTATTTCATCCTGCAAGCCCTCTGGGCCTAGGATCCCAGGACTGGCTGTGGGTCTGGAAGCTGCACCCCAGCCTAGGGTGATTAAAGCTGAGACAGAGTTTCCACGCCCCGAGTTCAATCCCCATGGCTGGCAAAAGCAAAAAGAATAAATACAAAATTAATTAATTATTTAACTAAATAAAAAAAATCTCCCTGGTTTGAAATATCTGCTAATTTTCTTTCCTAGCCTGGGATTTGAACTCAGGGTCTTGGTATATCTGTAGCAATGTCAGGGAAGGTTCAGAATTGCCAATACTTGAGTTCAAACCCCATGCCAAGCCAAAAATAAAAAATTAAGTCACTGACCTTGGCACGGGGAACAATTGTGGAGATTGGAGGGAAGGGATGGTAGGAGGAAAGCAAAGGAGGAAGCAACAATGCTCAGTAGGAAATGTACTCATTACCTTGTTCATGTAACTGTAACTCTCAGTACAACATTTTTACAATTAAAAATGTGCAAAAAAAAACGAAAAAATATAATGCTCAGAGAAGCATTCGGGGCGTAAGAGAAAGATGTCTAAATAGCTGTACAAAATTCTACACTGCTTTGCTTTTAATGCTCAGTATGGAACTGAATAAACATAACTCCTTCCATTAAAAAAAATCAAGTCACTGTCTTGGAACTGGGCCAGTATTTCTGCCATTGCTGGAATTTGATTGCATTGCCCAGTAACTCTTTTGCAACAAGGGTGAAGGTGAAGCTCACTCTACTTGAGGAAAAGAAATTCAGGCTAGAGTTCCCAGGAACTAAATGAAGGCCCTGCAATGGAAAAAATATTTCCATGCATGTGTAATATATGATATATACTTACATATGTATATTTATTACATATTATTATTTTTATTATTGATTTTGTATTTATTTGATTCATTTATTGTTTATTGTATTTAGTGTTATTGTACACATATTTTACATGTTGTACATGTATTATAAAAATATACAAAATAAATTAAGACATTGACTCATTTTTCATTAATATTATATTACATGTTGAAACAAAATACATAATTAAATGGAGGTATTTGTCACAGTCTTAAGATGTTTAGAATCTGTCCCCAGTATGAGCTTTGTCTTACTTATCTATGGACATCTTCCTATAGGGATTTCTTTACATAATTTATACTCAGAAGCCTTTTCTTGAGGATAGGCAAATTGAGGGATAAAATTGCAAGGGTGGGGTTAAAATGTGGCTTAGTGGTAAAGAGCTCGCTCAGCATGCATGAATGCCAAGATTTGAATTCTCAGAGCCACATACTCAGAAAAAGCCAGAAGCTGTGGAGTGGCTCAAGTGGTACAGTGCTAGGCTTGAGAAAAAGAAGCTCAGAGACAGTACCCAGGCCCTAAGTTCAAGCCCCAGGACTGTCAAAAACAATAGGCTAGATGCCAGTGGCTCACTCCTGGAAACCTAGCTTCTCAGGAGGCTGAGATTTGAGTACCACAGTTCAAAGACAGCCTACACAAGGAAAGCCTGTTAGACTCTGATCTCCAGTGAACCACCAAAAGGCCTCATATGGTGCTGTGGCTCAAGTGGTAGAGTGTTCACCTTGAACTGAAGGGCTCAGGGACACTGCCCAGGCTTGATACAAGACACACAACTGGAAAAAAAGTGAGGATTAATGAAAGTACTTTTTCTATTTGCTAATTATGAGAACATCCTGTGGAAAATGAACACAGATGTAACCAGAATTGGAGTCAGAGCTCAAGGTTCAAGTGAACACATCCATATACCCAGCTTCTCTGACTCTAGCATTATAACTTTGTGTCCTACAGGGTTCTGAAAGGTCCAATGTTGAAGAGATTAATATGATCCCCAAGCCCTTTGTGATAAGCAGTTGACTAATATTACAGTTCTGAAGCTAGCAGAGTACCAGTAGCTCAAGCCCATCACCCTAGCACATGAGGCTGAGGTCTCAGGCTGAAGCCAGCCAGGGCAGGAAAGTCTATGACACTCTGACTTCCACTTCTGAAAGGTCAGATGTTCAAGAGCTTCCTGTGTTTCGCTTGGTGATGAGAAGTTACTCGCACTCTAAATGTTCTTATGATGTGTCTTTCCTGCTTCTATAGCTCAAGAATTCTAAATGTTCTTAGAATTCTTGAGCTATAGAAGCAGGAAGGACACATCATTGACCCATCCTGGGTTCAAATGAATTTCTCAGGATCCAAGTCTTAGCCCTGTTGGCAGGAAGAACTCCACTAAAATACTATATTTGGAAGACAGTAAACAGTTTCAAAAGCCGGGCTAGGTGAAGAGACCTAGGCCTGCAGGATTACAAGGATGAATGTACACACACAACAGTGAAGTGAGCTGCAAAACCACTTCATTCATTCCAGGCACAGCCAGATAGGGGGAAACCTGAAATATTTGTTAGACTTACACTAGGGCAGGCTTTTCTCAGCCTCTTCAAACAATGACTAATTAACCTTCCTCCCTCAGGTGAACCGAGCTTCAAGCTATCATTAAGTTCATAATAGTGAGCCAGTTTAGTGGGGGAGAGGGCAGGAACAGAGTAGAAACACCATGCTCTCTGGTCTTAGGGAGTGGGTTTTTGACTCTCCATCTGTCAGATTTGAAGGCCCTCTTCTACCTCTTCCAGGCCATTCTCCTTCCTTCATTCTCCACATCATTAATGCAAATCAACAGTCCAAGGAGAGGCAATGCCATTTCTCTTCTGCCTCCAAGCACCTGAGTTAGAACCTGGCTGTGCCCTCTTGGCTCTGGGGCCTTCGGATGCCTGAGAAGTGGGACAGACAGTATGAGGATCGCTCCAGCTTCGGTCCTCTCATCTTGAGACAGTAAATTCATTTCAGCTCAATACTAAGTGACAGAACTGGCATGTCCTGTGGAATATGCTCCCAAATCCTGTGACACTCATTTCTCACTTTTGGCTTCAAATCTGTGACCAGAGAAGATGAGGAGAGAAAATCCTTCTCAGAGAAAGCAGCTATAAAGAATATTGTGGTAGTTTACTTATAAATTCAAACTATTGGAATGATCCTGTTAAGAAGTCAGATTGTGCAGATTAAAAAAATGAAGAAGAAAAGTAAGGCAGGTGTCAGTGTAATCCCAGCTTCTTAAGAGTCTGAGATGTAGAGAATCTTAGTTTGAACCCAGCCAGCATAGGAAAGGACATAACATTTTTATTTCTAAGAGATCCCAGAAAAACCCAGAAGTGAGGCTGTGACTCAAGGTTAATGCACTACCCTTGAGTAAAAGGAATTCAGGTGCAACATCTAGGCTCAATGTTCAACCCCTGGACCTGCCCACCCCCAATAGGGCCTATACCTCCATGTCTTTGTGTATGTATGGATGTATTCCTATAGGCAAATCTCCAGAGTAGATATGATGAATGGCACCAAGCAAGGAATTTTTTTCAATACAATGATTTCATATCACAGAGACTACTTTTATGACAATGTATGTTCCAGGGCTCCCTTCACTGTTCCCAGTGTAGCCTGAGGGTTTCTCTGCATCCCAGGCCTGCTGGAAGAAGTCTCCCTCATTGTCTGTACAGGCAGACAAAAGGCCTCAGTCCTGTACAGCTTTGTAATAACAACTCCATCTAGGCCAGTTAGATAGGATGAGTGTGGGTGGGCTCTGAAGGCCAGGAGAAAAAGGCCTCTTTGCACTACAAGCTATCTCTCTTCCCAGTGCTCTGTTTTTACAGGAAGTCTTCATTTGTGCCACCTCCCGTGGCAGTCCAAGTTCCGTGCACTTATCCTGCCTATGTGAGACTATATTCCGGTGCTCAGATACAGTGCTCAATATAATATATAATGAAATATTACATTGCCAGCGATGATAGGCCTATGATACCTCTCCTTGGTTTTCTGGAAGCTTGAGAAATCTAAGCACATGTCTGATATAACAAAGCTTCCTGTCATCTAGGGCTGGTGAAGATCATCAGGTTCTGAAATTTTGACCTCTCCTAATTGGGCCTTGGGTGGGTAGGTTTGGGTGTTAAACACAGGGCCTGGGTGCTGACCATAAGTTCAGTGGAGAAGTCCAGTGCTTTACCATTTTGTGTCAGAGCTTCACTTCTGGTCTATGTGTATGTGTGTCTGTGTGTCTGTGTGTGTATGTCCATGTGTGTGCACACATACAGTCATGGAGCTTGAACTCAGCACTGTACGTAATTTCTCTTGTACAAGGATAGCCTTCTCTCACTTGAGCCACAGAACCACTTCATACTTTTTCTAGTGATGTGGTCCTGAGTAATCAAGCCCAGGGTTTCATATATGCAAAGCACTCTACCCCTAAGGCACATTCCCAGCCTTGTATTTCAGGTTTGTTAGATTGTTTCTGGTTTTTCTTTTATGTTGTCGGTTGTAGGAGTTGAAGTCTAGGCCTGGGTGCTGTCCCTGAGCTCTTCAGTTCAAGTCTTGTGCTCTATCACTTGAGTCACAGCTCCACTTCAGGTTTTCTGGTGGTCCATTGGAGCTAAGTGTCTCAAGGACGTTCCTGCCCAGGCTAGCTTTGAACCATGATCCTTAGTTCTTTTTTTTTTCTCCTTATTTAGAGAATACTTTATTAGTTTCTGTAATCAAACCCATGTAGATAAGACCTTACATATTTAATACAGTGCATTTACCCCTGTACAAATGGAAAAAAATTAAGTTTAACATTTCTAGACCAATATGGCTATTAATTTCTGTACAATGCCAACTCAACACGATAAATTAGGATACTTTTTCCAAAGTTGACAGCACAGGTAAAGTTTCCAAAAATTCAAATTATATATATGTATATATATATATATATATATATATATATATATATATATATATATGTTATATATATATACCAATAATAGCAGTATGTTATGCATCAATAGCAGCAACAGCTTTTCCAGCTTTGAACCACGATCCTTAGTTCTCATCCTCCTGAGAACCTAGGATGATAGTCATGAGCCACAAGCACCAAGCTTCCACTTAATGTTTCTTAGTGGTGAATTGGAGATAATAGTCTCATGGGACTTTTTGTGTCTGGGATAGTTTAGAACCCAGATCCTCAGATCTCAGCTTGCTGAGAAGGCAGGATGACAGACCTCAGCTATCGACCCCTTGGCCATGGCACTCTGCTGCAAAGGGATCCTTGGCTCCACGTGTGGCTTGCTAGCCTTGAGCCCAAGAGGTAAGGGTCAGAATCTAGGTCCTGAGATCAAGGTTCATGACTGAGAAAAAAACCAAGCAAAACAATGGTCTGCAGGAGACAACTGACTAGTCTTCAGTAATACTTAATTTTGTCCCTTCCATGGGGATATATCTGAGCCTCAATATTCTTATCTGCGTAAGCATCTCAGTTATGGAGCTCTTACAAGAACCAGATGAATGAATGCACCTGTGAAGGACACAGCACATGACACTGTTTGAAGGACTCAGCACACAGCATCATGTGAAAGACTCAGCACCCAGAACCCAATGCAGGACTCAGCACACTGTAACATGTGAAGGACTCAGCACATAGCACCCTGTGCATTACTCAGCACAGAGCACCCTATGAAGGACTCAGCACATAGCTCTATTCCACAAGCTGTCATTAAAATCAGCGTGCTTTCTTCAGTATCACCATTCTTTGAGGAACATTTCACAAACCACACAAGTTCACATCTAATAGTTTAGTGGGGTGTTTTTTTTTAGGGGGGGAGGTTACCCATGGGGCTTGAACTCAAATATAGGGATACTGTTCTAATAACATTTGCTCAAGGCTACAGCCCTACGACTTGGAACTACGTTTTGAAGAGTCTCACAGACTTCCTGCCAGGGCTGGGTTTTAAAGCCCATGAGCAGCTAGAATGACTGAGGTAGCCAGCAGCGTCTGGTTCGGTGGAGCTGGGTTGCAGCGATTTACATCTGGATAAGTCAGGTTAGGTGGAAGCTGTCAGCACCAGACTCCTACCTTGCTCTGTGATGAGGTATTTGATGTCTTGACCTTCTATAGTTGCAGTTAGAACAGTCTACCTTTTTTGGGGGCAGTCCTGGGCCTTTAGTAAGGGCTTAGACACTCTCCCCAAGCATTTGTGCTCCAGGCTAGTACACAATTGATTGAAAGAAAGCAGAACTTCCGGTTTTTCTTTGTATGTGGTACTGAGGAATGGAAGCCAGAGCTTCCTGCTTACTAGGCCAGCACTCAATCACCCAGTCCCAGGAGTGCATGAGGTATAAATAGAAATTGCTGTATATAAATATTATATATACAAAAAGAGATATGTGGTCTGGGAAGGTGACTCAGTGATAGAGCGCTTGCCTTGCAAGCATGAGGCCCTGAGTTCGAATCCTCAGCACCACATAAGCAGAAAAAAAGCCGGAAGTGGTGCTGTGGCTCAAGTGGTAGAGTGCTAGCCTTGAGCTGAAGGGCTGAGGGACAGCGCCCAGGCCCAGACTTCAGGCCCACGACTGGACCCCCCTAAAAAAATAAAGAGAGACAGAGGTATGCATATTATTAAATTATAGCTAATAGTACTACCAATTATTTGGTATTAAATGATGTCTCCATTTAATGATGGATCCCAGTTGAACAATTAATAAAACATTCATTATTACTCAATATATTGTTATTGTTTATCATATATGTACATACATCCATACATAGGATTACATATTTTATAGAATTAGACGTCTGCTTATAATTAATTTATGCATCATGTGTTACTACCAATTATTAGGTATTTAACTATGTCTCCCTTTACTTTTCATTCTGTTAATGCTTAATAATATAGTAACTAAACTTAATCCACATCCTATAATTATTTTGTCTAATATTATCCCAGAATGATTCACTACTAATTCAATCTGTTTTTCATTTATTATAGTGACAATTCTTCCACCTATGACATTTTTACCTTTATGATACCCTATTACATAGCATATTGATTTGCATATGAATTATACATTCTACCTGACACCGAGCAATTTCATAGAAAAGGAAAATATGTGTCACTCTCAGCTTCTTACACCAAGATTGCATTTTTGGCAGGGCTGGGATCTAAACTCAGGGCCTAGAAGGCTCAGTTCATGAATGTGTGAGTGTCAGCACAGCAGCCTCTAGCCAATTCAGCTGCCAGGCAGTTCCCATGCCATGAGACTGAGCCTCATATGTTGACCCATATTGCGCTTAGTGTAGTTATGCATTTTATTTGTTGTTTTATTCATTTATTTACCATTTATTTTATTGACTGGTATTACTCATAGAACATTTATTACATTTATTACATGGGATATAGATTTGCCTATGTAAGAAACTTCACACCGGACACCAGACACTCACAGAAAAGGAAAACATGTGTCACCAGGGCTTCTTAGTCCACGATTCAATTTTTGTGAGTGCTGGCATCTGAACTCAAAGCCTACAAGGCCCAATTCAAGAATGGGTAAGTGTCAGCACGGCCAGCCTGGGCCATATGGAGCTGACAAGCAGTTCCCAGCACCTGAGATCCGGCCCCAGGGGTTGACAAAATAAGATAGATTGACATGCGGATGGTAGTACACAAATAAATATAGATCTTTATAGAATGCCAGAGATGTTTATACATTCTTCACTTAAATAGACTACATTTTTAACAATCCTTGGGTATTTATTATGCCCCCATGTAATTAATATTATTGTGTTCATCCTTAATGAATTATTAATTTAATTAACCACTATCACAAAACTATTGTGTCCATGTAATTAATAGTATTCTTTAATGTGTCAAAATATTCTTTAAAATCCATCGGCCTCCTAAAATCACTAATTTTATAGTAGTATCATTCAGGAACAATTGATTTAATCTTGACATTCATAATCTTCCATCAGTATTCCTATGAATAGGAATGAGACTCTTAGGATCTCCCACCATTGGTAGGGGTCGAGACCGGGTCTCGACCACAGGGCCTATGTTGCAGTGTTGACCTATGGCTTGCCTGGTAGCCCACCAGCCTTCAGCAAAGTCAGGTTAGAAAATTTTCAGCAATGTCATTCAGACCTAAGATGGTCACCTTGAAAAAAAAACAAATGTAAAACAGACAGCCATCTGCAAGTTGCCAGATTTTTATCTGTGTCATTTTATTTATATTTTTCCTGTAAATCTTTGGGGCCCAGGAACCCAGGTTCGGTTGTGGGTCCAGTGGTTGCACCCCAGCCTAGAGTGATCAAAGATGAGGCAGAGTTGCCACAACCTGAGTTCAAGCCCTGTGCTTGACAAACTAAAAATATATAAATAAATTCATTAAAAATATTTTAAAAATTATGAGGCTCCTTGGCTTAGAATTCACACCATTTTTTCTGCCAGGCCTGGGATTTGAATTCAGAGTCTGAGTAAATCTGCAGGATTGTCAGGGAAGGGGAAGCTCACCGTGCTGGAAGACAAGAAAGTCAGGCCTGTTCCCAGGGCCTGAATTCAAGTCTTAGCCCTCAAAAAATAATATTCATATACATTTTAAATACATGATTTATATTTGCATACACATGTTTACTTATATTGCAGTTCGTGTAGTTATTCGTTTTATTTTATTTTTATGAATTTCTTGTGTATTTTAGTGAGTATGATTACATATATAACATTTTTTACATCCTATTACATAAGACATAAATTTGCCGATGTATTATACATCATTCCTGAGACCCAGGAATTTTGACACCCATAAGGAAAACTAGTGGGACAATTGACTTCTTCCGCCAGGATTAAGTTTTTGGCAGTTCTGTGATTTGAACTCCGACCCTAGAAGGCCAACTTCATGAATGGCTCAATGTTAGCACACCAGTCTGATGCAAATGAAGTTGTCAGGCAAATTTGAGGACCTGAGATCAAGCCCTAGGAGTGGCCAATATATAAAAAGATAGATATGTAGACTGCAGTGTGTGTATTTACATATGAATATGGATCTATAAATAATTGTATACAGAGACAGACATTTATGTAGATTCTAGTGTATAACTCTATATAAAGTGATGTCTATATCTTATTTTTGTATATTCTATTACTACCAATTATATATTCTATTACTACCAATTATTTGGTCTAAAATTATGCCTCCATTAATTAATCACGGTAGAAGACTTAATAAGTTATTAATTAAATTATTCAATGACATATATTTATGCATACAATATTATACTAGAAAGTCTAGCTAAATAGTAATTCAATTTGTACATGTCAAACATACTATTAATGTTCCTATAGATAGGAACGAGTTTCCTAGGATCTTCAGTTGTGTGTAGGTGGCAGTCCGAGGATCGAACTCACGGCCTAGGTATCTGGGTTGGGCTCAGGCTTCACGAACAATCCGTGAGCCTTCGGCCATGCAAGGTCACAAACAATTTTCAAGCCGAGACATTAAGACCCATGGTAGTCACAGTGCAAAGGAAACAAAGGTAAAATGGTTGTGTAAAACTTGCTGGATTTTTCCTCCTCCATTTTTGTTGGTTTGATGTATTTTTGCCAGTGCTGGGAGTTGAACTGGGGTCCTAGGATGACTGGATCATCTGTGGGTGTAAATGCGGCAAACCAGCCTAGGGTAATCATGGGTTAAGACACAATACGGTGCTTCCTTGAGAAAAAGAAATTCAGGGATAGTGCCTAGGGTCACAGTTCAAGCCTCAGAACCTGCTACAAGAATAGAGCCAGTAACTCCATGTGTCTGTGTATGTATGCATGTATTTCTAGCAGTGAACATCTAGAGTTGCTATGAAGAAAGGCATGAATGGAATGATTTCATAGCACAGAGAATGCTTTCAAGACAGTGCATGTTCCAGGGCTCCCCTCACTGTTCCCAGTGTACCCTGAGGGCTTCTGTGCACCCCAGACTGCTGGAGGAAGTCTGCCTCAATGTTGGAACAGGCAGACAAAAGGCCTCCCTCTTGAACATCTGTGTAACAAACAATTCATCTGTAGCAATTAGTGAGGATGAGCAAAGAGTGAGGATGAGGGCAGACTCTGAAGACCAGGAGGAAAAGGCCTCTTTGTACCCCAAGCTATCTCTCCTCCCAGTGCTCTCTTTTGACAGGAAGACTTCATTTGTGCTGCCTCTCGGGGCAGTCCATGTTTCCTGCACTCACCCTGTCTTTGTTAGACTATGTTCCAGTGTTGAAAAAAACGGCTACAATTAATTCAAGGGTCCTTCTGGCAGAAAACAAGTGAGCTGAACCTAATGAAAAGATTCCTAATTGGCAAAGGTGCCTCCCTAGTTTCCCGGATGCTTGCTAAATCTAAGCACTTGTGCAAAATCACAATGCTTCCTGTCATCTAGTGCTGGTGAAACTCATCAGATTTTGAAACCTTTGCCTTCTCCTAGTTGGGCTCTGGGTGTTTATATTATGGGGTTTAACACAGGGCCAGGGTGCTGACCAAGAGCTCAGAGCAGAAGCTCTTTTCTTTACCATTTAGTGTCACAGCTTCACTTATGGTATCTGTGTGTGTGTTTGTGTGTGTGTGTGTGTGTGTGTGTATGTCTGTGTGTGTGTAGGTGTGTGTATGTGTCTGTGTCTGTGTGTGTGTGTGCAAACACCAGTCCTGGAGCTTGAACTCAGTACCTCAGCTCTGTACCTGAGTTTCTCCTGTACAAGGATAGTGCATTACCACTTGAGCCATAAAACCACTTCAGGCTTTTTTTTTCTAGGGATGTAGTACTGAGGATTCAAACCCAGGGTTTCATACATGCAAAGCACTCTACCCCTAAGACACATTTCCAGCACTCCACTTCAGGTTTCTTTCTTTCTCTTCTTGTAGTTGGAGGAGTTGAAGTCTGGGACTGAGTGCTCAAGTCTAGCACTCTACCACTTGAGCTACAGTGCCCCTTCAGGCTTTCTGGTGGTTCACTGGAGATAAGCATCTCAACGAATCTCCTGCCCAGACTGGCTTTGGACTGTGATCCTCAGCTCTCAGGATCCTGAGTAGCTAGGATGACAGGCATGAGTCACCAGTGCCCAGCTTCCACTTCAAGTTTCTAAGTGGTGAATAGGAGATAATATTCTCATGGGACCTTTTGTGTCTGGGATAGTTTGGAACTCAGATCATCAGCTTCCTGAGAAGGCAGGAGGACAGACCTCAGCTAAAGACACACTTTGCTCCAAGGGGGTCCTTAGCTACGAGGTAGAGTGCTAGCCATGAGCCCAAGAGGAAAGTCAGTGCCTAGGCTCTAAGTTGAATGTTCATGATGGAGAAAACTAAACCAAAATAAATTATTTCTTCCTTTATTTAAGTATCATGGTTAAATACATAATAAAGTATTTATTGAAAATTAGTCAATGTACTATGATTATTGTGTATAATTTTAATATAATCATACACTAAATACTAATACAATTGTTACTTTTACAACATTCCATTCATATGAATGTCTATCGGAATATGTTTCTTAGGATCTCCTGCCATTTGTAGGTAGCAGTCCCGGGATCCGAACCCTGGACCTAGGTTGCTGGTTCAGGCTGTGGGTTCCCTGATAGCCCACCAAACTTCAACAATGCAAGGCCATGTACAGTTTTCAGGTCCTGTCATTTAGACACAGGATGGTCACAATGCAAAGGAAAAAAAAATGTAAATCTGACTTCCAGAACTTCCCAGTTTTATACTTCTCCTTTTTTCCCCCATCTATTTTTTTTGTCTGTTGTGGGGCCAGAAGTCTGGGTCTGGGCGCTGTACCTCAAATCTTCAGCTCAAGGCTATCGTTCTACCATTTGAGCCATAGCACCACTTCCAGCTTGTTTCTGCTTATGTGGTGCTGAGGAATCGAACCCAGGGCCTTATGCATGCAAGGCAAGCACTCTACTATTGAGCCACGTTCCCAGCCCTTCACCTTTTTTTTTTTGCCAGCCCGAGATTTAAACTTGGGTCCTGGGATCTCAGGATGGACTGTGGGTCCAGAGGTTGCACCACAGCCTAGGATAATCAAAGCTGAGGCAGAGTTGATACAAGCTGAGTTCAAGCCCCGGGCCTGGCCAAAGAAAAATAAGTTGGAATTTGTACCATTTTTCTGTCAGGCCTGGGATTTGAACTCAGGGTCTGGGTAACTCTGTGGCTCTGTGGGGGAGAGGAAACTCACCATCATTGAAAACAATAAATTCAGACCAATTTCCAGGGCTGAATTCAAGCCACGGCACTGGAAAAAATAATATTCATGTATGAGATCTTTTTACATACATGGGTTTACCCCATATGACATTTATTACCCTTATTTATTCTTTATTTTATTATTATTACATATATAATATTTATTAGATTTATTAAATCGTATCACATGGATATATTTGCACGTGGATTTTACATCATCCTGAGACCCAGGACTTTTACAGAGAAGGAAAAAAATGTGTCAAAAGAGGCTTCTTACTCCACCTATAAACTTTTGGCCATTCTGGGATATGAACTCACAGCTCACAATGCCCAATTCATGAAAGTGTCAGTTGTAGACAAAGAATTTGGCAAATTGAGCTGCCAGCCAGTTCTGAGGACGTGTGATCAAGCCATAGTAGTGGCCTAAATATAGATTTAAATATAGATATAGATAGATAGATAGATGTGTAGTTTGCTCTCTCTCTATATATATGAGAGAGACAATATGAGGATATTGAATAACATATATTGTGAATTATTAGTTATTAAATTAAGCCTCCATTTAATGAAGTATCATGGTTGAATACTTATTAAAGCACTAATGTAAAAGTACTCAGTATTCTGTAATTAGGAGAATCATACCATGGTGCTAGAATTAAAGACATAATCCAACACTTTTTGGCATTCTTTAAGAGAATCATGAAAAATTGAGGATTTAATTGTTACTTTTATAACATTCCATTAAGCACTCCCATGAATAGGAATTATTTTCTCAAGATCTCCCTCCATTTGTAGGTGTCAGTCCTGGCATTTGAACTCCAGGCCTCGGTAGTTTACTTCGAAATGCAAACCATTAGTATGACACTGTGAAGATTTCAGATTGTCATGATAAAACATAGAACAACAAGAATAAAAGAAAGCCAAGTCTCAGAGGCTCATACTTGTAATCGTAGCTCTTCAGGAGGCTAAGAGTTCGAGAATGGCAGCTTGAATTCAGTCGGGACAGGAAAGTTCAGGACACTCTTATTTCTAAGGGATCACAGGAATATAAAAACCCATGAGTGGGACTGAAACTCAAGGGCAGAGCACCACCCTTGAACAAAAGGAGCTCTGGGAGAGTGCCTAGGCTCATAGTACAAGCCCTGGACCTGCCAAAAAAGAAAAAGCCAGTAAATCCATGTCTCCCCATGTATGTATGCATGTATTTCTATTGGTGAAGATCCAGAGTCGCTATGTTGAAAGGCACCCAGCTAGGAAATTTGCTTTGAATAGAATGATTTCATAGCACAGAGAGTGCTTTCAAGACAGTGCCTGTTCCGGGGCTTCCCTCACTGTTCCCAGTGTTGCCTGAGGGTTTCTGTGCACTCCAGGCTATTGGAGGAAGTCTGCCTCATGGTCTGGACAGACAGACAAAAAGGCCTCATTCCTGTACAGCTGTGTAACAAACAACTCCATCTGAGCCAATTAGTGAGGAAGAGTGTAGGCAGAATTTGAAGGCCAGGAGAAAAAGGCCTCTTTGTACTCTAAGCTATCTTTCTCCCCAGGAAACTTTCATTTGTGCCACCTCCTGTGGCAGGCCATGTTCCCTGCACTTATCCTGTCTTTGTTAGATTATGTTCCAGTATTGAAATAACCTGCTACAATTAATTCATGGGTCCTTCTTGCAGATAATAAGGGAGCTGAACCTAATGAAAAGATTCCTAATTGGCAATGGTGCATCCCTAGGTTTCCAGAAGCTTGCTAATCTAAGCATTTGTGCAAAATCCCAAAGTTTCCTGTCATCTAGGGCTGGTGAAGTGCATCAGATTTTGAAACCTTTGACCTATCCTAATTGAGCCCTGGATGGCTAGGTTTCGGGGTTGAACACAGGGCCAGGGTGCTGACCATGAGCTCAGAAGAGAAGCTCAGAGCTTTACCACCATTTGGTGTCACAGCTTCACTTCTGGTATCTTTGTGTGTGTGTGTGTGTGTGTGTGTGTGTGTGTGTGTGTGTGTGTGTGTGTGTGCACGCACGCATACACTTGTCCTGGAACTTGACCTCAGGACCTGAGCATGGTTCCTGAGTTTCTCCTGTACAAAGATAGCACTCTACCCCTTGAGCCACAGGGCCACTTCAGGCTTTTTTCTAGTGATGTGGTAGTGAGGATTCAAATCCAGGGATTCATACATGCAAAGCAGTCTAAACCCTCCTCTTTAGGTTTCTTTCTTTCTTTTCTTTTCTTGTAAGTTGGAAGAGTTGAAGTCTAGGCCTGGGTGCCATCTATCCTAGAGCTCTTCAGCTAAAACCAAGCACTCTACCACTTAAGCTACAGCACCCCTTCAGGTTTTTGGTGGGTCACTGGTGAGAATTGTCCATCTCAAGGAATTTCCTGACCAGGCTGGCTTTGGACCATGATCCTCATCTCTCAGGCTCCTGAGTAGTTTGGATGACAGGCGTTAATCACTGGTGCCCAGCTTCCATTTCAAGTTTCTAAGTGGTGAATAGGAGATAATAGTCTCATGGGAACTTTTGTGTCTGGGATACTTTGGAACCCAGATCCTCACATCTCAGATTCTTGAGTAGGCAGGGTGACAGACCTCAGCTACAGACGTCTAGATCATAACTCTCTGTTGCAAGGAGCCACGGGGAATGCACTGAAAATTTGGGGGTACTGTTCTAAGATCTCTTGCTCAAGGCTAGATCTCTACTACTGTGAAACACAGCTCAGAGTTTCACAGATCAGCCCCCGAGTAGCTTGGATGACAGTGGTGAGTGAACCAGCAGCTTCTGGTTCCGTGGAGCTGGCTTCCAGTGGTTTATCTCTGGCTAAGTCAGGTAAGATGGCAGCTGCAAGCACCAGACTCCATGCTTGTTCTGTGATGAGGTATTTGCAGTACTATCCTTATATTGTTACAGTCAGAACATTCTATTTTTTTTTTTTTTTGGTGCCAATCCTGGGTCTTGAGAAAGGGTCTAGACACAGTCCCGAAGCTTTTATGTTCAAAATGAGTGCTCAACTGCTTAAGCAACAGCACGACTTCTAGATTTTTCGGTGCACAAGGTAGTGAGGAATCGAACCCAGGGCTTTGTACGTAGTAGGTGAGCAATCTACAAATGAGCCCCATGACTGACAAGTGTATGAACACATAAATATGTAGATTGGTAGATAGATAAATAGATGCATATGTATAAAACAAGAGAGAGATATCTGTATACTAGGAAATTGCATATAAAATTTTACTACCGATTATTGCTATTTAAATTGTTCCTTCCTTTTTAAGTAACATGATTGAATAACTAATAAAGTATTAATTGAAAATTAGTCAATGTAGTATAACTGTTGTGTATAATTTTTTATAATCCAAAATTTAATTGTTCCTTTTTTCTTTTATTTTAAATTGTGAAAATACTGTACAGAGGGTTTACAATTACATGGGCAAGATAATGGGTACATTTCTTATCAAGCATCGTAGCCTCTTCCTTTTTTGTTTCCCCTCCCTGTCCTTTCCCATTCTCTCCCCGCCCCCACCCCCCTACACAATCATCCCCCAATGCCCCCCACCCCCACCACAGTTGTAAAGATCGTATTTTGACATAACGACTTGTACATCTCATTGTTGCAATGGGTCCACCTGTATCCCTACTTAAATGATTTGATTTGATTTTTCCCTTCCCCTCCACAAAATACACCAACATCAAATACAGTGAAAGCAGGGGTTATACCATGGGGGAAAAACAAAGAAATAATCTTATAAATGTGTTAGAAACAATCACATGAAAGAAAAAAAAAACATTTGAATACATATCATAGGGTTCATTTTCCTAACATCAACTTGTCTGACCTTTTCTGCTTGACTCAGACATATGCTAGTTATTGCAAGTAAGGGAAACCATGGGACCTATGTTTCTTTGGGCATGGATTACTTCACTTAATATAATTTTTCCAAGTCTTTCCATTTTCTAACAAATGGGGCAATGTCATTCTTTCTGATAGAGGTATAGAATTCCATTGTGTATATATACCACATTTTGTTGATCCATTCATCTACTAAGGGGCATCTGGGCTGGTTCCATATCTTAGCTATGGTAAATAATGCTGCATAAACATAGTCGTGCAGGTAGCTTAGTGTGGTCTTGTTTGTGAAAATTTGGGTAAATGCCCAAAAGTGGAGTTGCTGGGTCATAGGGAGGCTCTATGTGGAGTCTTTTGAGGAAACTCCATACTGCTTTCCCAAGTGGTTGAACAAGTTTACATTCCCACCAACAATGCAGTGAGGTTCCCTTCTGTACACATCCCCTCCAGCACCTGTTGTTATTATAGTTCTTGATTATAGCCTTTCTAACTGGGGTGAGGTGGTATCTCAATGTTGTTTCGATTTGCATTTCTTTAATGGCTAGGGAGGTTGAGCATTTCTTCATGTGTCTATTGGCCATCCTTCTTTCCTCTTCAGAAAAGTTTCTCTTAAAGTCTTTAGCCCACTTATTTATTGGGCAGTTGTTTCTTTGAAGATTTGTTCTTGGAGGAGTCAATTTTTTGAGTTCCAGGTACATTTTAGATATGAGACCCTTGTCCATTGTATGGCTACTGAAGATTTTCTCCCAATCCGTGGACTTTTGATTGATCTTACTAGCTATGTCCTTTGCCATGCAGAAGCTCTGCAATTCCATGCAATCCCATTTGTCTAACCTTTCTTTGATTTGTTGCGTTTCTGGGTCTCTATTAAGAAAATTTTGGTCTGTCCCAAGGAGAACTAGGGTTTCTCCTATTATACCTTCTAATGTTTTCAGAGTGTCTGCTTTGACTCAGAGGTCTTTGATCTTTTTGGAGTTGATTCTGGTTCAGTGTGATATATAAGGATCTAGCTTTAGTTTTCTCCAGGTAGTTACCCAATTTTGCGAGCACAATTTACTGAAGAGGCTGTCTTTTTTCCATTCTATTTTTTAGCTCCCTCATTGA
This sequence comes from Dipodomys spectabilis, assembly GCF_019054845.1. Lineage (NCBI taxonomy): Eukaryota > Metazoa > Chordata > Mammalia > Rodentia > Heteromyidae > Dipodomys > Dipodomys spectabilis. Next base: position 1,178,666 of record NW_024871072.1, read on the forward strand.
AGATTAGATGGCAATAAATCTGTAAGTTCATTTCTGGGTTTTCAATTCTATTCCATTGGTTCTGAGGTCTGTTCTTGTGCCAGTACCAAGCTGTTTTGATTACTATGGGTTTGTAGTAGAGTTTGAAATTTGGTATTGATATTCCTCCAGCAGTGTTCTTTCTGTTGAGGATCGTTTTTGCTATTTGGGTCATTTATTGTTCCATATAAGTTTTTGGATTGCGTCTTCTATATCCTTGAAGAATGAGGTTGGAATATTGATGGGTATCGCATTGAATTTGTAGATAGCCTTGGGAAGTATTGCCATTTTCATATTGATCTTTCCAATCCAGGAGCATCAGAGTTTTTGCCACTTTCTAAATTCTGTTTGCCACTTTCTAAATTCTGTTTTGATTTCCTTTTTCAGTTTTGCAAAGTTTTCATCATAGAGGTCCTTCACTTCTTTGGTTAATTCCTAGGTATTTTATTTTTTGTGGTGCTATTACGAATGGAGTTGCTTTTCTAATTTCAGCCACACTTTTCTCATTGTTGGCATACAGAAAAGCCAATGATTTTTGAGGGTTAATTTTATACCCTGCTACTTTGCCAAAGTTTTGAATCAGCTTGAGTAATCTGGGAGTGGAGTCTGTGGGATTTTTTAAATACAAGATCATGTCATCTGCAAAGAGGGAGAGTTTTACTTCTTCTTTTCCTATTTAGATTCCCTTATGTTTACATCTGGTCTTATTCCTGTAGCTAGGTATTCTAATACTATATTCAAAAGAAGAAGAGAGAGTGGACATCCTTGTCTCCTTCCTGAGTTAAGAGGAAATAGCGTTAGTTTTTCACCATTAAGTATAATGCTGGCTGTAGGTTTGTTATATACATCCTTTATTGTATTGAGGAATGTTCCATGGATTCCTAATTTTTCCAGAAACTTCATCATAAAGGGGTGTTAGATCTTGGCAAATGCTTTATCTGCATCTATTGAGATAATCATGTGGTTCTTATCCTTGCTCCTTTTGATGTGAAGAATTATATTAATTGATTTGCATATATTGAACCAGTTGAGCATCCCTGAAATGAATCCTGTTTGATCGTGGTGTATGATTTTTTGGATGATTTGTTGAAGTCGATTGACCAAAATTTTGTAGAAATATGACATTTATTACCCTTACTTATTTAGCATTATTACACATATAACATTTCTTTTATTATATCATATCACATAGGATATATGTAAATATGGATTATACATCATTCTGAGACCATGGACTTTCACAGAAAAGGAAAACAATGTGCTAATATTGGCTTCTTACTGCATGAATAAATTTTTGGCCATCCTGGGATTTCAACTCACAGCCTAGAATGCCCAAACCATAAATGGGGTCACAGTCTTAGCAGACCAGCCTCTGGCAAACTGAGCTGCCAGGAAGTTCTGAGGACCTGTGATCAAGCCACAGGAGTGCCTGATACTTAGATAGATAGATAAATAGATAGATAGATTGATTGATAGATAGATATAGATAGAGATATCCGTACATGGAGATATATATATATATATATATATATATATATATACATATATATATATATATATATATATATATATATATATATACACACACACACAAAGAGAGGGACTGTGAGGAAATTAAATTTTATATATTATTACCAATTATTAGTTATTAAATTATGCCTCCCTTTAATGAAATATCACTGTTGAATACTTATAAAAATATTAATTAAAAATTATTCAATATCCTTAATCATACCATGGTGCTAGAATGGAAGACATCAATCCATTATTTTTTTGTGTGGCATTCTAAAATAAAATCATGAATGAATGGCACATTTATTACTTTTTTTTTTTGGGTCCAGTCGTGGGGCCTGAACTCTGGGCCTGGACGCTGTCCCTCAGCTCTTCAGCTCAAGGCTAGCGCTCTACCACTTGAGCCACAGCACCACTTCTGGGTTTTTTTTCTTTTTGCTTATGTGGTGCTGAGGAATTGAACCCAGGGCCTCAGGCATGCAAGGCAAGCGCTCTACCACTGAGCCATCTTCCCAGCCCCACATTTATTACTTTTATAACATTCCATTAGCATTCACAGGAACAAGAATGAGTTTGTCAGGATCTCACTCCATTTGTGGGTGGCAGTCCTAGCATTCGAACTCCAAGCCTGGGTAGTTTACTTTGAATGCAAACCATTGGAATGACCCATTGAAAATTTCAGACTGTTATGATTGAAAAAAGAACAACAAGAAGAAAGTAAGGTGCCAGTGGCTCCTGCCTATAACCCTAGCTCCTCAGGATACTGAGATGTAGAAAATGCCAATTTAAATTCAGCTGGGGTGGGAAAGTCTAGGACACTCTTCTTTCTAAGAGATCACAGGAAAAATAAACATGAATGGGGCTGTGACTCAAGGGCAGAGCGCTACCCTTGAGAAAAAAGAACTCAAGAACAGGGGCTAGGATCATAGTACAGCAGTGTACATGCCCTCCCCCCAAAAGGCTGCAATAACTCCATGCATGGATCTCTGTATGGATGATGGGCATTCAGCAGGTTGCCCATGCCTAGCCGCCCCAACCTGGGCAAACTGGGACAAGCCTTCATAGAGTACTAAGTGTATGCTGGCAGCTTGAACAAAGCACCCTCTTCCATTTAATAACCGAAGCCCTGAAGGCTTTGCCTGGGCTAGTGTGTGGAACGCGTGCATAATGTTCTGGCTGAAGCATCCCATTGGGACACTTTGCAGCCAGCCACTGCTTCCAGAGAGTCCACAGTCCCTAAACTGTAGGAGTTGTCCAAGGTTCTCTCTCCATAGTCTCTATCCCTCTGCAGGATGTGAGCCTAGAGCTCTGGGGCCTGGTGGCTATCACTCATCTATCATTCCTCATTGCCAAGTCAAAGGCTAGTCCCAAATCTTGGCATACACATGAAATAATCAGCGATTTCTTTGCCAAAAGGGGTAAGTCAATAAATCTCACCGTCATAACTCCTGTTAGAAGTGAACCTTGGTCTGCGAATGTGGCTTAGTGGTAGAATGCTTACATAGCATGCACGAAGCCCTGAGTTCCATTCCTTACTACCACAGAAACAGAAAAAGCCAAAAGTGGCACTATGGCTTAAGTGAGAGAGTGCTAGTCTTGAGCAAAAGAAGCTCAGGAACATACCCAGACCCTAAGTTTAAGCCCCAAGACTGGCAAAAAGAAAAAAAAAATGAGTCTGGTGAGACATATTCTTCTGGGACACAGAGGAGGGCCGAGGTTATAGGTAAGAGGTAAGGTAGAAGGCAGGTGCTGCTGGCTCACCCCTGTAATCTTAGCTACTCAGGAAGTTGATATCTGAGGATCCCAATTACAAACAGAAAAGTCTATATGAGACATTTTTCTCCAATTAAACAGCCAAAAACCGAGAAGTAGAGCAGTGGTTCTAGTAGAAGAGTGCTAGCCTTGAGCACAAAAGCTTAGGGATAGGACAATGTCCAGGCCATAAATTCAAACATCAGGACTGGCACACACACACGCACATGCTCGCACCTGTGCACGCGTGTGTGCGCGCACGCACACACACACACACACACACACACACACACACACTCAACACACCAAGATAGAGCATTTGCCAGTCACCCTGCACAAAGTTCCATCTATAGCAACTCAATAATATAAAAAAGAGGTAGAAGGGAAGGAACGACTTGCTCCAGGAGGTGATATAACCAATGCCAAAATTCCACAAGAGTTCTAAGGCATGGAATGGGACAGAGAGCCTCAGGCAGAAGGTCCATAATGGCTGGACCACGGTCCTTAGGTGTCGTATGGAGCATGTGGTGTAGGTGGAATGAAGGTTCTGTGGCTTCAGACATTCTGGCAGAACATTCAAGGCTGGGTCAAGGTTTGTTGAGACACAGGTAGGGCAAATGGTGGGGTACCAGAATGGGGCCCGGGGGAAGATTAGCTTGGTTTTTCACAATGGACCCCAGCCATTTCCTGTGTCTGGAAGCTTATTTTTCACACCTCCTGACCCTCAGGCCTCCTTTGCATGGAGGATTCAAAGTAAGCACAGGGAAGAATGCTTGCTTAAGAAAAGCTTCTAACACAATGCCAGAAGTGGCTCAACCCCTGTAAATCCTAGCTACTCAGAAGACTGAGATCAGAGATCATGGGTCAAGCCAGCTCAGGTGAGAAAAGTTAGTGAGACTCTTCTTGCCGATGAACTACCAAGAGCCAGAAATGGAGCTGTGGCTCAAATGGTAGAGTGCCAGCTTTGAGGGAAAATGTTAAGAGACCAGAGGCCAGACCCTGAGTTCAAGCCCAGCATTGACACCTAAAAAATAAAACTTTCAGGAGCTCCTGAAAGGTCAGATCAGCCAGGTGCTAGTGACTCACACCTCTCCTCCTAGCTTCTCAGGAAGCTGAGATATGAGGATCACGGTTCAAAACCAACCCCAGGCAGGAATTCTGGGAGACTATGATCTAAAAGGAACGTCCTGAATACCGGAATTGGCCCTGTAACTCAATTGGTAAGCTGAAGAGCTGGGGGACAGCACTCAGGACCAGCGTTCAAGCCCCATGACCAACACCTGGCCTTCTTGGACCTCAGTCTGTGACTCTAGGCAGAGTATTTTCCAGTGGGCCCGTGAGGATCTCCCAATGTCTTGGTGTCTTACAAGTCTTGAGTGCAGCCTCTTCTGAAGCCTTTTCCTATAGAGCAGGCCACAGCATCAGGGAAGGATCGAGCCCTGGGGTACGGAGGTCATCAGTCGGGTCATCAGAACGGCATCTGTCATGGGTGCAGTGTGCATCAGACCATGCAATTGACATCTCAGATCATAGTTCTGGTCCAGGAGGGGCAAGGGCTGCAAAATGGCACAGCAGATAACATCCACTCACATGAGTATCATAACAGTGTGAATCATCAAGCACACCTTGAGTGGGTGTTGAGTTGGGCTCATGATAGACTTTTAGGCTCAGGAATCTAAAGCCAGCTGGCTGCTGCTTGTAACAGCGGCTATCTCTGGAGTCCCAGGGCTCAGAGCCCTGCTTTCCTCACCAATGCTTGGGGGTATATGAAGGTCTGCAATGGTGGGCCGACTACAAAGAGCATCCATAGTGTCCTTCCCTTGGTCCTGTGGCCCATGCATGGATTGAGGGGCAGGTTCCATTGCACTAACTGCCATGGCCCAGAACCCTCAGCCCAAAAAGGATAGGGAGAAACTACTTGATTTGCCTTGAGAGTTTAATATGTCTATGCCTCAGGACTGCCAACAGTTCTAGCTCAGCTCATCATTACTACCTTCCTCTGTGTGTGTGTGTGTGTGTGTGCTTGTGCACACATCTTGGTACTAGGGCTTAAACTCAGGGCCTGAGCTCTGTCCCATAGTTTTTTGTTCAAGGCTAGCACTCTACCACTTGAGCCACAGCTTTTCTTCCAGCTTTCAGGTGCTTATTTGCAAAATGGAGTCTCACAGACTTTTCTAGCTGGGCTGCCTCTGAATGGCAATCCTCACTTCTCAGCCTCTTGAGGAGCTAGGAATATGAGAATATGAGCTATTAATATCTTGCCATGCTTTCCTTCTTGGCTAAAACAAACTACCTTTCTCCCAGCCGAGCACCCATCTAAAGCTACCCTTCCTATCCCAGGCTTCAGATGAAACATACCCATCCTTGATCTAGGCCAGGGCAAGTAGACAGCTGTTATAACAGAAGAGAGGATGAAAAGACATCCTTGCAGCTGGGTGCCAGTGGCTCATGCCTATCATCCTAGCTATCCAAAGCTTACACCTGAGGATCAATCAAGATTCAAAGCTAGCCTGGGCAGACTCTTATCTCCAATAAATCATCAAAAAGGTGGGAAGCAGAGCTACTGTAGTTCAAGTGGTACAGCAACATCCTTGTGCAAACAAGCTAAAGGATACCCACCTACGTTCTGAGTTTAAGCCTCACTGAACACACACACACACACACACACACACACACACACACACACACACACACGTGGACATCCTTAGTAGGTGCCAAGTGGTCAAAAAAGCAATCCTAGCTACTCAAGAAACTATGCTCTTAGGATGGCAACTTGAAGCCAGCTTAGGCAGGAAAGTATGTGAGACTCTTCTCTCTACTAAACTACTAAAAAAGATGAAAGGTGAGCTGTGATTCAAGTGGTAGATTGTTAGCTTTGAGCAAAGGAAGCTCAGGGACAGTGCCTCAACCATGAGTTCCAGCTCTAAGATTATTTTTAAGACACCCTTTGCCTCCACCCCACCCCCAATCAGGCCATAAATCCAGACTTCAGTCACCCTAGATCTCACTTCCATAGCACTGCCAGAAGTGGCTGGTGTGTGGCCAGCACTGGGTGAAGAAGTGAGCATACACAAGGGGAGCATAGCCAGGTCAAGGCTAATGCCCCAGAAAATTAAGGCATTGTCCATACCACTCTCTCATTCCCCAGTTCAATGGCCCTGGAATCTAAAGTCTGTGCCTCTGTATTCTGGGCATCTGAAAATGTCTAGAAGGACCTGAGAGGCCCAGCTGGGGCCAGGAGATAGACTTGCCTGTGATAACGTATGCTGACATTTCCTAGACACCTACGGATACACTTCCAAGCCACCTTGGCCTCACCTCCCATGTAGCACTGGATCCTATTTGCTTGGGTGGCCTTCAGTCAGCTATCAAGATCGAGTTGACTAGAGCCCCTGGCAATCCCCCTGCCTTCCCCCACTCCACTGCCAGCCTGCTGGGAGGGCTGCGCAGCCAAAAATCCAGCTGAGGAAAGGACAGGACATCCCATGACTAAGCCCCACGCCAAGACCCAGGGATACCCTAATTCCAGCTGGCCTTGCTGACCCAGAATCTCCAGAAGGCGGCCAATGATTTGGACAGGCCAGACTTGGACCCCAATGAATATCTAGAATGCGGGTCTCTGGCAATTTAGGATTCATTGTAGACCCTGATAGGGGGCTAAAGGCAAGGTCGGCATGGAGGTGGGGCCCCATCAGAGGTCAGAAAGAGACAGACAGGCACCCAGAGAGGGGACAGAGAAAGACGAGGGAAAAATACACACACACAAACACACACACGCACGCGCACACACACACACACACACACACACCATGACACATACTGAACTAGACAGAACAGAGGCCCAGGAGCAAGATGGATGGGACACAATTAGAGGAGAACAGACAAAAAACATTCATTGATAGATGGATAGGCATTCAGACAGGGAGACAAAGACAAAGACAGCCAGAGCAGTGAGAGAAAAAGCACTGGCCGACCAATCAGAAACAATCAGGTGGAGAGACAAACAGAGCAAGAGATGGCAGAGGTGCATGTCATGAAAGACTCAGAGAGCCCCAGAAAATTCAAGAAGGAGAGAGCGAAGTAAGGTGCCTTTTCTTGGTGACAGTGGGCCCAGTGGGCTCTGGGAAGACAACCAGGCAGAACTCCCAGAAGCCATTTGAAGGCCACTACCTCCTCTCTATGTCTCCCTAGGTTGGGGCTATGCTTCCCCCAGGTACACTGCCAGTCAGTGCCAACCTTGTTCGTGTAAGACCAAGCTCAGCTAGGAAGCTTGAGGAACCTGCAGCTAACACCTAAGGCTCATGTACCTGAACAGTCAAAAAGACATGACTAAGGGTCATGTACCTGAACAGTCCAAAAGACATGACAGTCAACCAGAGTGACTACCATGATAAGCAGTCACACAGATGGGCAGACACGTTGGCTGAGAAGCTGTATTGGGGATGTGGCTCACAAGGCGGAAATTCAAAAGCAAGCACCTTTAGGCCCCTGGCAGAAAAGTTCATCCTGCCCTAGTGGCTGGGCCTTTTTCCTTTTGGTCCCCCCAGAAGCCTTGCCTGGTACTCTAGAGCCCCACCCTGCCCTCTTGTGTTTCCTACATCAGGGCTTTCATTCCAAAGGCCTCCCTCTTCAGTATTCTTGCATTCACCAGATTGCTGGTGTGTAGTGCATGGTCCATACCCTTTGAGCCAACCCTAAGCTCCTCTCAAGTGTTCTAAGAGGGCCTGTTCTCTATCCGTGCTGGGTGTCTAGATTAGAACATTCTCCCATGCACTCTAATAGGCTGCACATCTCATTTCAGCTTTCTGTCCCTGAACCGCATCTTTTCAGTGGGCCACCAGCTTCTCCCTTATAACATATGTACGTGGCCTGGCACCGATGATTCGTGTCTGTAATACCCAGCTAGTGAGCAGGCTGAGATCTGAGCATCGTGGTTCAAATCCAGCCAAGGAATGAAGTTCACAAGTATTTCTTCTTCAATGAAGCACCAAGTATATATATATATACATACATATATATTACATATATATGCCAAAGGTGGAGGGAAGTATCATTCAAGTGTTAGACTGCCAGCCTTGAGCAAAAGAGCTCAGGGACAGCATCCAGACCCTCAGTTCAAGTCCAAGTACTAGCACATGTGCACACGTGCACATGAACTCATGAGAACATATGTGTTCATATCCAGACTTCCTTGTTGGGTTTACTCAGCTTAAAGTCCTTTCTTGGCTCAGAAACCATGAACCACCTCCTGGTCTCATGATGCCTCAGGTTTCTCCAGTTAAGGCTACTTGATATGGGATTGGTATATGCACTGGAGCAGTCGGCAAGCACGGCGTCGCCATGTGGAAGAGTTTGAGAGGCCAGTGAAGAACTATCCATGGGGGTCTGTGCAGAATGAGGTGCTAAGACACACACACTCTGCCCAGAAATTAGAGATATACCATTCCTGATTTCAGACATTCATGGCCTCTCAGAGATGTGTCAGGCTTGGCTTCATACAATCCCATTCCATCCTAACACTAGGGACTCTTAGAGAAAGAGAGAAGACCTCCAACATCTCTGGTGTGTAAACTCTCCCTTCCTTTCAAACGAGAACTGGTGCCTGGATCTCTCTATCATTTGCCTTTCCAGTTGGAGTGTTCCAACGGGCTGGTCTTTCTCTTCCAGAAGGAACTAAGCCCCTATCCTAGACTGTCTTCTAAGGGGTTTCTTCCAGAAGTGATTCAGTTGGCTTGCTAGCATGGAAGGAAACAGGTCTGTTTGGCTGAAGGAAGGACTCAAGGAGCAAGACCCTTTGTGTTAGCCCTTCTCAGTCCTGTTCGGGAGCCCATAGCTGGCCACAGGGCTCAGGTCACTGGAGGGGAAAGGCACATTCCTCATAGATCCCCACCCCTGACCTTCTTCCTCCGGTGTAAAGGAATGCACCCACTTGACATGGCCACTGAAAGGGGCCAATGTGAGGGGTGAGGGGAAGGGGGAGCTCATGCAAATCAGGTCTGAGTGCCTTCTCTCCTCTGAACTGGGATTAGTGGCTAGTGCAAGTGCAGGCAACCTCCTCAGAATGCCATCTGAATCCCTAATTATGGAACCAAGAGAAGATCTAGGTCCACAGTCATCTTGGACTCTCTCCCTGTCAATATTTAGATCTCAGGAGAAACCTGAGTCCCCTACAGAGTTTCTATGGGAGAAAAGCCCTACCCAAGTCGGGTCCTAGCTTACTAATGTTGGGCAACCTCACTTTTCTATCATTCATCGGAGACAAAATGCATGAATGTGTGTATGTATATATACTCGTGTGTATTTATAGTCTGCATGACCAAAGTCAAAAAAGTCCAGTACAGAAAAAGGGCATGTATAAATACATACACATATGGCAAATATATTGACGTGAATATACATAGAGAGAGGAGAGAGGTGCATAGTCCCAGGACCCAGGCCCTGGTGTCATGCACATTAGGGGAGTTCCAGCAGCAGAGTGGAGTTCAAAGAAGTGGTAGTATGCAAAGACATTTGAACCTGCTCAGGCCTGCTGCCCAAACTGTTACTCAGGAAGCTGACATGGAGAGGATCGCAGTTTGAATCCAGTCGGGGCTTCAAAGTCCCTGTTCCATGAACCTTTCAAGTTTATATTGTTTTCTAATTTTCTGACAGAACTGCAGGGTGGCTCCACCACTTGGTTTGCCCACCAGTCCCCAGGCCTTTGGCAAGACCAACCGCGGACTCCCCGCATTAGGTCACAACCACCCCTGCTCCCTGCATTAGGTCACGACCCTCACTGGGGCTTGACCCTTGGGCAAGACCTGCACCACCCCTCCGTTCGATGGCCAGTACTGGTGCCTTGGGTGGGACTAACACATGAGCTCCGCCCCTCTGTTTGGCTGCAGGCAGAGGTGCTTTGGGTGAAACCTTCATCGGGGCTCCGCCCCTTGGCTCAGCCCCCAGTACTGGCAACCTGGAGAGACGGCTAGTGGGCTCTGCCCCTTAATCAGTTGATGGTGGTGGTGCCTTGGGCGACATCAGCACTGGGGCTCTGCCCCTCAGACTGCCCACCAGCAGCGGCCCTTTTGACAACATCCACGCCTTGGCTCTGCCCATTCGTTCACATTCCTGCACTGCCCAGTAAGCGAGACCTGCACAAGGGTTCCGCCCCTTAGTTCGCCTGCCAGCACCAGCACCAGCGCTTTCGAGGAGGTTCACACCTGGAATCTGCCCCTTCGGCTGCCTAGGGTGGGACCCGCAGTAGGGATCTGTCCCTTATGTAGCCCGCTGGCACTGGGGCTCTGTTCCTAATATTGCCTGCTTGCACCCCCTGCCTGGGGCAGGACCTGCACCCGGGCTCTGCCCCTCAATTCACTCACAAGCAGAGGTGTCTTAGGAGGGACCGGCAACTACACCTGGGCTCCACCCCCTAGTTCAGCCTCCGGAATCCCCTGCCTTGGAGGAGTCAGCATGGGGCTCCACCCCTTCGCTGGCACCTGCTGGCACTTGGGCTCCACCTATCCATTCTTGCCTGCAGGCACCAGCATCATTTGACAAGACCAGCCCCAGGGCTCAGCCTCCTAGCTCGCCTGCCAGCAGAGGTGCTTGGGGCGGTTTCTGCCATGGGACTCTCTCGCAGGAGTGCCTTGGGCAGCACCCGAACTAGGGTCCCATCCCATCGGTTTGCCCACCAGTACCCGCACCTTGGGCAGGACTCATCCTTTAGGTCTCCCGCCATCCCCTGGATTCAGGGCAGAACAGATGCAGGAGCCTGACCGGGCCCACCCACTTCCTCCTGCTCCCACCTGCATCACAGGACAGACTTGTGCCAGGGCCCTGCCCTTTCAGGCTTGCTGACATCTGTTTCCTGAGCTTGGTCACGCCCCATTTTTCCTGCTGCTGCTCGGATCTCAGTTAAGACCCACAAACCAGTGCCTTGTTCCCAGGAGGCCTTTTGCAGCCCTGGTACCCCAGGCAAGACCTCCAGGCTGAGGACCCAGCAACTCTTCCTCCTTCCCATGTCAGCCCATGAGACTGGGACAGCTCCAGAAGTCATTTTCTGGAAAGCAGCATATGGCCCTGCACCACAGGAAGTCATGCTGGGAACAGGCTGGGAAGCTGGAAGGTAAGACATGGGTGATCCATGGTGCTACTGTCCTGGTGCTACATGGCCTCTGAATCCCGTGGGCTTTCCTATCCAGACCCAGTGAGAACTGGTACAGAGCCCTTGACAGAGGAATGAGGAGCTGAGCCAGCCAAGTGTGCTTTTGCACCCTTGGGGAGCGGGGCCCTCAGTAGAGATTTGTGGGTTGGGAGTAGAAGGGGGAATGGGGGCCTGCACCTGGAAACTTTGCCCCAGGAAAGTCTGCTTTGGAAGTAGCAGGCCTGGAAGGGATGAGGTTGGAGCAAGCTCCAGGACTCTTGATGGCCCATGGAGAATTTGCCATTCTGAGAAGGCCAGGCTGCCCAGGAGGGTTGGGATAAGTGGGAGGGGCATGAAACTTAGGACAGGGGTAGGCCAGGAATGGAGGAGGTGGGGCCGATGGGGGAAATGTAGGATCAAGGAGGGAGCAGATGGGGAGGGAGTCTTGGTGTTGTGCCTGCTGGGCCCCTAGGCCCCTATGGTTCGGAGAAGCAGGAGAGGGACTGGCGGGGCAGGAGAGGCAGGAGCAGTCAGTGAGAAAGAGCTGGCCAAGTGGGGAAGAGGAAGGCAGGAGTTCTGGGCTTTCTCAATGAGAACCAACCAGGGCTGCCAGGGAGGGGCAGCAAATGGGGAGCAGGCCAACCCAGCAGTGTGGAAGGGGGAACTCGGGCTGCTGCCATCTGCCTGGGGGGGGGTAGGCCTCCAGCAGGCTTTGCTACAGCACATCCGACCATACCAGTGGGGCTACGGGGCACCAGCAGCATCAGTGGGTGAGGCCTACCTCCTCCCAGCAAAACATCCTGGGAAGGGGGAATGTAGGAGATAGGAAAGGCTGCCCTCAACCTGTGGGTCCCTTCTGACTCCTGAGGCCTCTCTAATTCAGACCCACTGTGGCTGACATGGCCCAGGAGCCAACAGAGAGCCTTGGCTCTGTGTGTGGCTATGGCATTGAGAGGTCATTTCCTGGGGAAATGGGCAAGCCTGGGGTAGTGAACTCAAGTCATATCTGGGAGCAGTGGAGGGGGGAGCCTCCTACGTGAATGCAGCCCAGCTTCTGGATTTCCCACACAGATCAGACTTGGTTGCATAGGGCTGGGCAGCCAAGAGGGAGCCAAGAAGGAGCTGGGGATGAGCGTGGGGGGGGGGTTGGGGAATCAGCTGGTGACCTCCCCAGGTGGGGTGAGGAAAGGCATCTCCAGAGGAAAGGGGTTGGGGGAGGCAACGTGCACCTGCAGAGACCACAGCAGAAATAGGCCAGGAAGGAAGAGGGGGAAACGTGAGCCAGGTGCTTGGGCCTACCCATGCCCCACCAGGGAGTCCATCTCTCCTAGTGAGCTGTCTCCCTGGAGTGGAGGGAGGGGTGGGATTGTGCCTTTGGCTCCCTAGGTGGGGAGGGGGCAGAGGCATGTCCCACAAGCCTTATCCAGCCATGGAGAGGTCCTTCCTGCACGGGGAAGGTGGAGAGGGAGAGCACAGTGCAGAATCAAGCCCAGAAAGGAGCAATGGAGGATGGATGCATGGTGTACAGGGAGCACCCTCTGGCTCAGCAGTGGAGCAGGGAAGAGCTGGCAAGGGGGGGAGCTAGAGAGTTGTGAAAAGCCCCATCTGGTGCTGGGCACAGAAGTGTGGGAAAGCTCCAGTGGGCCTGTTGTCTTAGGGGCAGGTACACTTATGGCCTGGACTGCTGGACGTGTAGGAACTGGGGCCTGGAGAAACAGGAAAGGGGGGAGCAGTTAGCATCCAGGCTTGGGGGCATGGGACAGGGGGTGGGAATGGCTGGAGAGCATGAGGCCATGGAAACAGAAGGCCAGGTGGACTCTAACTCCCACACGAGTCCTGGCACAAGGAGAGAAGGAGGGGTGGGTTGGCCCGGCTCTGGAGCCAGTTCCAGGCCCAGAGTGATGGCTGGGGCATGCCCCTACATGCTGGGATGGGAGGAGGCCTCTGGGGACAGATATAAATGATCTTTCCTGTCCGTACCCAGAAGCCTTCAGGAACCAGGGGCCAGGGACGGGATTAAATCATCTACTTGAAAAGCATTTTGTAATATCCTATAGAATATGAAATTACAAACAAGAAACATTATTTTAAATCTAAATTCTAATTTAGCCAGGTCTACTAAGTCCAACATTAGATGAACTTTGCTATTTCTCCAGGCTTAGGCTTTCATAATCCTTCATAATTTCTTTGGAATCCAACAGAATGATGCTTACTTTTTCAAATTTTTCGTTGGAAATCATGAGCCATTTTACATCTGGGATTGTTCTGTAATGAAACGAGTATTTAAAACACAACTGAGGATTATATATGAGTTGCATGTCAATAGGAAACTTATCTCAAAACATAGTGACAAAATTAGCCCAAACTTCAAACTGTGTATTCCTTTCTTGTTTTTTGGTTTGTTTTATTGAGACAAAATTATGCTACCTGGTCCAGGGAAGTTATTGCTTTGTAATTCCACTCTCTAATCTCCTGTCTTAGTCTCAGTGCTAGAATTTTTGTCTTGTATCACATTGTCCTACCATGGTTTGTTGGTTTATTTGATCTAGATACAGACTAGCAATTCTGAACTTCTCTGATGATATTATCCATGAGATTGACTGCTCAGACTGTTTATGTACAGTTTTGAAAGATGTTCTAACATTTGACACAGGATATGAACATTTTCAGATGCACCTGCAGGGGTCTCTGATTCATTCCTCCATGGATCTGATCCCATTAATAATGATTACTTGATTCTCTTACTATCTCTAGTCCCTACCTATGTAATAGTCTCAAACTTTTTTGAAGAAAGTTCACTTGAATACTTTCTAATATTAAAAATTATCACTTGATTCTAGTCTTACTCAGGAAATATTTTCTATTGTTTTCTAACTTTTCTACATATTCTGAGAGTTATTTCATTTGTGCATTTGTTTGTGCACATATAAGTGCCTCTGAGTGTATATGTATATGTATGTTTGTATGTATGTATGCAAAAGCCTCAATCTCTTATTCAGCCATCTTGCTCATGACTGGTATTCCATCTCGTGAGCCCTTCTTCCAATTCAGCTTTTGCCTGGATAATTATAGGTAGTGTCTCAAAGCCTGTTCTTCCCAGGCTGGATATAAACTGAACTTCCCAGACTCCTTTATATTCTTAGGTTTTATTTCTTCAGGAGTATCAACTTTTAAACGACAAACATTTTTGTGAGTATAAAGTCTGAGCTGTAGCCCAAATTTTTAACTCAAGAATACATATAAAGATAGATGAACATACACATTACATATCCTGAGTGTACACTGTTAAAAATGTGATCTTAAGCCCGGTGGCAGTGAGATCTGAGGATGGGGTTCAAAGCCAGCCCAGCTAGGAAAGGCCCAGAGACTCTTTTCTCCAATTAACTACCAGAATCCTGAAATGGCACTGTGACTCAAGTGGTAGAGCACTAGCCTTGAGCTTAATAGCAGAGGGACAGTTCCCAAGCCCAGAGTTTAAGCCCCACTACCATAAAAAAGAGAGAGAAAGGAAAAGAAAGAAAAAAAGAAAAAGAAAAGTGATCTTAGCCACCAGTTCATTGCTAGTATCATTCCTGCTCTCTCAACATGGCCTTTTTGTTCCAGTTATGTCCATGCTCTTATATCTGACTTGCTAGGAACCGAAATTATACCTCCACTGTAATTTTCACTAGTTTACATGATTAGCTACCATGATGAAAGAGATGAAAGAGCCTCATAAGTCATGTTCCACTTAGTAGTAATGCTTTCTCTATATCACACTCGTAGATTGACATGTTGGCCTTGGCCTTATTGTTTCAAAGTTGTCTTATTTGCAGAGTCTTCATAGTGTTTTGAACCGTTATACTTAAACACAGAACTTCTCTTTCTCCTATTATTCCTATTGTTTCTCCTAATATTAACCTATGTACACTTGGGAAAGAATGAACAACACCCACACTCACAATAAAATGTTTCTGAGAACCTTCTTCCCAATTAAAATTGGGCTTAATTTACAGAGCATTTAGGAAATTTATACTTAATGTACTCCAGGATAATGTTTTCTTTCATGTTTTTTATTGTGGGTTTGTTACATAAGTAAGCTAATGAATACATTATCTAACGAGCATTGTTAGCTCCTCTTTTATTTGTCCCCTGCCATCCCTTTTCTCTCCCCCTCCCCAACTCCTTCCTCCCCTCCCCAAGTTGTAAAGTTTGTTCTCTACATGGTGTCTTGTTCATCTTATTGTTACAATGGATCATACTTTATCCTTGTTTCAGCATTTTGATATTTCCCTTCCCATCCCCACATTAGGAAAATGTAAGTGCAAGAAGCAGATGACCAAACTCAAATACAGTGAAAAAATACCATGGAGGATGAAAATAGAACAGAAACAAACAAACGACATAGTAGGGCTGGGAAGGTGGTTCAGTGGTATAGTGCTTGCCTTGCATGCATGAGGCCCTGGGTTCGATTCCTCAGAACCACAGAACCAAAAAGAAAAAAGCCGAAAGTGGTGCTGTGGCTCAAGTGGTAGAGTGCTAGCCTTGAGCTGAAGAGCTGAGGGACAGTGCCCAGGCCCAGAGTTCAGGACCCACCATCGGAACCCCCTCCCAAAAAAAGACATAGTACATGTTAGATACATTAAAAAATTGCAAGAAAGCAAAAAAAAGTTGTGTCCCTATCTTGGGATTCATTTCACTTAACATCATCTTCTATGGCAATATGTACATGGATAATTTTTATAAGCCATGTAAATGCCATATTTTCTCATTTCTAAGTTGTTTCTGAAACATGTGTTACCTCATGTCCAAAGATGTACTTGTGCTATTTCAATGAAGCTAGAAAATATTCATTTTTACTGGGAGCAGCATCATAGATTGTTATTGGAAGTAGATGGAAGGAACTGTTATGGGCAGTGGTAAATGATTCCAAGACAGGAATTGAACATAGAGAAATGACGAAGTTCAAGATAATTTGTGCTGTTCTTTTTACTGAACAAGAAAATAATCCAAGACTGGAAGGAAAATCTGTCCCTGACTTTTTAGAGTGTGTTCTTTACTCATATAAAACTTTTCTGTAAACTTTTAGTTGAGAGTATTACAAAAAGAAATAATATGCCATTCGCAGGCCAGCATAGAAAAAAAAAACCAAATAACTTTGTTTTAAAGTGTTCTACTGCAAAGAAAGAAAGACATGGAGGTTTTAAAATTTCTTATGCATGGATATTTCACTCCTGACATGATTGTCTTGTTGCAGAAGTCCTTTATCCATTCCTTTAATCTGGTCCTGAGTTTGCCATAGCAATAAAGATTCCAAAAAGCAGGATGCAGCGTGTATGATCAGCAAAAAGAGCCTCTTCTCAAACAGTGTTAAACGATGGTCCCAAAGAAATATGTGGCGTTATTTTTTTTGTTTAGTTTGTGCTAGTTCTGGGGCTTGAACTCAGAGGCTGGACCCTGTCCCTGAACAATTGTCTTTCCTGCCCACCTGACCCCAAAGCTAGTACACTATTGCTTCAACAAAAACTCCACTTCTGTTTTTTTTTTTTTTGGTGTTTAATTAGAGATAAGAATTTGACAGACCTCTCTTGCCAGGGTTGGCTTTGAACTGTGATAGTAAGAAAGCCAAGTGACATCAACTATATGGACTTCTCATTTGAGAAATATTAGATGAAGTTTATTATAAAGCTAATATTTGACAATTTTTAAAAGAAGAGAATATGTCCAACAAAGAAGCCATAACAAATAACAGCAAAAGTAGGTACACTGAATCATTTTGGAATTAGTTTTTCTGCTTGGGAAGATTACTATTGACTTTGTAGTTCTTTTTGGGGAAAGTTAATGTCATATTTGCACTTTCGTTTATTGGTCGTGAGGCTTGGACTCTGATTCTGGGCAATGTCCCTCAGCTCTTCAGCTCCAGTTGAGTGCTTTATCACTTTAGCTACAGCACCACTTCCGAGTTTCTGTTGGTTAATTGAATATAAGAGTCTCGTGGACTTTGCTGACCAGGCTGGCTTTGATCTACAATCCTTTGAACTACTCAACCTCCTGAGTAGTTAGGATTACAGGCGTGAACCACCAGCAACCGGCTCATATTTGCATTTATGTGCACTTAATGACACTATGTACACAAAGAATGGAAATTTGAATCAAATGATGTGACATTGCAGGTTTTCAGAAAAATTGAGGTAGCAATAAATATGTCCTCCTTTTCCATGTTGTTACATTAATGACTCATGAGTTATGGGACTCTTACATTAGCATCCTCTGCTGTCTGTGAATGTGGACTTAGTATCAATAATTGTTAATAGAGAAATAGAGAAAGACAGATTTTTAGAAAGCAAAGAAGATCTGGTATGAAAAAACAACATAGAAATAGATACAACTTATCCCACAGAGATTAAGAACTAGCTTAAGAGATTAGAATGCTAAAGGCAATGAGGAATAAGCATAGTTGATAACTAGTTCTTCAATAACCATAACTGGTTCCCTAGAACAGTTTCCGGTATAATTATTTTTTATTATCATTTATTTCTTCCATCTGGAGTTATTTCTTCACTTCTGTCAAAACTATTAATTATCCTGTGCCTTTTGGTGCCATAACTGAACAAAAAGTTTTCCAAATCTCACTTAGACTATCCTCATTGTTATTAGCAGTGACCACTCAGAAGCCTGGAATCTTTGAATTTCCAGGATTAATCCTCACCTGATATCTAAGCACATTCCTAACATTAATTGTCGTGACCTATTAGCAAACCTTTTTTTGTTTTGTTTTCAACACAGTATTCTAATATAGGTAAAGTATATGAATTAAGGACGATTGTTAGACATAGTTGGGAAGAACATTTATATATTTCAAGTATACTTTCTTTATTTGTCATTTACTAGCTAAATGACTTTTTTTGCCAGTCCTGGGGCTTGAACTCAGGACCATGGAACTGTCCCGGAGCTTTTCAGTTTTTTTGCTCAAGTCTAGCACTCTACAACTTGAGGCGCATCACCACGTCTTTTTCTGTTTATGTGGTACTGAGGAATTGAACCCAGGGTTTCATGCATGATAAGCAATCTCTGCCATGAAGCCACATTTTCATAGCCTTAAATGACTTTCTTAAGATGGCATTACTTTTTCATTCCATTATTTTAATTTAGACTGGATGGTAGAAAAGGAAGTGGAAACCAATACTAAGTCCAGTAAGGTTGACATTCCTATCACATCACTAAGGAAGTACAGTGTTAAGAACTGCAGGACTCATAAGGCTGTTTCATGTAACATTATTATGGGGGGGAAAAAACATTTAACAGTCATCTCCGATATCCAAAACATACTGCTTCACTTTCAAGGTCAAGAGCCAAACGATTTGTTTTTCCTCTTCCCCTCCACAAATTATGCCAACATCAAATACAGTGAAAGCAGGGATTATACTGTGGACGAGGGACATACAAAACAACAAAGAAATAATCTTATAAATGTGATAGAAACAATGGCATGAAAGTAAAAAAAAAAAAAAAACATTTGAATACATATCTTAGGGTTCATTTCCCTAACATCACTTATCTGAACTTTTCTGCTTGACTCAGACAAATACTAGTTGTTGCATATAAGGGAAAACATGGGACCTGTTTCTTTGGGCCTGGCTTACTTCACTTAATATAATTTTTTTCCAATTCTTTCCATTTCCTAACAAGTGCCATTCTTTCTGATAGAGGCATAGAATTCCATTGTGCATATATACCACATTTTCTTGATGTTAGGTGAATGAACCCCAAGATAAGTATTTAAATGTATTTTTTCCTTTCACACAATTGTTTCTAACATATTTATAAGGTGATTTCTGTGTTGCGTTGTATGTCGCTCCCCCACAGCATAACCCCTGTTTTCACTGTATTTTATGTTGGTATAATTTGTGAAGGGGAAGGGCAAAAACAAATCGTTTATCTAGGGATACAGCTGGGCCCTTTGCAACAATGAGATGTACAAGTCGTTATGTGGAAAATGAACTTTACCACTTTGGTGTGGGGCGGTGGGAAGGATTGGGTGGGGGGCTGGGGGAGGATGGGAAGGGATGGGAAGGGGAAACAAAGAAGGAGGCTACAATGCTTGATAAGAAATATACTCATTATCTTGTCCATGTCATTGTAACCCCTCTGTACAGTATTTTCACAATAAAAAAATAAAAAAGAGTCAAATATCTCAGCCTTTTATTGATTGAGTGTGATTCCAAGGAAGGAAGAAGGAGGATGTGGAAGTTGATGGTGGGAAAATATGTATATTGGCTCCCTGTCCACATTTTTTGCATTTTTAAAAAGTGCTACTGATGAATTCGCACATAAATATAGTTGACTATGCTATCGGCATAAGATGCAGATAAATGAAGATATTTCTTCTGGTGGATAGTCACATATATTAACAAAATCCAGTTCTGGAAACAAAAGAGACTAGGTAAGAAAGTACAAAGTATTGTTCCTAGCAAAACAAAAATGTAATATTGAAATGATTACTCCAGATTTTTTTGATATTTTATGCTGTCTCAGTATCAAAATGTTCTCTAATTCTAGTAAGATACAAGCATAAAAGACATAATTTGAAGATATCAGTAGTTTTAGAAACAAAGGTACATAATACCTCCCTTCCTGCAAAGACATGTGATGGCAAGTATGATTGATTGTATTATAGTTCTCTTCTTTTTCTTCTTTATCTCAAGTGTTGAATACCTTGGCATATTATACTGTCCTGCATCAGCTTCCTGTAGGTGAGATTTACCTCTACTCTGCAATGTCAAGATGGGTCATGTGACATACTTAAGCTTACAAAAATGAACCAGAAGTGGTCAAAGGTTATTTCTAGGGGAAGATTTCTATCCCCTTGTCTCTAAGAACTAACTTCTTTTCACTTAGCTATAAAAATAGCATATATACAGAGGAAATCTTCTTTCAACTTATATACTGGGAGAATATAGCATGTGAAATTGAGGCAAAACTCAAACATAGCAAGAATTAAGCTAATATTAGAATATGATATATAAGATATTAGTTTCTCACCATTCTTGTATACCTTTATGATAGTTGACTACAGCACACCAAAATTTAACAAATAATAAATAAGTACTAAACAAATAGATAACACTTTCTGTTTTATGCTATTACATTTTTTAATAAATAAGCATTATCTATGTGATCACTTGTGGGGCTAACTTTTTTATAAATGTGTTTAATCACTTTAGACCACTGTATCTAATATCCACAATCATTATCCAGACCTTGTAATTGAGATGAGGAAGCACAAAATATCTAGATTTCACCTTCTCTTTTGCTCTTCTCCTTTTTCTAGTGTGAATTCTCATCCTATCTCCAAATTCTCCTATTAATAAAGGAAGAATGACACATTGTGGATATCAAGCAAAAGGCTTCAAAGCCAGAATTTCATTCTTTCAGAAATAGATGAAGTAAATCAGAGTGGCAAGAGGAAGAATAAAAACATGAATATTTTCCCTTTCTGGCTTCCATCATAGAGTCTGAACATGACTCTAAATAACTAATACACCATTTGCTTTGGCTAACTTTTTAAAAATATAGTTTTTTAAATAAATAGAATTTTAAAAATTAAAAAGAATATTTCTAAAATAAATAGTAATTTGTCGTTTGCTTTTAGGAGGTATGAAATAAGACTGCATTAACATTGTGTGAGTTGAGAGGCTAAATTTTATCAGAATCTAAACATAATGAAAAATAGATGATTTTAATATACATAGTTTTTAGATACATTTTTAACGTGACATAAACACAGAGACATCTTTTTTCTTCTTTTCTTCTCCACACTGATTCAACTTCAACAAGCAGTTCATGTAATTCAAATAACTGTGTTTCTTTCAGAACTAGATTAGACCCAAAAATGTTAGAAGAAAAGAACCAGTATTGGGTGGTGCGTTCTTTAAAAATAGCAGTCAAATAAATATTAACCATAATTCCAAAATAATAACAATCAAATGCTCTTGAAAAGAGATTTTTAAGCAAAGTGTATAAAAAGTGATAGTTCCAGAACTGTTTCAAGAGCTGCTCTTTAGCGTTTAAGATTTCTTTTACATGACAATGTTTTAATCAGGATTAAATGCTTTAAGGAACTAAATTTTTTCTAGTTATATTTCATTGAAGAAATATGTTGTTCAAAATTAATGAAAGGATAACATATGATAGTAGAAAGAATGCTTACACACTCATTTTGGTAGGCAGTAAAATACCTTCCCAAAATATACATAGTCCCCATACATCTAATCCCTCAAATGTAGATTTACATTTTATATATAATTTTGTAAAACAATCACCTTTCATTACCTAAGGAACACAAATTTGAATAATTATCCGATGGGGAATGTATACTCAAACGGGTACTTAAAAGTCCCAGCTGTAGTTCAAAGGGACATGATTAGGTAAGAACCATCAGAAAGATGTAAAGATGCTACATTAGAAGATAAAGGAAAACCACCCAGATTCTAAAGTTTGTGGAAAGCAGAACAGGAAGTAAATGACTTTTCCACTAGAATCATCTGAAAAATATTTTAGCTCTGTAGGTGGCTTGATTTTAATCTAGTGAGACTTCTTTTAGATTTCTGTCCTTTAGAAGTGTAAAATGAAAATATTCATTATTCAAGCCAATTAACTTGTAGAAATTTTTTTGCAGGAGATTTGGTTTTGTAAACTAACTAAATTTCGGCCTTTTCCTGATGCAACTACAGGGACACCACATGTCCTAGTTTCTGAGAATAAGAAAAAGTTGCCACCGGCTTTGTACACGTGTATGATGTAAATTCTACTAAAGGCCTTCATTAATGAAGTCTGGAAATTCTAAATAATATCTAAATAAGAAGCTCCCTAACTTTATTTTCACATTTTGGGATTACTAACTACTAAACTTATGTAGAAGGCTAGTGTAAGAATATGGAAATGAAATCTGTCTCTTAATATTATAAAGAAAATTTATGTCATTTTGAATTATAGTGTGAAAAGTAATACAAAATATGATGACAGAAACAAAAACTAAATTTCCTATTCTTCCTAACTTTCCAACAGAAATTAGAGAATCCAGTGAAGATATAGATTCCCAGGATGTCATAGGATGTCATAGGATCACTAGATGTTGAAAAAGAAGATAACAAAAATGGGTCCCCTAGAACAATGTGAAACAAAATCTACACCTACAGATTGTGATATAGCTAGAAAATAGTTTCCACTGTGCTAAGTCTTTGATATTTTATGTTTCTTTTCACAGCAACTTTCCACACTTAGGAAATGACTTTTTTATTAATACTCAAGGGTTTGCAGTTATAACCCAGCAACTAATAAAGCTTCTAAATGTAAACAAGCATGATTCTAAGAGTAACCAAAGCTACTTGTGTTGCTATAGCTGATAAATAAAAATGATCTTGGGGAATTGTCAAACAATCTTAACTTTTACATATCTTTCCTCTTCTCCAACATGAGAAACCCTAGTCAAGATATGTAAAACATTAATAAAGGAATTTTATATTTTTTATCATTCACACTAAATCAAATACACTTTTCCTCTTTGCAAGCCTGACTTTGAAAGAGTCAGAACCTCACAATTATTTTATAGCAAAACGTTATTGCTTTGGCTTAGTTACTTTCCTGCTTTTGGGTGTTGCTCTCTATTATTTTGGCAACAACATAGAAAAACAATAAAAATTCATTATGCTTATGTTGGATTGTTCAGTCAAGCTGTTTTCAAACAAAGTTTTCTTTTCTCTTCTTCATTGCTAATCCAAGTTTAATTATTGCTCTTTGAATGATAATAAAAAGCATGAAACTTTAAGGCATATTCTCATTGAAACCGGTGAGAACAGGAGTGTATGCGATTGTTTTTCATTGTTTTCAAGTATTTTCCTTGGCTATTTTCATTATTGCCTTTGTTCCAGTCTTCTAATCAGGAACACAGGGTTACACAAAAAGATCTTCCTAAGATATAAGAGGTTGGACAGAAAAAAAGATGTATAATTAAAGATTTTCATCTCTTAAGAGACGGAAAAGTTCAGAAGACATTTTGCTATTACTGGTATGGTTAAGATGATTTGAATGTTATGGTTCTTAAACTAAGTGAAATGCATGTAAAATGTTACACTTGTTCCAAACAATGATTATGGCTTATACTTTTCTGATCTAATGAGATGAAACCTTTTACAAGGTTTGAAGACATATCGATTTTAGGGTAGATGGGTTAATGTTAGAAACCCTAGGGAGATTAATAAAACAGCACTGCCTATCGCTTTTCGGTTAATTATACTTATGGCATATAAATGTATAAACATACAAATATGAATTGACTGAGAAATGTGTGATTTACACAATTGATTCAATGACAACTAAAACCAGAAAACACTGCTCTACATTTATATAAACTATTATATCTAGTGAAGATTTAAATTTTTTAGAATATTTTTTTCTCTTTTTTTGTTATTTTAGTTTAATATTGTACAGAGGGGTTACAATCACATGGGCAAGATAGTGAGTAAATTTCTTATCAAGCATTGTAGCCTCCTCCTTTGTTTAACCTTCCCATCCCTTCCCATGCTCCCTCCCTCCAATCCTCCCCACCCCAAGTTGTAAAGTTCGTTTTCTACATGACAACTTTTACTTCTCATTGTTGCAACAGGTCCACATGTATCCTTATTTAAACGACTTGTTTTTCCCCTTCCCCTCCACAAATTATACCGACATCA
The DNA here is from genome assembly GCF_019054845.1 of Dipodomys spectabilis. Classification (NCBI taxonomy): domain Eukaryota; kingdom Metazoa; phylum Chordata; class Mammalia; order Rodentia; family Heteromyidae; genus Dipodomys; species Dipodomys spectabilis. The sequence continues at coordinate 1,202,780 of NW_024871072.1, forward strand.
AATACAGTGAAAGCAGTGGTTATACTGTAAGGGAGGGACATACAAAGCAACAAAGAAATAATCTTATAATTGCGTTAGAAACAAATGCATGAAAGAAAAAAAACATTTAAAATTCATATCTTAGGGTTCATTTTCCTAACATCACCTTATCTGACCTTTTCTGCTTGACTCATACATACACTAGATATTGTAAATAAGGGAAATCATGGGACCTATGTTTCTTTGGGCTTGGCTTACTTCACTTAATATAATTTTTTCCAAGTCTTTCCATTTCCTAACAAATGGGGCAATGTCATTCTTTCTGATGGAGGCATAGAATTTCATTGTGTATATATACCACATTTTCTTGATCCATTCATCTACTGAAGGGCATCTGGGTTGGTTTCATATCGTAGCTATGGTAAATAATGCTGCAATAAACATAGTTGTGCTGGTAGCTTTAGTGTGGTCTTGTGTGTAAACATTTGGGTAAATGCCCAAAAGTGGGACTGCTGGGTCATAGGGGAGCTCTATGTGGAGTCTTTTGAGGAACCTCCATAATACTTTCCAAAGAGTTTGGACAAGTTTAAACTCCCACCAACAATGCAGAAAGGTTCCCTTCTGTCCACATCATCTCCAGCATCTGTTGTTATTAGATTTCTTGATTTTTGCCATTCTAACTGGGGTGAGGTGGTATCTCAATGTTGTTTTGATTTGCATTTCTTTATGGCTAGGGAGGTTGAGCTTTTCTTCATTTGTCTATTAGCCATCCTTCTTTCTTCTTCAGAGAAGTTTCTCTTTAAGTAATTAGCCCACTTATTTATTGGGCAGTTGTTTCTTTGAGGATTTGTTCCTGGGGGATTTAATTTTTTGAGTTCCAAGTATATTCTAGATATGGGACCCTTGTCCATTGTATGACTAGTGAAGATCTTCTCCCAATGTGTGGGCTTTCTATTAATATTGCTAGCTATGTCCTTTGCCATGCAGAAGCTCTGCAATTTCATGCAATTCCATTTGTCCAACCTTTCTTTGATTTGTTGTGTTTCCGGGTCTCTTTTAAGAAGATTTTGACCTGAGCCAAGGAGACCTAGGGTTTCTCCTATTCCATCCTGTAATGTTTTTAGAATGTCTGCTTTGACTCTGAGGTCTTTGATCCATTTGGAGTTGATTCTGGTACAGGGTGATATAGAAGGATCCAGCTTTAGTTTTCTACAAGTAGTTAACCAATTTTGTCAGCCCCATTTCCTGAAGAGGCTGTCTTTCTTCCGTTCTATTTTTTTTAGCTCCCTTATCAACTACTAGATGGCTATAGGTCTGTGGATTCATTTCTGGGTTTTTAATTCTATTCCATTGGTACTGAGGTCTGTTTTTGTGCCAGTACCAAGCTGTTTTGATTACTATGGCTTTATAGTAGAGTTTGAAATTTGGTATTGATATTCCTCCAGCAGTGTTCTTTCCGTTGAGGAGCGTTTTTGCTATTCTGGGTCTTTTATTGTTCCATATGAATTTTTGCATTGCCTCTTCTATTTCCTTGAAGAATGAGGTTGGAATTTTGATAGGTTTCGCATTGAATTTGTAGATAGCCTTGGGAAGTATTGCTATTTTCACGATGTTAATCTTTCCAATCCAGGAGCATGTCCACACTCTCCACTTCTCTTCAACCTACTATTAGAATGCCTAGCTACAACCATAAGACATGATGCAGACATAAAGGGTATCCAAATAGGGAAAGAAGAAATAAAACTCTCCCTCTTTGCAGATGACATGATCTTGTATTTAAAGTATCCCATAGACTCCACTCCCAAATTACTCAAGCTGATTCAAAACTTTGGCAAAGTAGCAGGGTATAAAATTAACCCTCAAAAATCAATGGCTTTTCTGTATGCCAACAATGAGAAAAGTGTGGCTGAAATTAGGAAAGTAACTCCATTTTTAATAGCCCTCAAAAACAAAATACCTTGGAATTAACTTAACCAATGAAGTGAAGGTCCTCTATGATGAAAACTTTAAAAACTTGAAAAAGGAAATTAAATTTTTTAGAATTTTTTATTTTAATAATTTTAAAATATTTTAATATTTATGTCAAAATATGTTTACTTTTAACTTTTTTAGTTCATTTTCAGTCATGGGGCTTGAAATCTGGGCCTGGACACTGTCCCTCATCTCTTCAGCTCAAAACTAGTGCTCTCTGTCTTGAGCAACTGCCAGTTTTCTGGTGGCTCATTGGAGATAAGAGTCTCATGGACTTTCCTGTCTAGGCTGGCTTTGAACCATGATTCTCAGCTCTCAGCCTCCTTAGTAGCTAAGATTACATGCATGAGCCGCTAGCACCTAGCTACACAATTGGTTTTTACATATTTATGAAGTATTCAATGGTAATCCCATTCATGTATATGTTGTGTAACATTTCTTTTTAGTGAGAATGCTCAAAACCTTATCTTCTGGCTCTGATGAAATATCTACTCTTAACTATAATCATTTTACATCTTGTGGTATACAATAATTAGATTTACTTATAGTCATGGAAGTCTGCTAATTAAAGTTATATAAAACATGATTTGTAAAGTGAAAGAAATTAATGGTTCCGTTACTTGTTTTAAGAACAAAATCATGCCTTTTGTTTCCAATTATATTTCTTTGCGAATGTGTAATATTCATTGATTTAACTTAAAATTGATAACAGTTATATTATATCAAATTGATTCAAACTTATATTTGAAAATTGCACACTTAACACAAATATGCTTCCACTTTCTTCTAACACATAGTTAAAATAATGGTAAAGTAAAACTTGGTGTTTGCAGCTCATGTGTAGAATCCTAGAAACTCAGGAGGCTAAGACCTGAAGATTTGTGTTAAATGTCAGTCTAAATAGACAAGAAGCAGAAGGTGAAGATGTGGCTCAAGGAATAGATTGTCATCAACCATGAACAAAAAAATACAAGGGATACAATAAACATTGAGTTCAAGCCCTATAAATGTCATACACACACAAGACAACTACAAAAAATACTATGAACATCAATAATGAAGACAAAATAGTAGAAAAGATCATGAGAAATGTTGTGCAAACATCTGGAAGACAGAAATCATTTGACAGAATTTTGATTCATGAGAGGGAAACGTCACAGTCTCATTTGTACAATCTCATTGTAGTCATTTCAATTGAAACCTGGCTATTGGGTAATATTTGAAAGAGCAGACTGGATTACCTGACATAGCAAACATTGCCTGTGACTATGCACCATCCCACTCTAAAAATCTAAAATCGTTCTTGTTAATTTAAAAAGAATCTCATGTTAGAGACTGTTTTGTTCACACGACTGGGGTCCTTATTTTGAGGCTTAAGACCAGTGCTTTTGTTTATAACCACTCCTGCTTTACACCTCTTCCATTGTGCAGCTTTACATTACTTCGCTGGCACCAAACCAATCTTTGAACTACAACCCCCCCCCCCGCCTTAATCCCGCCCTTTCTCCAGCTACAACTCATTCTACATGTTATCTGTGTTTTAGCATTAGTTGTTTTCTTACTAATCCCCATCAGAAAACACTTGTATTCATGTAAAACCATAATAAATAACCTAGTTATAAAATGCAGTAAGGGTTTAGCATTGGCTGAGACTCTCATCTATAGGTTTGCTCCCTAATAAATCTGTGCTACACTATCACTTTTTTCTTCATGCCTTTTGAGTCTGACAAATGATTGATTTGGTTTGATGTAATCTCATTTATCCAGACTTACTTTCGAAGTTGTGACCTGTGCCAAGGAGCCCTCGAGTTTCCTCTAACTCTTCCTGTAACATTCTCAAGGTATCTGGACTTACATTGAGGTCTGCGATCCATTTGGCATCAATTCTGGTGCAGGGGGATATATAAGGATCTAACTTCAGTTTTCTGAGTAAAGCCAATTCTACCAGCACAATTTTTTGAAGAGGCTGTCTTTCATCCATCCTGTGTTTCTGGCTCCCTTATTAAAGATTAAGTGCCTATAGGAGTGGATTCATTTCTGGGTTTTAAATTCTCTTGTATTGATGGAATTCTGTGCTTCCATTTGAAAGAATGGCATTACACTATTCCTGAGGAAATGGAAAGACTGGAAAAAAATGATATTAAGTGAAATAAGCCAGGTCCAATTAAATATATGCTGCATGGTTTTCCTCATTTGTAATAATTGCAACATGTCCATAAATCTACAATTTAATACAACAGATAGTAAAAGACAAATAATTACACTTGGACATGATTAACTAACAGCCCTCTAAGCATTCGCATGGCAAGAAGAAGGGAAGCTATTCTTAGGAGAGGATCACAATGGCTCAATACCAATGTGCATATGATGAGATAAATGTTGCTTATTGTAATGAACTCTAAGAATCAATCATACATATGAATTACATATAGATGTATATATTTTTAAAAGGTGTCATAAAAAACCGACTTCTCTGTAAACTCAGCAGCAAGATTCTACGTATAGAAGATAAAATTGAGGAAAGTTTTCAACACATGAACTAAAATATGTAGTGGAAAAGGTGGGAGAGAAAAGATAAGATGAAAAGTAGAATAGCTAACTATTGAAGAATTCATAAACAATTTCCAAAATTGTACGAGAGCTGGAATACTGCTCAGTTGTAGAACTAGACTAATATGTACAAAGCCACGGGTTCAATCTCCAAGAACAATAAGTTAATAAATAGTATTAATACAATAATTATTTGAAATAAATGCTTTCATATTAGAGAGGCCTGAATCCTCAGACAGTAAACAAATACTCTCAATTCTTTACCTAATGATGACATGAAACTACAAGTATGAAGAGGAAATAGTTTCCTTTTGTATCCTTTCCTTTCTGTTTTCTTCTTTTCTTTGTTCCTTTGGCACTACTGGTGCTTGAAGTTTCTAAGGATCAAACCACTTTAGATTATTTTTCAGGCCAAATCTCCATTAGCGGTGATATCTACCTATGGCTTCCAAAAGTGTGAGATAACAGGGAATTTACACTATATCTAGCTTATTTTTTGGTAATTTTTCACAAATTTTGTCAAAACTGGCCCTGATATCAGTCTTCTAAATCTGTCTTCTGATTAGCAAGGTATGATTCATCTGAAACTTGAACCTAGACTATTTTTCAATGTAAACATTCAATGTTGACTTCTGTTTTCTAGATATCATTAAAGTCTACTGAGGTTAATATGGATCTTTATGATGTTATGATAACACAGATAAATCCGTTGAATACTTTTTCCAACTTATTTATATATAGTATGACATCACAAGTATGACTTTAATATTTCACAAATACTTCAGTTATTTTCATTACTTTGTGCACATATTAAGTCCAATATATTTTTATCAATTATATGAATATCCCATATCTACAGATACGTTACTTTACCAAAAATAAGTCTGTTTCATGCTTCCCTTTAATAATTAAACCCACTACTTCTCTTTGTCCCATCCCAAACCTGTTTCATCCTGGCAACCGACTTCTATACCATGCAATAAATAAGCTTTTAAGATTACCTTCAAATCTATGGTAGATTATTCCCAGTTATTTTATGCCTTAATATTGTATTGTACTCACTCGAGTTGCCTTTGGGTTCTGTTATTAGCAAAATTCGTTTCCCATTTACCTGAAGAAAGCCTGAATTGATTTCCATTTCTTTGACTAGAGGAAATAATGCTGTTATTATCCTGTGACTAGAGGAAATAATGCTGTTATTATCCTATGTTTTGGCTTTTGGGTGAATGTTACATTTTATTTCTATGAGACAAAGCCTGAAGAGCTCAATTCCTGTGCTATGGTGTGGGTGGTTGCATATTTCATATTCTAGGAACCTGTCAAAATGTTTTCAGAATTAGCTTTCCAATTTGACATTTCTACCAGCATTCAGTTTCTCTGTTTCTTGGTATCAGTATTAAGGTCATTATTGTTTTATGTTAAGTAATTCTCATACATGTTTTGTGATGTCATTTTATTTTAATGTGCATTTATTTGAGGATTGATGATGTTTTTCTTGTGTTTCTTTTACACAAGATGTATTTTGCTGGTTTTGAATTGATGTTCTTATTAGTTTTTGAGAGTTCTATGCACAGTCTAGATTTGAGGCATTCTTCAGTTATAAGATTTGCAAATATTTTATCCTTGACTATGAGTACCCTTCATCATCATCATTATCAACATCATCATCATCATCATCTTCCTCACTATAAGAATTACTACCATTACTTTTGTACATGTATGTACCGTCTTGGGGCTTGAACTCAGGGTCCCTGAGATTTGTTGCATTTTGTTAACAATTAACCCTTTGAGTCATACCTCACATCTGTGTTTTGCTGATTAATCAGAGTTAAGATTCTCAGGGACTTTATTTTGTGGTCTGGCTTCAAACAGCAATACTCAAATCACAGCGTCCCAAGTAGCTAGGACGAAATTGATGAGACCCTGCTCCCAAATTCTATTCACTAATTGTATATGAGCTTTCACAGACCAAATTATTTTACACTTTTATTGAGTTCGACTATATCAAGTTTTCCTTTCCTATAATTTTAATGTGTAAGTTAAGAATGCTTCATCTCCAAAATTGTCAAGACATCTTTTTTTGCTTTACGTTTACATCACTCCTTTTGTTTTATATTCATGTTTAAATCCTGCTTGAAGGTAATATTTCAATAAGTCAATTTTCACTCTTTAATTCTCCCCAATACTGTCTAACCTATCACCACTTATTAAAGAGAATTTCATTCCACAAATACTTAGTTTTACCCCTTATTAAATATTCCTTGATAATAATTATGTGGTTCTAATATGGTGCCTTACAGACACATTGAGCTGTGTAATCTTTCTTCTACAAACATAACATTTTACGCTAACAGGTTTAATATTCGACAGAGAAATATGTTCCAGTTTATTTTCCTTTGTCAATGAGTCAAAGAGTGCTGGTCAGGTGTTTTTAGAAATTGTCATAAACCTATAAATAAAACTGTGATGCTGGGTGCTGTTAGCTCATGCTTGTAATTCGAGCTGTATACAAGGCTGAGATCTGAGGATTGCGGAACAAGAATGTCTGAAAGACTCTTACGTCCAATTAACCACCAGAAAGCCAGAAGTGGCACAGTTGCACAATAGGTAGAGCCCTCACTTTGAGCTGAAGAGCTGAGGGACAGCACCTAGGCCCAGATTTCAAGCCCCATGAATGATCAAAATGTAGGGAGGCAATTTATATCTTTGTTCAATTGTATCCTCCAATCCACAAATATGATATGTCCCCATTTATTCAGATTTTTATTTAGATTTTTTAATTTTGCTTTTATATTCAGCATTGTATAATTTTCAATGACGGTGGGTGAATATCACTTTAATACATTTTGACAGTGTGTAGAGTTAGCACAAAGAAATTCACAGTAAACAGTTGAGAAGTAAGGGACAATGGGAATGGAGAAAGACAGAAACAGGTTAATCAGGCCCTTGATCAATATGTGAGTGTGTAAAATATTTCCATAAGATTTCTTTGTACAATTAATATACGCCAATTAATAAATATCTTCCAAAGGCATTGGTATTCAATATGACATAAAGGATAAATACAGTTTCTGTGGTGAAATGAAAGAAAGATACAGATCAGATACAGACAAATGAAAATAATAACACACATATGTCTATATACATGTACATACACATCTGTATATTCATATATATGTATGCATATCTATAGGTATTTGTATATATACACATATTAAGTATGAATATATGTATATGTACACATAATGTGTATACATATACATTTATTTAAAGAGACGAATCAGAAATATGTTAAGAGCATATTAATGACAATGAAAAACTTTAGCCATCCTGAATAAGTTATCAAAAAGTCCAAATACTTATAGTAATTGTGTAAACAAACTAAAACATTTGGTCAACATTCTGAGGGCTCATGGCTCATCAGACTAGAAGTCTGTTGGTATCTAAGATAATACTAAAATGTTAAACTTGAGCCTATCTTTAAGACTGCTTAATGCTATTGTTTCTTAGAGTCAGTATTCTCTTTGTTGTTGTTGGTGGTGGTGGTGGTGGTGGTGGTGGTCTTGGTCGTGGGCCTTGAAATCTGGGCCTGGGTGCTGTCCCTCAGCTATTCTCCTCAAGGCTAGAGCTCTACCACTTGAGCCAGAGCGCCACATCTGGTTTTCTGATTGTTTATTGGAGATAAGAGTCTCATGGACTTTTCCTGACCTGGCTGGCTTTGAACCGTGATCCTCACATCTCAGCCTCCTGAGTAGCTTGGATTAAAGGTGTGAGCGATCCGCACTGGGCTTGAGACAGTATTCTTAGTATAAGTTAAAAATAGAAGTGGTTTGGAACCAAGCTATAGAAGACTGTCTTTTTGGTTTCAGAAGAGAGCTGTCAGGTACCTTATGAGTAAATAGATTTAGCAAAAATTGAATATATAAGTCCACATGGAATGCTAAAAAACATTTTTGCGAATTCCAAAAATGTTAAGGACATGACTGTAATAATTACCTTGTTAGTAAAGAACATGTTTGAGCGTTCTGTCTTTATTGTTACTGTTGTAATGTACAACGTCATTTTATTCATTTTTGTTGTTTCCTTTGTATGTTCTTTCCCCTATGGCATATCCCCTGTTGCCACTATACTCGATTTTGATACCGTGCATCTTGTATATACACACACACACACACACATATAAAATCTGGGGAGAGGAAGGTGAATTCCAAAATGCTGAAACAAGGACACAGGATGACCCACTGCAACAAAGATACCCACAAAGACAGTATATTGGAAACGAACTCACCACTTCATGCTGCGAGTGGTGGGATGATAGGAATGTAGGAGCTTGGGGAAGGAAGGAATAGTGGGACAACAACAAGGAAAGGAAGGGGTAACAATGGTCAACAAGTAATGTACTCATTGCCTTACTCATGTAACTGTAACCCTTCTGTACAACATCTTAACCATAAAATAAAATAAAGTAAAATCAATAAAGAATATGTTTGGCAAATAAAATTAAATGATAACTTACAGACAAATGAAAATAATAATATACATATGTCTATATACATGTACATACACATCTGTATATTCATATATATGTATACATATCTATAGGTATTTGTATATATACACATATTAAGTATGAATATATGTATATTTACACATAATATGTATACATATACATTTATTTAAACAGACGAATCAGAAATATATTAAGAGCATATTAATGACAATGAAAAACTTTAGCCATCCTGAATAAGTTATCAAAAAGTCCAAAGACATATCTCTATAGTAATATAACAACAACAAAGGGAGACATGGAAAGATCTTAACATACCTAGACATTGCATACATATAGAGATTAGGGGAAATAGAAACAACAATAAGATAGCCCTGCACAACCACTATGTAGAAATTGGAATCCTTATACATTGGTGCTTGACACTTAAAATGATACAGTCAGTTTCTTAAACATACTGGCGATCTTTAAGATATTACACATAGAGTACACATAGAGTTGCCTCTATGATCCAGGATGTTGAATCATAATTTTATATACAAAATATGTTTCAACATAAGTCCAATGAGACACATGTACAAGAATATACATAGCAAAACCTTTTACAATACCATATAATAAAATATTGAAATCCCCATTGAAGATGTTATACCAGTATACACATGCATATAAAAAAATATGCTCTATCCATGAGAAAAATTTGCATGGACTTACTTTGGAAACAGTAATATTACATGGGCTAAATGGATAAAATAGATTATATTTTCTGATCACATGAGCTTTTTAATGTTGGCACATCTGTAGATGTAGAATATGAAATAATAGCTGCTCAAGGGGAGGGTAGGTTGAAATGATGACAGGAAGTAATTACTGATAAATATTGCAGTACTTTGAGAGAGTAGTGATGATAAAATGTTCTAGAACTGAGGGTGATGTTCTTACACCAACTCTTTAACATTCTAAGAATCATTGTATTTTATCGAAGAATTACAGAGTATATTTGCATTAACCTTAGGAAAAATTTTAGAATAGTAGTCAGTGAATCTGAGTGATAATTTAGAATTTAAAAGCACAGAATTCTGTAATGTATAAGTTTAGTATGTTGATGAATGAGACTATCAAGAAAATATGATCTGTGATATATTCTCTGAGTGACTATACATGATATTGTGAGTGAGTGAATATTCTAAAAAATTATGTAAATATAGGGATGAGAGAGAATTGAGAGGGATGAGGGATAATGATCATCAAGATGCATTGTACTGGCCATGGAATGTAGCTTAGTGGTAGACTGCTTGCCTTGCATGTGTGAAGCCCTGGGTTTGATTCCTCAGTACTACTTAAACAAAAAGAAAGAGATGGAATTGGCACTATGACACAAGTTGTAGAGTGTTAGCATGAGGAAAAGAAGCACAAGGACATTGCCAAGGCCCTGAGTTCAAACCCAAGGGCTAGCCTAAAAATAAAAAAAGATGCATTGTATTAAGCCAGGCACTAGCAGCTCACACCTGCTGTCCTAGATACTCAGGAGGCTGAGGATTGAGGTTTGAAGCCACCCCAGCCAGGAAAGTCTGTGAGATTCTTATCTCCAATTAAATCTCAGAAAAATCTGAAAGTGCTGCTGTGCCTCAAGTGGTAGAGTTCTAGCGTTCATTCAGAGGAGCTCAGGGACATCACCCAGACCCAAAGTTCAAACCTCAGGAGAGAAAAAAATTTAAAAAAACCTCAATAAACTCTATTCATAAACTGCTTTGTCAAACAGCAATTTCCATAAAACCACTTCAAGTTAATTAAAAAATGTCATTAGAATAAAATACAAGTCATTTTGGGAACAAGACATAGAATTAAAAGGTTGTTTACAGGGGACAAAGTAAATTTTATATCATGCAGTTTGGGTTGAAATGTTCTTCAGTCTTCTTACATCATTTATTAAATTGACAATACTGCCAATAATAGGTCAATTTCCTTGAGGAACAGGGTAAATTCTGCTGTCTTTTCATAGCAAACAATAGTGTTGAATTGTTTGCCTCTTATTGAAGTATATCTAATATTTTAAAGTAGATTTGTCCTAATATAATATTAATTTAATCAATCATTTCATTAGGGCGATGTTGGTCAGATTTTTTTCCAGTAAATTTTATCCCTTATAATAAATGAAAGCATGCTGTGTCAATCTCCTAATAATATATCAAAATACTTTATAAAATTAACATAAAAGAAGGAAAGATTAATCTTGACTTCTGCTTTTATACATTTCAGTTTATGTTTCTTATCATCATTGCTTTGGTTTGGTGGTGGCACATTACCCAATGTCAGGAACATGTGATGGAGTATGTGTATTCACGGAAACCAGGAAGTTACGAAGAGGAGGAATTGAAGTCAGGAAAGGGAGAAAGTGGAGGAGGGGAAGAGGGAAAGGTAGAAGGAGACAGGGAAGTAAAAGAAGGAAGAGGAAGAAAGGATTTTGATCTTAGCATCCTTTTTGATCACTCTTTCTCAGTGACCAAATCTCCACGACTATGCCCACTTGAAAGGGTTCACCTCTTTATGGCAACATAGTGAAAGCTAATTATTAATCCCATTCCTTTATGATTTCAGATTTAATTTCTAGAGTGGTGCATAATATTTCTATACAATTGTGATAACTACAACAGAATATTTAGGGACACCTAAATATTTACTTGAATTAAGCAGAGAAGCTATTTGGCATAGAGGTCGTTTGGTTTTACCATTGCTGGAGAGATGAATGAAATATTTTGTGTGCAAATACCTTTTATTTAACAGATAAAGAAGCTTCAAGAGATTTCATTTTTAACCTTCAAAAATGACTATTTCATCTAACTCATAATGACTTGAATTTTTCATAATTTTATGGCATTTCCAATCAAGTATTTGTCCTCTATAGTCAGGTTCTTTCTTGCCAGTTGAAACAAAAGTGAATATTATCACGATCATTTATTTCTTAGTTATTCTATAGAGAGCAGGCATATTATGAATTTCCTGCCATTCAAAAATAAGTTATATTCAAGTCTATTGGAATTATTGGATAAATGATGGATTATTTTGCTTTAGTTATCTCATATTGAGATTAATTCAATTTATAAAAATAACTGTTGACATAAAATACACAAAATTCAGTGTTTCTCTGAAATTACTTGTTACTCAAACCTCAGAAATACATGACCAATAACTGAGATTTTTATATACTCAAAAATTTTATGAATCTACATTTTTATGTCAAATATAGTTTAGGTTTAAAGGAAGAGAAAATCATGTGACCACAGTAGATAATATTTAATTCAATGTAAAATTGCTTCATTCAGCATGACAGAGCCTATTGCTTTTAGCTGACATGAAAAATTTGATTAACTATCCCTTTTTTGCTTTTAAATAATAGAATATTTCAATTTGTCCAAAGATTCTGTCATTTCAACTTTTGAGTGTATATTTTTAAAAAAAAATGAAAACTATTTTTCAAATTGCAGGTTCAGGTTTAATAACTAAATAAATATATAAATGTTAATTTGTTAATTTGAGCCCCAAGAATTCAAATAATATGAAATTTAATTTAGTCTTGGATATATTAAATCTGTGCTGAATATGGGTGTCTCAAGCTTGTAATCCTCGCTACTCAGTACGCTGGGGTTCAAAGCCCACACACATCACAACACACATACATATATCACACACAAATCACACATGCATCACAACACACAAACACACACACACACACACATACACACACACATACACAAAGCCAAAAATGGAACTGTGACACAAATGATAGAGCAATATCTTTGAGGGGAAAAAAAAAACCTAAGGGATACGTCTTGAGTTCAAATCACAAGAAACACACACAAAATATTATACCAAAATTTTTATTTTAGTTTGAAGAAATAAACAATATCATGAAAAGTAATATTTGTCATATATCTTGCAATGTTTGTGAAGTTGTTTTAGTATAATTTGTCTTAAGATAAACATAGGTTAGTAAAATTAATATTAAACTACTTAATATATATAATTACTCATAACACCTTGGAGTACAACAGTAGGTATTTTTTCCATAGCCATAAGAAATATTCTGAGTAAAAGAAAGAAGGGAAGATTGGAAGAAAGAAAGAAAGAAAAAAGAAATAAAGAAAAAAAGAAAGGAAGGAAGAAAGGAAGAAAGAAAGAAAGAACGAAAGGAGAGAAAGAGAGAGAGGTAGGGATGGAGGGAAGGAGGGCGGAAACAAAGAAGGAAGGAAGGACAAAAGGAAGGAAGGAAAGAAGGAGGGAATGAAAGAACGAAGGAACGAAGGGAGGGAGGGAGAAAGGAAGTGACAAAACAATTTAATTTATAAAATCTGTTATTAGTCCAACATAAACTTCATGTAATTAACCCTTTAGTAAATTTAAGTTTGCAATTTTCACTTCTTCTCATGTTCTCCATGCATGAATGAAACCAACAAATGAAGCATCATAAATAACCAGGTGAATCTGTTTGCATCTGTAGTAATATGTATGCGAATCTTTTTCTCATTTTCTATACATTGCAAGCAATTTACACTTAGTTATAAATATTCTAAAAATTGATGTAAGCAAAGGATGTTAATATATTATATAATGTGAATACTGTATTTATAATGCTATTAATATTACACTCTTCATATTATATTAATTATAAAAATTTTATTATGTATTTTATCAGAGAAATTAGAATCCTCTGATTTTGGTGTCTGTGGGAGGCCTAATAGTAGAAAGTAATTACAATCAAAGGAGATCTGTATTTGTTGGTTCAAATGAATATTTCTGAAAGCAATTAACTCATCGGAGATTGTTCAAATACATCAGAAGGACCTTAGAAAGGCTGTACATGGCATAACATGGCTACATATAATGTGGTTCAAGAGCCACTAAACTATCATACTTCACCTTGCCATCACGACAATTATTCCCATTGTAAGAAGAATCATTCACTAAGTCACATGATATAAGCTTGTCCTTAAGTTATTATCTTCTATGAAAAAATATCCAAATGATACACTACACTGAGTTAAAGCAAAAGTTGCAAAGTGTATTGGACGATGTAATTCCTTTCAGTTACACATGTTGAAATTCTATTTCCCTTTCTGGTGACATTAGAATCAGCCTTTCATAGATGACACCACAATAATCATCCTGATAAAAGGAGCCCAATATAATTACTCTGCCATGTGGATGTCCAGCAAATAGATTAAGATGAACCAGAAAGTAGAACCCCATAAGACAAGGAATTGCTTTGAACAACCATTTTTATAATCAATGTTCAAGCTTCTAGAATATAGGTAATATATTTCTGATGGTTTTATGCCACATACCTTGAAGAATTCACTTATAAAAGCCCAATGGTTGACAGAAAGCACAGTAGTTTGAGTTAACTATCAAAAATTCTGATAAAAAAGGATTCATAATATTTTATTATTTGAAATTTATTCTCCAAGTCCCCAAGTTAAAAATATTCTTAAATGGGAATTAAATTGAGGTTCAACTCTAATCAACTATCATAATTAATTTTTCAAATATTTTTATTATCTTTAAGTAGTTGTACAAAGGAGTTGCCATTCACTAAACAGTTTATCATAATTAATTTTCCAAATATTTTTTATTATCTTTAAGTAGTTGTACAAAGGTGTTGCCATTCATTAAAACAGTTTATGGATACAGTGCATCTTGATCAATGTCATCACTTTAAACATTCTCATCCACCCCTCCCAATCAACAAAAGTCCTTATATATCTCAATATTATGTTATCGAATTACTTGCCATTTAGCAAAGCAGTTTATGTGTACAAGCACCTGGAATTGTGTTATCAATTCAACATCTTCACTCTCATTTAACACTATGCCTTCCTTTGTATATTTCAATTCTGGGAAGTAAACAATGGATTCTTGCCTGTATTCTATTCTTTTCACCTTCAATTTCCTACCCCTCTCAAATAGCCCCCCCCGCCCCCCGTCCTCTCTTGCAGTACACATTTACTGGAAATTATTTTGTTGGGTTTTGATTAGTCTTTTAAGAAACTTAGGGTATTTTCACTCTCCATGAACTCTGACACTTCAGATAATTCATTTGTACCTCCTTGCATACCATCCAGTGTGTTTACTTTTACATTAATAGGCACCTTGTACCTACCACAAATGAGGAAAATCATGCAACCTAAGTTTTTCTGGGTCTGCTTTATTTCACTGAATATGATTATTTCTAAGTGTTTCATTTTCCTTACGAATGGTGCTATATTATTCTTTCTTATGGATGAACAGAACTCCATTATGTATGTATATATGTATGCATTTATGTGTATATATACATATGTATGTATGTATGTATGTATACATATATATGTATATACATACATACTTGTGATTAGGGATCAAAAAAATTATATATACATATAACTTATATGTATATATAATACATATATACATATGTAATTCTTGATCTCTTTTTACAATGAGAGTCATCTGAGCTGATTCCATATGTTGGCTACAGAAAATAATGTAACATAAACATGTTTGTTCTGATAGCTTCAGTGCGGCCTTGTTTCTGCTCTATTGGATAAATGCTCTTAAGTGGAATTGCTGGATCATAGGTAGCTCTCTATTCGGTTCTGTTGGCAACTTCCAGTGTTTTCCAAAGTGGGTGAACAAGATCACATTCCCACAAACAGTGTAATAGAGTTTCCTTTGGGCCACAACCCTATCAGTATCTGTGATTGTTCATTTTTTCATGACATTGTAACAGGGGTGAGATGAATCTCAATTGTGTTTGGATTTGCATTTCTTTTATGGAGAGAGATGTGTATATTTGTCATTCTTACTACTTCTAAGAAGTTATCTTTAAATCTTTATCCCATATATTAATTAGGTTCTTGTTTGTTTGAGGGTTTATTTTTGTTGGGTTTAACTTATTGATCTCTAACTATGGGTTAGTTATGAAAACCCTTGTCTGATGCTTAGCTAGTAAAAATATTCTTCCATTCTGTTCTCTTTATAACCTGCTAACTTTTCTTTTGCTATGAAGAAACAACTTCAGTATGAAGCAATTCCATTGATCCAGAAAAAATAATATTACACCGATCATAAGGAAATGGAAAGACTTGGAACAAACTTATAGAAAGAAACTTTAGAAAACAAAACTTATAGAAAGAAAGACTCAAATATATATAGGTTGTCTGATTTCCCTCATTTGTTGTATTAGAATGTGCCTATAATTCGACAAGTAAACACATTTGGATGGTAAAAGAAAGAACATTACACTTAGACATCATAAATTACAAAAGATTCTAAACATTTATATAAAGGAGGATGCTCTTTGGAGAGGATCACAAATTCTCAGTAGTTATATGAATATTATCATATAAAATAATGTTCATCAAAATGACTTTCAAGAAATGATAATGAGAGTTCTTTTATTGTTTTGATTTTTCCTTCTGTCTTCTGAAGCTGGTTGTTTTTTGCACCTTTGGTCTTATATGTAAGTTTGAAAAGTGCAAGGGGGAACAGAAATGATGGGACAAAGGGTGAACAAATGCAGCAGTGCTACTCAATAGACACTACATTAAAATTGAACTATACAACGTAGGGGCAGGGAGGTTGAAAGGGAAAAACTGGGAGAAGATGAGGGAAGAGGTGACACTGTTCAAAAAGAAATGTGCTCATTATCTGACTTATGTAATTGTATCCCTTCTGTACATCATTTTTACAAATTAAAAATGGACCTCATAAACAGGCCAGAGTAGCTATACTAATATTAGATAAAATAAGCTTTAAATTAAAAGTGCTATGAAAGTAAAAAGAGGCAAAGAGGGACCTTATATATTGATAAAGAAAAGTCTCCATCAGGGGGATATAAGAATTCTGGGCTGGGAATGTGGCTCAGTGGTATAGGACTTGCCTTGCATGCATGAGGCCCTGGGTTCGATTCCTCAGCACCACATAAGCAGAAAAAAGCCGGAAGTGGCGCTGTGGCTCAAGTGGTAGAGCACTCACTTTGAGATGGAGAGCTTAGGGATAGTGCCAGGCCCAGAGTTGAGGACCCATGACCGGACCCAAAAAACAAAAAAAAAGAAGAATTCTAAATATCAATGCCCTGAATCCTAGAGCTTCTAAATTTTTCTACAAATACCACTTACCCTAAAATCATGCATACATCCAAACAGATTGTTGGTTGATTGAACACATCATTTTACTTCTGGACAGGCCATCCAGGTAAAAACTTAGCAAAAAAACTTTAGAGATAAATAACTGCATTGACAAGCTATAACTAACAGATATCTACAGATTATTTAACCTAGCAGCATCACAATATATATTCCTCTCAGCAACCCATGGAATGTTCTCCGCAACCCATGGTATGTTCTCCAAAATAGATCATATCTTAGATCACAAGGAAAATCTGTGAAATTCAAAAATACAAATGAAATTCTCCTTGAATCCTGACAGACCACAATGGGACCAAATTAGATATCAACATCAAAAGGCATCACAGAAAATTCTGAAACTCACAGAGACTAAATAACACATTGTTAAATCATCAGTGAGTCACTGATGGGATATGGAGGGCAGTTCTAACGTTTATGGAATTCAGTGAAAGTGAACACACAAAATACTGCCTCCTCTGGGACACAACAACACAGGCAATACTCAGAGGAAAATTTATAGCTTTGAGTATGTGTCACAACAAACTAGAACAATCTTGAATCAACACTAATGATGCACTACTAGGTCCTTGAAAAACAGGAACAAACCAAACCAAAAACGGTAGACAGAAATAATACAAATTAGATTAAAGAAATACATGAATCAGAGTCTCAAAAAACATACAAATAATCATAATTGACTTTTATCTACTAGTAGCTCACAAATTTGCCCAATGAATGTCAGTGTAGCTATTTTCAGAGATAGACTCAACCGCTCAAACCAGTGAACAAAACAAACTACTAGGATTCTAAGAAACAAAGATTTGTTTGCCTTTAAATAGATTTATTCTGTTTTTATTATTAAGGTGATTTAAGAGTGATTATAATTACATGAGTCAGGTAATGAGTACATTTCCTTTTATGGAATGTCTTCAGTTCCTTTACTTGTTCCCAGTCCTACGCTACTGTCCTCACCCATGTGTTAGATCGTTCACTTTCATCAATGTTCAATGAACTCCACTGGTGCCATTTGTCACCGATTTCCCTAAAGCTCTGTGCCCACCCTCCACCTTCTTGAAGACGTAAAATGAATATACCAGACATAAGGTAAAGAAGACAGAATCATCACAAACTATAAACAACAACAACAGACACAAAACAAAAAAGGAATCTTCTGTTTCCATATCTCATAGTTTGTTTTAGTTATGTAAATCATGTTATATAAATATAATTATTGTTTATTGTAAAGTCAATTCAGGGATTGAAGTGTGATAACTTATAAGTTTGCTTTCTATTTAAGTAATGCTTTTTATTTTAACATTAAATGTGTAACACAATTCAAGTCCTAGTGTAATCTGAAGGTTTAGATTTAAAGTTAAATTTTCAAAATGTCTAATAGTTCTATTTTGGCAGCCAAAATGAAAAACAGGAAAGTTTTATCCTCAAGAATTAAATAACTTCATGTACAAAAAGGTAAAATAAATGTAATATTAATTTTGTGGAAATAATAAATCAAATACAATTGCAATGCATCAATTCCATAGGTTATGAGAACTATTGATAAAATTAATACAACTTGTTTTAACGAGATTACTTAACACATGAAACAAGTGATAATTTTCTTTTCTAGGTGAAGTGGATAAAGAAATTAAAGCCCAAAGATTCCAGTGTCCTGTGTGCTTAATACGTGTCAATTTGCACATATGCTTTGCTCATCTCAACGTTAATTGAAGATAACTGAGAACAGGACTAGAATGGAAAGAATCACTCAAATATTTACTTTTATTTTGTGACTAAATATGTTTTTTTATATCTCTTTATTTTATTTCAAAATATGGTAAATTTATTTAAGTCACATCAATAATAATGAGAAATAATCAGCCCCTAGCTCTTTAAAAGACAATCAATAAGAAAGGAAACAACAAACATAAAAATTGAACCTCATTTTGAAATGGTCTTTGTATATTGTGGTTCTTTGTAATTGTGGATTATGTGACTATCCCATGAATCTCGGCTAAAATCACTACGGCTACTGGAAGGAAATTTCAAAATATAGTGCAGCTAACACAGCTGTGCAGTTGCTTGTTGGTTTCATTACAGTAGCAGCAGGGCATAAAATGTGCAAAGGAAATAATTCTATTACTTTGCAGCTAAGAATGTGATGAAAAGCATACTGTTATCTTCTTAGATGAAATATGAAGACCACACTTTAAAAGCTTACTAAACTATCAGCCCTTTAAACAACAGTGCCATTTTTAAGGCACTCTAGACAATTCAAGTCCTTCATCTCCCCACAACCATTACTGCCATTCACAAATCATTGCCAAGGTGAATTTGCAGTTCTTTTAGATATTTCAAATGGCTTATGAGTAACATAAACAATAATTCTAGTTTTTGAGAAAATTTAATTTACAATCAGCAAACAAATCAGATTCAACTCCATAGCATAACCTTTAGGAAAAATGAATTAAGGAATATTGCATGTACTTTGTAATTTAATATTAGACATTAGAGCAAAATGCCAGAAAAAGAATCTGCAAGAAATAAACAGAAGTCTTTGATAAGATATTAAAGATTATCTAGGGACAAGTAATTTTACCTACATTTCTTATTATAGGATAGCATATTTTTATCTGCTAATCAGAGAGACTCAAACAGATTTTTAAATATGATATGAAAAATGCATCGTCATGAATGAATGAAATCAGGAAGTAGATGGCTCAGGAGCTGGGTGGTTTGTTAAATATTCTCATTATTTTGAATGATCTGGTGTTTTTTGTATGTGTGGAATTATGAATGTATTTTATGTCTGGGCAGGAAAGTTTGATTATTAGAACATTGTCTGATATCCAATGTAAGGAACCTAATCAGAGTGATAAATATGTGTGTGTTTGTGTGTTTGTGTGTGTGTGTGTGTCTGTGTGTCTGTGTGTGTGCCTGCAAGTCTGTGTTTAGAAGGAAGAATCTTATTATGCTCAGGGTATATATTAAATTCTATTAGGTATACTACATTAATGACAGCAGATAAAAGTAATTAACATTTTGTGCCATATGTTTGTGTTCATATGATTGCATGAAAAAACTAAAAAGTTATGTTTGGGGTATGAGTTTTGTGAAAGGTCAGCTGAAATTATAAACATTTGGAATCATCAGAAAGATATCAGTGGCAATCTTTTCAGTGTAGATCAATTTTAGACAACACTTGCAAGAATATGTAATCTTATATGGAAATGCAATATTTATTGATTTTTTTTCCATAGCTACAGTATTCTATAAATTTGTAGGAAAACCAGTTAAATTATGGAAACATAAAAGTAATGCGATTACAGTATTACACTTTCATTGTCAAAATACCTTTATTTCAACTGTATAGGAAGGAAAACCCTAAATATTACAGTTCGTGCCATATTTCATTGGGAAGCTTTGTCTGTATCAATAAGTTTATTTCTTTTGGTTCTGCTTTCCTATTCATAACTCTGTTTCTCATATTATTCTTCTAAGGACTTTTTCTTTCTTCCCTTTTAGGCTTCAACATACCTCATGCTCTGTTTGTTTGCTAACAGTAGTCAGTCTACCTTTGAACCATGTCTCCCGCCCAGAAATTTTTGTAGTTAATTGGCGATAGAACCTTACGAACTTTACTACCAGCCTGAAAACCATTATCCTCCAAGTCTCATCCTTCTTAATCGCTAGGATTATAGAGATGAGTCATGGACCCCAAGAAGCAATGACTTTTCATGTCTTATAGATTCCACATGTTTGCTAGTAATTGTAATAATAAACTACCATAGATTGGGTAGCGATAACACTGTAAATACATTGCCTCTGAGTTTGTGGAACTAGAACTCCAACGTCAGAGTTGGCTTCTTCTGAGTCCTCTTTCCTTGGCATATTCAAGGCCTTCTGCTTCTCTTGGAGGACACTTCAACTTAAATGCTACCTTTGAGATTCTGTTTCCAAATGCAGTCACTTTCTGAGGCAATGGGTTTTTGATCTTTAGTATGATGTCAGTGGGACAGTATCCAACACATAACAAATTACTTAATGGATAGAAGAAAATCTCTAATAAGAAATTATTTGGTTTAGACACAGAAGTTATGTTTGTACTTTTAAAACAATTAGCAAGAGAGGTAAATGTTTTATTAGAGCTTGTCAAACCAGTATGAAGTCTTGACCTTAGACATTCCAAATTCTTACCCTGGCACACACTTAAATTTCTAGCGGTACTGGGGGATTGAACCCAAAACCCTGTACTTGTGAAACAGCATTTCTACTACTGCCATACTTGCAGATTGTAATTGGATTGCTTATTTTGAGGTAGTATCACTATGCCTGGGCCTGACTGGACGGTGGTAATCTTAACACAAGTAAAAAAGATTGCACCCAGCAAATGGTTAGAGTTTCTGAAACTTCTTTTTGTGGTAGGCTTGCCTGGAACTGGAATCTCTAATCTGTTTCCCAAGTAGATAAGATTACAGATTTGAGCCACTTTATCCAGTAAAAGTATATTATTTGAAAATATCGTGATATTGCCTATATTTGTGATTAACATACATAACTAACCTTAAATTTCTCCCTCTTTTGTTTAATACTCTGAGTTGAAAACATTGGTTTACTTGATATACATTGCTTTGTTTTGGATGGAATTCCATAAGAATCCAAAAAAAATCTCCCAAAAGTTCATGTCAAAAATCATGGAAAAAAGGCTGCAGGTTGGAAAAAAATTGATCCTTAAGTTATAAATGCAATATATTTATAGTGTTAGTCAATGCTTTCTTAAGTATGAGAAGAGAAGAAAGGCAGAAATGGAAGGATGTCAGATATAATTTTGATAACCTACTAAGTCTCTGTAGAAATTCTGTAGTTGTCACTTCATGTTAACTTCCTTTCTTAAAGCTTCCTTTATTACAACCCTGTGGGTTGGACTGATTGGTTACCCTCTCCAGGAAATGAGGCTGATTTTAGAAGGCTGATGGTGTGGTAATAAGGAATGATGAGAATGAGCACAGATATTGTCACAGAATGAGCCAACCAGGTTCAACTGCTGAACAGCAAAACAAAGCTAAGTATCAAATCTGATGATCCACATTGGAAGATATATAGATAGATACGTATACATATACATTTATTTGCATGCATGAAATAGTAAATCTCCATTTGAATATAGAGAAACTTGACCTGACAATTATTAAATTATATCAAACTGGTTGCAGGAAAGGTACAGAAAAATATCAATAGTTAGCATAGATTTTGCATAGATTTTTTTAAAGGATGAAAATTCTTTCTTCATAATATACTTTACACATACCCTTAGTATGTTTTAAGTATTTTTACATTGTGGTAGGAACATTTCTACAATGCTGAGAATTGGAATTACACACAATATGCAACATGGGTAGGCACTGGTGGTTCGAGGATTTAATCTTAGTTAGTTAAGAGATTGAGATCTGAAGATTACTATTTGAAGCCAGCAAGAGTAGGAAAGTTCTTCTGACTCTTATCTCCAATTAACCATAGAGGCAAATGGAGTTCCAGTTCAAATTGTATGTCGATCATTGGCCTTGACCACAAAAGCACCATTCAGACCCTGAGTTTAAGCCCTAGGATCAAAAGAAACAAAAACATATAATACAACATGCAGTTAGATATTTTATAATGAGGCACATTTTTATGTACTCTACATTGTTAGAAAGACTAGACTTCTCTGTTAGCTTTATAACCTACCATAGTAAGTGATATTGTCCATGTATTAAGCAGAAAGGCTTACTCAGATTTACAAGTTTGAAGATTTCAGTGTATGTTCAGTTGGTTTTATTGCTTTGGTGGCCTGTGCCAAGACTATGTCAAGGTGGGGAGTATGTCAAAGAGAAATGTTTTTGACCTAGAATGATTAAAATATAAAAGAAGAAAGTAGATGAGAGACTATGTTTTCATGGGTTTCACTCTGAAGAACTCAATCTCCAGAATAACTATTCAGGTATTCTCCACAGTCTGGGAGGGAATGGAAAGCCATTTTTCTTTCACACATAGGTCTTTCTGGGGCATACTAAAATCAAATGGCAACATCTTCACCAATAACAGAATATTAGTCCATTGTGATTACAGAATAAGTTTCCTGGCATATATTTTCTTTTGTACTTCTTTTTGTGGTGGTGATATAAATATTTTTTTCCAGAAAAGCAACCTGGTTTTAATCATTATCCACCAAATTTATGCTGTCATATAATCAGAGAGTTTTTTGAATTAATTAACACAATAGTAGGCTCATTTTATGCCAACACAAAATATAAACACTAATTACATTTTCACTGAACAACCACTCATAAAAAAGCATGAAATAATAAAGTCCAAGTCCATGTCAATTTTTTTTTGTCAGTTGTGGGGCTTGAATTCTGGGCCTGGTCACTGTCCTCAGCTCTTCAGCTCAAGGCTACCACTGTCCCACTTAAGCCACAATGCTGTTTCTGGTTTTTAGGTTGTTTATTGGAGAGAATTGTCTCACAGACTTTTTTGCCCACGCTGGCTTTGAACCACTATACTCAGATGTCAGATTCCTGAGTATCTAGGATTACAGGCATGAGCCACCAAATCTCAGATCCAAGTCAATTTTAAACAGCAATCTTAGTGAAACTTCTGGCTTTTTTCCAATAAAAATCTATTTTTTCAACATTAGTTTATAACTATGAGTTATTTTTAGATGTAACTGGGAATTTTTTAATAGAAACAAATACAATTTTTACTATTACTAAGTATCTCACAAAAATCCAGTGTAATTGATTTTCTCCAAAGTCAATTATTTCATACTATCTCACATTATTATTATTACATTCTATATTGCATATCATGTGAAGCGAAAATAGAAAATAGTTTGAATAATTTCATATAAATTAGTAGATGCTATTTTAGCATTATAAAGTCACATCTGTGGTTTTAAATGAAGGAAAGAAGATTTTAGAGTTAAAATCCAGTAAAAATGTGAAGTGTGTCCCAAATAAACCAAAAATTCTGAGTTCATACAGACAAAATTATTACCATTGGAAATAATGAGGCAAGAGGAGGCAGAATTCAAATCACGTCAAACATTATCTGTTATTCTCCCTCATCTTCCACTAACAAGACCTCCCTGGTCCCAGTTGTCACAAAACTTCAAGTGTCTCTCTTAGAATTCTATGTGGAAAAGTTCTAAGTCACTGATTCTTTTTCTACTTTGTGTTATATGAGACAAAATTTAGACACAAAACAATTGAAATAAAATGCACACATATGTTGAAGTCACCACAGCTGGAAAAACAACCAAGAGATTGGAATTCCCCCAGGAACAAAAACATGTTATACCCAGTTTTTTAAAGTACTAAAACCTCAAATACATGTTAATTTGAGTAGAGTATAAGGATAACTATCTCTCAGAAATAAGGTTATGTTAATTTATAATTAAATTCATCTAGATGAACGTAATATGTCAAATCCCTTGAATGGATCAAATTGTTTAAAACAAAAGTAACTGTATGTGAAGTAAGATCTGCACATATTTAAAAGGAAAATTGCTACAGTATCAAATCACAAACAGCATGACTTACTTGAAAAGTTCAGAAATGCAATGAATAAGTCCAATAGTATCCATATCGAGAACTATCTACTGATGTAACAAGAACAAAATGAGCAAATGATAGAATCTGAGGAGGATACATGAGTGTACATAATTTAAAACTACTCTAAATTACAGTGTAGCAGACTGAATGTGGGTTACCTAAAGGAAACCATAAACACATGATATAAATGAAATAAAAAAAAATCTAATGAAAACAGACAATAGAAGTAATTTCTGGAAAAAATATTATTTTAATAAATGGTGGTCAAAATCTTTCTAGCACTGACAAAATTGCACACCTAATTGGTTATATCCAAAAAAGACCCAAGTTACTCGAGCTGATTTGAAACTTTGGCAAAGTAGCAGGATACAATTGTAACATTATTACGGATTTGCCTCAGGCATGGAATTCATTTCCTCTTTGATCTGACAAATGAAGATATGAAAGAACATAACTTCTCCAACTACATATCAAGACCTAACTAAACATATAATCAGAAAACTTATCATGCAAGCTGTATTGCAAACTGGCATATAAGAAAAATCAATCATACTAATTCTGTATTTATTTTAAATAATTTTTTCCATAAATTATTTCCTTTAGCTTGCATTTTTAAAACATTGTGTTAAATGGTGTATAACTTGGTAACTAATTTTGGATGCTTCCTTAAATTTTGTTCTGAGTATAATGTCTCACTTCAGTTCCTAACCCATGAAATGATGTTGATTACAAAACAAATGCTTATAACCACTGTTTATAATACACAGAATCTCATAAGCATGATTTCAGTAAGCATAGGTTAACATTTTGATATCACGGTCTCATGACTGATGAGGCAGATCTGCATGAGTATAGTTGTACATAGGTTCCTCAGCCTAAATTTAATCACTGTTAAAAAATGTTTATATCCTTGTCACTCATCAGAGATTTAACCTGAGTATAAAGCCTAAGGAAAATGATAAGGTAAGAATTTAGCTTTTCTGAATATAAAGTAAAGAAAAATCCAGCATAGAGTAACTCATTGGTTTAAAGCCAACCTATTTCCCCAAAACATTCTTATCATTTCCTTACAATGTGTATTATTCTCAAGACGGGAAATGGGAATGTGAGAAGAAGACTAACCAAGTATTGTCTTTGAATACAAATAATTTGGATGTACCTCTTTATTTCATTATAGGCTTTTTGGATAAAAACTGTTTGATTAATTGATTTCCATGTCAGGTATAACATATCCTAGTTGCATATACCAAACTACATTCAGAAAATGGTATGTAGCGATTAAGTAATGAAAACATATTCAATAGCAAAAAGTATATACTTACAGCGATAATATTTTGAAGAGTGTATTGAAAATATTCTAATATAATAATTAATTGGATTGACCAATTTCACATTGACAACAACTAACTAGAATATTTTAATGCTAAATCGACAAGATTATCTTTCTAAAGGAGCAAAACCAATATCTCGTTTCACTTTATCAGGGAAAAAACTGAACAAAAATTGGAAATTAACATATAAATCTATAACAACTGGAATGAATTTTTGTCTTTTTATTAGCAAATATTAATTTCATAGGTTCATATAATGTAGCTTGATAAATTTTATTCATTTTATTAATTTCATAATCCTCTTTTTATACTTTTATTATGCCATCATACTAACATAAACTATTTGAAAATATATACTCCACAATATTTCTCTTTATCTCCTCTCTTACTTTTTTCTTTTTTCTTTTTTTTTTTTTAAATTTTATTTTATTTTATTTGAGAACATACTGTACAGAGGGGTTACAATTACATGGGCAGGATAATGCATACATTTCTTACCAAGCATTGCAGCCTCCTCCTTTGTTTACCCTTCACCTCCCTTCCCAGCCTCCCCCCTTCCCCCCCACCCAATCATATCCCCCCTCCCCCCCCCCCCACCGACATTGTAAAGCTGGTTTTGACATGACATTTTGTACTTCTCATTGTTGCAACAGGTCCACCTGAATCCTTAAACGACTTGTTTGTCCCCGTCTCCTCCACATGTTATACTGACATCAAATATAGTGAAAGCGGGGGTTACACTGTGGGGGAGGGACATACAAAGCAACAAAGAAATAATCTTATAAATGCGTTAGAAACACATGCATGAAAGAAACAAAAACATTAAAATACATATTTGAGGGTTCGTTTTCCTAACATCACATTCTCTGACTTTTTCCGCTTGACTCATACCTATACTAGATATTGCAAATAAGGGAAACCATGGGACCTATGTTTCTTTGGGCCTGGCTTACTTCACTTAATATAATTTTTTCCAAGCCTTTCCATATCCTAACAAATGGGGCAATGTCATTCTTTCTGATGGAGGCATAGAATTCCATTGTGTATATATACCACATCTTCTTGATCCATTCATCTACTGAGGGGCATCTGGGTTGGTTCCATATCTTAGCTATGGTAAATAATGCTGCAATAAACATAGTTGTGCTGGTAGCTTTAGTGTGGCCTTGTTTGTGATCATTTGGGTAAATGCCCAAAAGTGGGATTGCTGGGTCATTGGGGAGCTCTATGTGGAGTCTTTTGAGGAACCTCCATACTGCTTTCCAAAGTGGCTGAACAAGTTTACATTCCCACCAACAATGAAGTAAGGTTCCTTTCTGTCCACATCCCCTCCAGCATCTGTTGTTGTTAGAGTTCTTGATTTTTGCTTTTCTAACTGGAGTGAGGTGATATCTCAATGTTGTTTTGATTTGCATTTCTTTTATGGCTAGGGATGTTGAACATTTCTTCATGTGTCTATTGGCCATCCTTCTTTCTTCTTCAGAGAAGTTTCTCTTTAAGTCTTTCGCCCACTTATTTATTGGGCAGTTGTTTCTTTGAGGATTTGTTGTTGGGTGGTTTAATTTTTTGAGTTCCAAGTATATTTTAGATATGAGACCCTTGTCCGTTGTATGGCTAGTAAAGATCTTCTCCCAGTCCGTGGGCTTTCTATTGATCTTGCTAGCTATGTCATTTGCCCTGCAGAAGCTCTGCAACCTTATACAATCCCATTTGTCCAACCTTTCTTTGATTTGTTGTGTTTCCGGGTCTCTATTCAGAAAATTTCGGCCTGAGCCAAGGAGACCCAGGGTTTCTCCTATTCCATCCTGTAATGTTTTCAGAGTGTCTGCTTTGAGTTCAATGTCTTTGATCCATTTGGAGTTGATTCTGGTGCAGGGTGATATATAAGGATCTAGCTTTAGTTTTCTACATGTAGTTAACCAGTTTTGCCAGCACCATTTACTGAAGAGGCTGTCTGTCTTCCATTCTATTGTTTTAGCTCCCTTATCGAAGATTAGATGGCTATATCGAAGATTAGATGGATTTTTTCTAAATTTAATGAGTTCCATCCTTTTTATCTTAGTCATTCATTTTATTTTCTAGGTCTAGAGTCTGCATATGAGAAATATAGTATTTGTTTTACACAGTATGGCTTATTGCTTCAATATGAAGGTTTCCAGTTTTATCTATTTTCTTTAAGATGCTATAATTTCATTATTATGTCTGGCTAACTAATATATCTTATGTATATATGCATATACATTACAATTTCTTTATTCAATTAATGATTAAGGAACATATAGCTTAATTCTGTAGTTATTTATGTTTTTTATATGGGAGAAGGAAGAAAGGAAATAGTGAGGTTTGGACTGAGAAACATGCTCTTTAGGCAGGCACTCTAGTATTTGAAACATCATCTCAGCTGATTTTTTATAACTATTTCAATAATGTATTATATCTAAAAAATAAAATGTAATTACATTTGAAAAGGTGTTCTTTTTCAGTATCTATATTATTACCTATTACAGTGATACATTTAGCGTGTCATGTGAGTGTGGGGATGTATGTGAGCATGAAAATGCATGCATGTTTTTATATGTAGCTGACTCTAAGGAATCTGAATTTATGTGAGATACAGGATTCAAATAAAGGTTTCAGACCTGTAAGTTGCTAAATTGATGTATGTGTCCAGTATGTGGAGTGTGATTTCAAGATCACATTTTTGTAGGTTTCATATCAAGTAAGTAGATGTTTCTAATCCAAAATCATAAGGAATAAAACAGCTACTCTGTTTCATAATCATCCAATCTTAGTACTCCAGACATTGTAATAAGTGGAAAAATTGCTTGAAAGTATGATGCGTCAGTAGTAAGCCTTTAGAAACTCTACATTTTCCCCAAAATCTTCAGATGTACTCTTCGGATATTAATTACAAATCTATTTATAAACATATAAATATAATATGATCTTATATATGTAAATATATTTATATAAGGGAATATACATTAATCATATTTAAATGTGTACCATAAATATTCATTTATATTTAAATGTAATTCATCGCATCATATATGTGTATATATATATATATTTTCTCTTCTTTGGTCAGTCATGGGGAGTCAACGTCTAGTGCGTTGGGGTCCCTTGGTAAGGGTCACGAAATCACCAAAACACAGGGGATGCAGAGTACAAACAGCAATTGCCACTGCATGCTGTGCTTTATTGTTAGTGGGTATTTAAAGACAAGCAAGCAGGATCTTTGCCAAGATTTAGTCACAAGACATTCACACAAAAATTTCAACAGATACATTTTTACTTAAACTATGAGACAATATCTTGGTATATTATTATCTAAACTATATTAGAGCAAGCTCAAACCACTTTTCCAATCTCAGGAAAATGTTTGACCAGCTGTTCATCTGTGTTTAAGCAAGCAGAAGAGCTATTTCCTCAGCTCCCAGGAGTCTGTGACATGTGTTTTGAGATAGGGAGAGAGAACATTTTCCCTCTCTAGCCCGGCATGCCAAGAGCTTTCCTAATACTCAAACACAGTTCTCAGATAATCCTGAGTCTGGAGCCTGCATCATTCTGCCTCTTCAACATAAATGCTGATTCTTCACAGTTTCTTTTTTTCTTTTGTTTTAAAAGTAAAGGTTTTCACAGGGTTATCATAGAAGCTTGCATTGGATTCATAAAAATGAAATATAACAGTACAAGTGTAACAAAATAATAACAATCATAATTCCCATGCCACTAGTAGTATATGAAATAGTTTGTAGTATTCCTTTCAGATCCAACCCTTCCAAATGTTTAAGAAATGCATCATCAGTGATAGTAGAAGCGTCATCATTTGCAAATTGTTTACAAAAAATATCATGTATATTAAATTGTAACTAAGCAATCAATGGAGCAGCAGTAGAATTTCCAGATGAATACTGTTGTATTACATTCCAATCTTGAATAGATTCATTATATTTTACTTTAGTAATGCAAAAGGTAGTAGAATTTCAATCACATTTTAACAATAACTGTTTTTCCACAACCAATAACTTTTTTCCTAACCATCCCACTGTCTGTTTAAGAATATTAATCTGTGTTTGTAATCGAGCATCAATTTCTACCTCTGAGACCCCCAATTCATGTGACTCCCGGTGCCATTCTTCCACAAAGTGTTTAATTTGTAAGGAAGTGTGTAGGGCAATTCCAGACACCGCAGCAACAATGGTAATAGCAATTAAGCTTAAAATCGTAGCTATAATGGCTCCAATCATATGCTTTGTACGTTTTAGTAGTTTGGTAAAAAGTTCAATAACAACATTATCCAAAGGATTTTGGGACCATTCTCTTCCTAATTTAACAGGTAGCCAAATATGAGTTCTTTGTTGTAAAATCATAATACTATCACTGTCATTAAAATTAAGAGAGGAATTAACACAAGAATACAGGCGACAATTAAAACAAGAAATAGTAGGAGATAATGTAAAATTTCCCACTAAAAATACATAAGGCAGAGGTACACAAGCAGTTACATGATAACATTTGTACAAAATAAAATTATAAGTGGACCCAGAATTAGCTGTCCCCGAAAACAATACATTTGATAGCATCATGGGTTTCCGCTCTGCTGCGACCTTCCAAAGATGAATCTGAACAGCAGTGGATGCAGCCATGAAAGTCCATCGAGCATCTGCAATGCCTCCTTCTCCCCAGGCCATCAATCGAGCTCCAATAAGTGATCCATTAACGGCATCCGACATCCTAGTAACATTAGATAAATCACATCTAGAAATATTCCATTCTGAACATGGGTTAATAAACTGTCCAAAAGGTCCCCAATTAGTAAAATTATTGAACGTTTTTCCAAATGTTCCTCTACACTGTTGCCACACAAAAGGCTGATATTTTAAATCAATATAAGTAAAATCAGAGCACATAGGTAAGGATAACTCGCCATCAAGTTGACACTTTCCCAGCTACTATTAATGGACCAAGTAGTTAATCACTGCAGCTGTGTTCTAGAATTGGAAGTGAATTTCCCAGGTAAAACCAAATGTTGCCAATTTATAACTAAACATGGAGGAGGCCCCAGACAAACAGGCAAGGAATGAGTATAGTAAGTAAAATTAAAAAAGCTACCATCATCCTTACTGTAAAATGTCAAATTATTCCAAGGAGGAGATAAAACAGCAGGAACAGTATAGACAGTTATATCCATGTCTCCACAAACAACAGGTTCCAATGAAGGAGGGTTAGGAACAAAGGCCCAATAACTTACACTAGCATTAGCATGGACAGAGTTTGCAGTAAACAGGGCACACATGGCCAGGAACAAGTTCTCGGCCATGACAGGTTTACCAGTGTGTTGTAACATCTTTTGTTCCTTCTCCAGTCAACTTTTTTACCTGTCCGCAGGTGGGCAGTGGGGATTTCTTCTTCCTCAACTGGCGGCCGATTCCTTACAGGATACAGGGCTGTCCTCACTGGCTGCATCTTTATCCATCGGGCAGGAAGCCAGTATTGTTTGCCATCCTGTGTAGACACAAAACCATATCATCGCCCATTATGTAATAATGTTCCTAGTTGCCATTCTGTGTCCAATGTAATCTTAATCCATACAGGAATATTTAAATAAGGTTTTTCTGATATTTGTTCAAAATGGCGCTCAGCTCTAGTTAAAAATATCTCCTTGTGCTAAGTTTAAAAAATTAAGAACAAAAAGAGCTTGATGTAAAATTATTTTAGTATTTTGCATGCGAAACCACAACATAGCCATACCTTCATCCAACCTTTTCCTCCTTTTTCATTTTTTAATTTGTTGTTTTAGTGTGCCAAGAACATGTTCAATAATGGCTTGTCCTTGGGGGTTATATTCTGTTCCAAATGTATGTACCAAATCATAAAGTTCACAAAATCTTTTAAATTTGATACTTTTATAGGCTGATCCATTATCAGTCATTATTTGGCAGGCACTCCCATAATGGCAAAAACTTCCAATAAGTGTTCTATTACATGGTTAATAGTTTCTCCCGTAAGGGCAGAAGCCCAAACAAATTTGGAATAAGTATCTATTGTAACATGTACAAAGGAAAAACAGCCAAAGGCTTGTATATGGGTTATATCCATTTGCCAGAGCTCATTAGGTTGTAATCCTCGAAGATTTACTCCAGCAGGTACAACTCTCAAATGTATTGGTCTGCAGATAGGACACCTTTTTATAATTTGTTTAGCTTGAGAATAAGGTATTTTATGATGCATATGTAAATGGCCAGCATTTGTATGTAAATGAGCATGATCCTGTTCAGCAGAAGCAAATACTAACTAATTTATCAACCTGATTATTGCCATATACAAGGTACCCAGGTAACCAAGAATGAGCCCTAATGTGATGTACAAATATTTTGGCATTAAGTTGTTGCAGTAATGCTTGTAATTGTTTAAATAATTGATTTAGCTGGGGTTTAGATGAGTATGTAACAGCAGTGACTACATTAGTCGCAGTGACTACATTAGTCACAATTCCTACAGCACAGGCAGAATCAGTAACAATATTAATATCTCCCACAAAATCTTGCAACACCTTAATAACAGCAAAAAGTTCATTTTGTTGAACTGATGCTAAAGTAGTTGTCTGTACTCAATATTTATTTGTTGTCCAGTAAGTACTTTTTGTTTTGGAGCCATATGTAAAAATGGTAAGAACAGTGGGAATAGGGGTCTTGGTAATTATATCATTAATGACAAATTGTTGTTTACGCCAGCAATCCCACAATCTACCTTTGAGAAAATGGTAGCAAAATTGCCCAGTAAAATTTACTAATGCTATTTATAGCATTTCAGAAATGTTTAACAAATATTCTACTTGGTCTTTTGGCAAAGGAAAAATAATTTCAAATATATCATACCCCGATAGGGTCAATACCCATTGCCAGGCCTGTTGAACAATAATTGTCAACTGTTGTTCATAAGGCATAATATTTTTTGTAAATCCATGCCTTGTATAAATCCATTCTAATGGTAGCTCATTTTGTCCTATAATTCCTGTTGGGTATTTTTATGTATCCAAAATATATAAATTTATGGGATGATTCAGTGTTAAGCGATGTAAAAACATTACTTTTATTTTACAAATTATAATTCTCTTTCAGCTTCCTTAAAGTTCTTTTGCTATGAAAATCAGGCTCCCCTTGTAACAATGAAAACAAATTATGTAATTTATAAGTAGGAATTCCTAAGGCCATTCGCTTCCAATTAATATCTCCTAATAGATTTTGAAAATCATTTAACATCTGTAATTGATCACGTCGTAAAGACATTTTTTGAGGTGTCACTGTTTGTCTAGAAACAACATATTCTAAATATTTTACCACCGTATCTTTTTGTATTTTTTCAGGTGCTATTATTAATCCAAAATCTTTAAATATAGAGGGTAAGCACTGTAACAGCAATTCTAATTCTGTCATATTTGGTCCTGCAAATAAATTATCATCCATATAATGAGAAATATAAATGTGAGGCCATTTTTGTCTAACAGGTTTTAAGGCCTTATCAACATATATCTGACATATAGTTGGGGAATTCATCATTCCTTGGGGCAACACCTTCCATTGGAAGCACTGATGAGGGACTT